>NC_047511.1:28508458-28835820 GCF_902827115.2 Pseudochaenichthys georgianus
GCTCTTGCCACAACACGCCTGCTTTTGATACCTGAAGGCCGGACTGTAAGCTGACACCCACAGTGGCATTTTCTGCTCCGACATACCTCATGGTAGACGTGGAGTAGTTTAAAGCTATTTGTTTATTCCCTCAGTTGGTTAAATATTGGCATATAGGTGAGCTGAGGAGTTCTACTGTACAATAGGGGTTAATGCACACTAGAGCAATCAGATCTGATTTCTTAATCTTCACATGTTTGACCGTGTTTTCTCTGTCTTTTAATGCTTCCATACAAGAACGCTCATACTATGATAAAGGTTTTTTTTCTGTCTAGTTTATCCAAACACAATAAAAATGTTTGATCAGTTTATGCCGATATTCAGCTGTACCAGTTTTGACTAGTGAGTTATTCAGCCTGTTACAACAAAAAACGGTTTTTCGTTAGAGCAAAGTCATTGTCAAAAGGATGAGTTTGATTAATCTTATTTTTAAAACTACTTCTAAACGTCAAGCCTTGGCCTGGCCTAAGTGTGGGATAAGGCTACCCATCATCATCGTTTAAGCATGGAGAATTTTGGCCCTCCAGGATGTACTTGAGTCGTGTGAGCTTAAACAACTATTATTCTTTACTTTGTTACTCTAACGACCTAATGGCACGTCATTTTCTTCATCAGGAACATCATGGCAACTTTATTCGAGTTTATGTTGTATTACTTGAAGTTGGTCGATCTTTGATTCAGGGGAAATCTGTCTTTTTTTACACTTAATATGAATGTACCTCTTTTTCTTGAGGTCGCCTTGATTTATAACAGAAAGGCCAAAGACAGATGGATGGACACACACACACACACACACACACACACACACACACACACACACACACACACACACACACACACACACACACACACACACACACACACACACACACACACACACACACACACACACACACACACACACACACACACACACAAACACAAAAACACAAACACACACATATATGCACACACAGTCATGCTGAAGTGGTTTATAGGGTGGCAATAAAAAGAAACCTCTGTTAAATGAATCCAGTGTGAGTTACAGTGTTTTGTTTTCTTAGAGATGAAGAAATGCAACCGCCCAGAGTTTCATGTTTATATAAAGAATATTTATTTGACTTAAGTTTTCCAACTCTACAGGTGAGAATCTGTACGATCTGACCCTCTACTTACAAGATCTAATAAAATGTGCAATCCTTGGCATACAACCTAGTTGTGTGTGCTACAGAAAAACCACGTTTTACAGTCACTGCTTCTTTTGAATTAATAAGGTATGTTTTGTTTAACTTGATACATCAAATAAAAATAAAGACAAACATATAAAAGCTGCTCAGCATCAAACAAAGCTGACTCTGAGGTACGGCTAAATGTTAAATGATATGTATTTCAGGAAACATGTTAATTTAATGCTATAATTTGAAAACAGGTGTAACGCCTTTTTGTAAAGAAGCCACTATATTATCTGTGTGTGTGTGTGTGTGTGTGTGTGTGTGTGTGTGTGTGTGTGTGTGTGTGTGTGTGTGTGTGTGTGTGTGTGTGTGTGTGTGTGTGTGTGTGTGTGTGTGTGTGTGTGTATGCAGGGATTGCAGAGCTGTATGGCCATCACTATCTGTGAAAGAGAAGAACAAAAACATCATATACAGGTAAGAGCTAATTGAAGGTAGTTCTGATGCTCTGTATTATTTTTATGAGAAACATACTTTGGCTGTTCAGACTTCAATGTATTCCCTCAAATACATCAAGATAATTTGGATTGTGTTCATCCAATGATCATTATACACCCTTAAATCTCTCTCCAATGTTGATGACAACAATTTCAATTAAAAACCTGGAAAAGTCATGGAAATTCAAAATGCTAATTCCAGGCCCTGGAAAAGTTATGGAAAACAATATTTTCCCCAAAGTTTTGGAAAAGTCATGCGAATGTAACTAAAGTTGCATCAACTATAATTTATATTTTATCTAATCGCCGAAATAGTAATACTATAATAATAATAATAATAATAATAATAAATACTGTATCGTATAGTAATGAAATGTAAAATGGCATTTAACTGATATTGGTATAAACTGGTATTTTGCTGGTGATAGATTTTAGTTGCTTTAGCGTGTAGAAGCTAGTAAGCCTAGTTGATTTGTTTTAGATAGGCACAACATGTTTCAAATGCAGACCTTATTTTCCTGTTCCATGTTAAAATAAACACTTTTCAGTGGTACCGCTGAGAAAGAGTAAACAAAGTAACAGTAGTAACTGCAGTCCATTATCATTTATAGTGCATGATAAGGAGCGCAGACCATTATCCCTAAGTGAAAATTAAAGTGTTGTGACCACCACTCTTGATTTTTAACTAAGCTAACCAAATTAGCCCACAGTGTGCAGGAGGACTGAAGTTAAGGAATTCAGTCTCACGCTACATGTCTCCCCAATGCATGTGTGGATAGAACAAATTCACAACAAGAGCAGTGTTTTGTTGCCTTTGTATCCTTTAGGATGGCAATCAGTTAATGATCACGCACTTTACAGCCAACCTTATGTCAGACACTGAGACCCAGAATGGCTCTCAAACCAAGGAGACATACATAAATGCATCAATTGCATTCACAAATTCAATGCATTGTGTAGAAGTGCACGACATAGTACAAGGGTTCCTTGCATGTGTATCAGGAAATGCTGTCCACAGCACAAGTGGCATCTGGACAAGTGTATGTTCCACCAGAGCATTTATGTTCCTTAGAGGACACTGGGCCATTCACTCGGGGACAGTAGGTGCTGCTAACTGCATATCTACATATAGGTGCTTTAAATGACGTTATTTACGATTGTTTAACAACAACAATACTTACTAATACCAATGCAAATAGTGGCCCCATTGCTTATACCTATCAACAATTTTGTTTTCTAATTCAGGACAGATCATGAGCTATGATGCAATCATCTAACCAATTCAGTAGGGCTGATTTTAGCTGGAATATCACCAATACTCGTTAGGTTTGGTGACCTACCCTGACCCCCAGTTGCTGAGGAAACAGTGCTGGCTGTGACTGAATTAAACAAAAGCCTGGACCCTTTGAGAGGGAGATGCATGTTTCAGAAGTGCCATTACTGCAGAAACATGAGTGTTTTCACATGCATAAATACACCCGCACACAAGAAAATGCATGTTTGAACTGTCGAGCACAACCTCACAGGTGTGCTGGCAACAGCATCTTTCAACATGAAAGCAACGTGTCTCTACTCTAAGGTGCACAGAGAGGAAAGTTTAATTTCATTTCATTTCAAACCTTTATTTATACAGATACAATCCCATTGAGATCATTGATCTCTTTTCCAAGGGAGACCTGTTCAAGTAGTTCCACATGAAACATAAAAACATAAATAGAACAACAAAAGGACATCATCCAGCATCATTTACATAATTATCCACATAAACAGGTACCAACAGCTTCCGATTGACTAGCATCCAACCGAGCTTTAAAAACATTTAGTGGCACCAGATTGTTCAGTTTCCATTTAATTTGCAGACTATTCCAAGACAGAGGAGCTGCGCATCTAAAAGCTGTCTTCCCTAAGACAGTCCTAGCAGTTGGCACATTTAATAAAACCACAGCATTCGATCTCAGGCAGTAGCCACTTACAATTTTCCGTGAGATCAGGGAGCAGATATAAGATGGAAGTTTCCCTAACATGGCTTTGTATATAAAAATGTACCAGTGACTGTCACTGAGCCTCCGTACAGTTAGTGAAAGCAAACCAGCCCTTGCATACAAGGTACAGTGATGGGTTAATGCTTTACAGTTTGTCACAAATCTCAGTGCACTGTGATACGCAGCAAAGTAGCTATTGGTGAGATCACTCACTTCTAAATGAAAAGATAACCTTTTTTCCATTACATCTCACTTCAAGGACTTATGTTATGCATTTTTTGTAGATACCAACCATATTGTGCATACATATTCTTCAATGGATAAAAGCTCTTGTTCCCATAATTTCTCCTGAGAGACTTTATAAAATTGATCAATTTCCTTTGCTGGCTTTGGCTTTGTCACGGTAGGGGTTCCCAGTGCATGAAGCATATTAGCATTTGAGTGGCTGTCAGCATAGTGAAATGTATCTTAAGCAGCTGACATGACACACTATGACCCTAGCATTCAAACACCCCTTATATGTAATTGCACATCAATAATGTTTAATAGATGAAGGTACTACCAACGTTTTACCTATACCAGATGAGTAAAACATATCAGAAAATAAATTAAAAACAAGACATACTAGTAATATTCATAGATTATATTAGTTTTCTAATGGATATTCTTATTAAGAAGATTAAACCCAATCAAATATGTGTTGATTTATCACTGACTAGGGGTGCATGTTGTTTGTCCCCAAGGGGGCACCATACTGCTGCTAATCAGATGACCACCCACAGACAATCCAAATTCATAGAAACAATTTCCTCACCTTAAAACATATTTTTAACTCCTAAGTTAAGTTTCTCACAGTGTTTATCCCTCTAAACTTTGCAGTATGTAAAACCAGTGAACGTGTATTGTATTAAAGCTTTTACTTTTACAGCATGCTTAAAAATATGTTAGGGTACCGCTCAGTTGCTCAAGCCGAGGTTTTATCAGACGGATCTGAAGTGCTACTCACTCGTCACTAGTGTGAGCTGCTGTTATGACGCTTTTTCCTCTAATGATTTGCTCTCAAATCCTTTTTCGCTCTCTGCTTCTTTTTCACTTTGTCTCTATATCTATATCTCTTTTACACACAGTCAGCTGCCCATATGCTTCAGCACAGCAGCCTTCAAAAGCAACAGAAAGTACTTAGTGGTCTAAAAGAGGGAGCACTGGGCTTTGTTATAATCCCTGTTTGGGCTAGAACAGACTTCTAAATAAACTGCTGCAATGGGACACCACTGTTTACCAGCAGAGAGAGAGGAGTGTATTCAAAGTGTGGCAGTGTTGTCTCTGTGCTCATTCAGCTGTGTGGTGCCTAAACAGAAAGAACACTGGCAATGTGTATTGCAGTGATGAACGTACTGTAAGGCGGAGACGCACAAAAGTGGTGATTTCACAAAAGCATAATTTGGTCGCAACAGTTTGGAACTCGCTCATTTATGATAATAAGGTATTCTTGGTACTGTGAACGGTTTTAGTGCAACAGCATGTGATCATCCAAAATGAGGCCTGACATGAAAACAAATTAATAACTTCCAAATCCACCACTACTAAAATCTGTCAAGCAAGGGATATTGTCTTCCTATTTATGTATTATTTTTTCATGTCAAACTCTGGGACCTACATGTCCCACAATGCAACAGGACTGCTATTGTTTCAGTTGGCAATGTGTCTTTGTTATGCTATTAGTAGCTAATGTAGCTGCTATCCACTATCTACTGTGAACCAAATTTGACAATATTGTCAATTAAGGAACATGTATTAATTTGATGTTCAGATGTGTCAGTCTTCTCATTAATTGAAAGCGAGAACACAAAAAACAGTAATCCTTGTTTCCCAATGTCAAACTACTCTAAAGCACGTAATGGAATAAAGCAAATATTCAGCTCAATCATCACGGTATGGCCAACACATACTCAGCTCTATCACCCAACTGCAGAACTGGGGTTAAAACTGGGTTTGATCTGTATGCAGTAATGAACCAGTTGTGCACCCCCCCCCCTTAATCTTCTCTACAAGACAGAACAACAACAAAAATACATACAAAATTACTCAGACTGCTGCAAGGTCACATGGCTTCACATCAAAGTGAAGAAGTTCTTCCTGGGCGACACTGAGAGCTCTGGTTTATTCTAAAAGTCCGACCCGCAGTCTGTGTTTCTGTCAGTGTGTGGGGCTAGCTGCTGTCTGATTAGCTGCGTCTGTTTGTTTGCCCTTTTTGTACAATATCTTCCACATCTTTTGTCTCAGTAACACATCTTGGTCTCAGTAACTCTCTTCTACCTCTTTTAGTTATTTTTTTGTTTAACATTGGTATTCTATTAATACATCACTGTGGGCTTTCACTGTAGAGAAAAATGAAATGTGGGTTACAATGGAAAATATTATGTTGTCAGCCCACTGCCTGTAAATGTAGAGTGACTGGATTTGGCCAACTCTTGGTTGCTCTTCACTCAAATGCCATTTACCGAAAATTGGTAACTGCTCCATTTCCCACTATTTTAAACACATTCTGTGTCAAATGCAGCCAGCTGAAATATGGTTGAGAAACACATAGTTGATCTTTGTGGTTTGGAGTGTTTTCCATTTGTCTCTTTAACGTATTGGGTTCATCTTCACACGACAAGTTAGGTCAGGATGAAGTGATATGTTCTTTTTCCTGGCTACGCATCAACTGGTTTATAAAACACCCTCAAGGGGAGATGAAAAGCAAAACAATAGGACATGTGGACTACAGTTACAGAACTGGAGTCAATCTGTACAGCATACTGCATACTAGCAAGCGTTTTTACTTTATAATGTGAAGCATATAGTGAAAGCATTTGACATGTTGCAACATGAATGATAATAAAGTTTGTGTTTTGTGGGTAACCTTCCAAAGAAACACTCTCTAAATCCTTTATGTGAGATCTACATTTATTAGTCTGATTGTCTTGGTACCAAGCTGTGTCTTCACTGCAGAGTAATTCATGTGTATGATAAGCTGTGAGGTTTTCCCTCGGGGTTCTGTTTTGTTTTGATGTCCTCCACTGCAGCCAGATGAATGGCTACATGGAGAGCCAAGGGGGAGGAGGGGACCTTTAGACATGTTAAAGGCCACCTGTGGGGCTTTCGGGGCCCCCCCTGCATGATGGACAGGGTTCCGCTTCAGGTGGCAGTAATTTCTCCATGTCCAGGGGAGGGGGCAGGGGGGTCTGATTTTGTGAGTGTGTGTTTGTGGACTGTGAGCATGTAGTGTGTCTGACTCTGTGACGATTTGGAAAACAGGTTAGCGTTTGGTAACCCCCCCCTTTCAGTGTACATGAGTGTAAGGGGTGGGGGGGTTGTAAGTATGCATGTGTTTGTATGCACACACATACCCTGCACGTATGTGTGTGCACACACAGTGCTATCTCTCAAACAGTAATGGCTTCTTATACCACCGGGATTACAGATTGTGACAAAGTCTCACCCACAACCACTGATTATGTAAATATGATAACCATCTGAAGACATGATCGTGTGTGTGTGGGTGTGGGTGTCCTGCCTAATATACTTTTATCTCTTATCATGTGGAAATCAGCTGTTAGACAAATGTGGCCTTGTTGAAGGCTGAGGTAGAGCTCTGTGTGTGTGTTTGTGTCTTTGTGTGAAGCTTTGCTTTACTAGTTCGGGGCCTCTATGCACCTGATACTGCTGGTCCAACGTACCTGCGAGTTCCAGGTATTTTAGATGAGAAAACGGGAGCTTGTTATTAAATGTCACAGGCCGATCTTCTAGAATAACCAATAATGTTGCAAAGACTATCTCAGTCCCAACACACACACACACACACACACACACACACACACACACACACACACACACACACACACACACACACACACACACACACACACACACACACACACACACACACACACACACACACACACACACACACACACACGCACACACACCGGACACACACACACAAACACACATGCACCTTTGCACACACATTCCACTATTCTATGACAAATAAGGATGGTTAAAATATTTGATATATATTAGAAAGTTATATACATTATCATTTATGAATGTATTAAAAAAGAACATAATGAGGTACCCTAACACACCTGTTGTTCACAGTGACTCTTTACAATAACACCTGCTATTACTTTCATGTGGGTTTGAGCTAAATGTTTATATAATGCTGTGGTCAGCTTTATAGTGCTGTAAATGTTTGTTGTAATGCCACAGTCTTGCAGCACAGACGGACACACACACAAACACACGTCAAGGGTCTTTTTGTGCTCTTCGGGGAGTAATCACAAGATTGAGTTACATTGAATGACTTGAGCTGTTGTTGATACCGTAACAAACTTAACCACATGTTCCCCTCACCTAACATGACCTTGATAACCTCAAGCAGCATTTCAAGAAGAGCAATGAAGCAACTGTCCAAAATAAAGTACTAAACTAAAATCTAAACTGTGTATATAATGTGTATGGACTTTTAAATTGTAAAGACAGTTTTCCACGTAACAAAGTATGACACGATATTTTCTTCTTGTAATTCATTTGGAACTTAAGGGTGTTAAAAGGACACACAATTTGGAGCCGTCACTTTCCTTATTGTTTTGGAAGAAGATGCTTTGAGGGGAAATTGTAGGTGACTGCATTTGTATTTTTTATGTGTTTATAATTATAAAAATGATAAACATAGTTTCTGTGCTACAAACAGGAAATCCATAAGATGCTTAGGTGCAATTTCTGATAATCTATAGTAATTTCCTAATTACACCAATATAATATAGGTTCAACTTGGCTGTTTTTATAAATGATATACAAATATAATGTGTGTCACACCATATATAATCTTCTACACAGAACAGCTTAACTAATAAGGCTGCTGCTGCGGGAATGTATAAAAGACCACCAAGATCATGTACAGCAATTATGAAATGCCCATATGTGCGCACAAAGACACAGACATTAACAACCAACACCTTTTAAAGTAATATAACACTGCTTAAAAAACCAAGAAAACATTATTGCTGTTCTGAATATATCTGTTGTAGTTTACGCTAACTATTTATTGACATCATGTGGAGACGATAAGAACATTTTATTTGATATAAGATGTTCGAGGAACAGACAGGCAGTGCAGTGCAACACTCAAATTAAAGCATACATTTGTGTACATACGCACTCGCACAGGCAATCAGATTAGAGTGTAGGTTGCAATGTTTTTGCACAGGCATGCGCTTCCAGTCAAGCACAAATTGAATTTGGGTTTGATTAACACAACATGTCCTATTTGTGTTCTTCTGTGTTTATTGCTTTACTTTAATACCTGCACAGATTAACATTCTCAATGTAATATTCTAATACAACAATGGCCTTTTAAAGCATGCTGTGCTTATCAAGAGCTGTAAAGCTGAGACAGTGTCTTTCCTTAGAACATAACTTAAAGAGCTCACTCTCTGCCATCTGTTTCACACACGTGTGATTGATGTTCACATCAGACTCAACTCACGGTACGATAATATCGCGATAAAAAGTCCACGGTACGATATTTATCGCGATATTGAAAAATAAAGGGAAAAAAATTCATTTTTTTTACTTGAATATTTTTTTCTTTATTAAATAATACATCTTATTTCTACAGCATTTTAGTAGGATAGTAGTATTTTAAAGTGTCAACAATATAATAATCAGACCCTGCAATAGAATAAATCAAGTTACACTTTAGTTTTTCAAGTAACTCAACTCTAACTCACTCACTCAGCATCATCAAGGTTATCTTTTAGGAATATGAGCATGTCCACATTTGCAGGTAGAAGCTGGGATGTTTGGGCGTTTACAATATCCCCTGCTGTGGAAACAACTCTCTTGCTTGGTACTGATGTGTTGCTTTGGCCATGGGTGACAGCAGTGGGTAGAACTGTGCATTGTCTCTCCACCACTTCAAAAACAATACAGTTTTTGCCAAGAAGGTGAGGCGTATTGACAGGGCGAGATACAAATATACTGTTGGTACTTGTCAATGTCTCTAGGTATGTACATGTAGCCCTGTAAATACGATGTCCTTTTTTTATCTGTTGTTTTATGTTCATGTTGTACTTGCTGCCATGTTGGACAGGTCTCCCTTGAAAATGAGATCGATGATCTCAATGGGACCATCTGGTTGAATAACATTTTTAAAAAAATGTTTTCATTTAAATTTGTTTTTTTAAATCGCGGTTAGATTTTGTCAGTGTCAGCAATATCACGATATTCGATATATATGTGTTAACATATGATATGTTACATCCCTAGTCATTTGTTTCCCAGTAGGATTCCTTGCTCTCAATTGATGTATCTTTCATCTTTTTTCATTGCAATAACAATCGATTTAGAGTTTGTCCTAACTGTCCAAATTAGTACAAGTTATTTTTGTATATATATTATGCATATATTTTTATACCTACACCTAAAAGCTATTATCATTTTGTTGTTGCTGTGGAAGTGCAGACTCATCCTCATTCGTCACTCGAGGTAAAGAAGATTTTCAGCAGTTTTCAGCAAATGCGCACACGCACGCACACACACACACACACACACACACACATACACACACACATACACACAAGTGCGTATAGGCATGTTTCTACGTGTCAGAGCCGTTAGCTTTGAGTGCAAAGGTCATCTTGAGGGGTCATAGTGTCAGTTTTATGTTTCAGCTATAGAGGAGATCCTCTGTTGCACACTGAATGGACACTTTGAATAGTGTCTTCCGAGAATGAGAGAGAGAGGGAGAGAGAGAGACATGGTGGGAGTCAGCAAAGAAGGAGAAACAAAAAAGTCGGTATGGGTGGTTTGGGAAGGGGCGATAGAGGAAATGAGCATTCACATGTTTACCGATAGATGGATGACAAAGATCTTAGTGTGTGTGTGTGTGTGTGTGTGTGTGTGTGTGTGTGTGTGTGTGTGTGTGTGTGTGTGTGTGTGTGTGTGTGTGTGTGTGTGTGTGTGTGTGTGTGTGTGTGTGTGTGTGTGTGTGTGTGTGTGTGTGTGTGTGTGTGTGTGTGTGTGTGTGTGTGTGTGTGTGTGTGTGTGTGTGTGTGTGATCATTTTCATATATGTATGTATGAGTGTGAATACTGGAATGGTGATAGTGTGAGAGTATGCATGAATGAATGCATGTTTTGTGTGTTAGGTATGTCTGTTCCACTCAGTACATAAAGGATCCATGGTGGTCATACGAGAACCTGCAGTGAAATTAAGGAGCCTTGAATAGTAGATACCTTATATTTGGGAGCTGGACCGAGGCCACTGACCCTAACACTGACCCCACACCTGCCCTATGTGTGTAAGAGTGTATTTGTAGGGGTTGGAAAGAGTAGGGACACACAAATGAGAGTGGGTTGGATTTGTGTGTCTGCCTTTGCCTTATTTTGCCTACTGCCTTGGTATGTTTGTACTTGTAATTGTGTTTACTGTGTTCTCCTTACAGTCATTGGAAGTTACTTTTCAAACGAATTACTAACTTAATCAAGTACCTAGGCAAACACTCACTATGTTTCCTTCCTTTGATCACACACTTGCTAAACACAAAGTTGATAGAAAACGTAAATCACCCACACAACTTCCCTAAAATATTATAGCCAAAAATGTTTAAGGTATAAAAGATAAATACTCAAACTGGACTGTGAAGTAAGACTGCGCCAAATTAAAGTTGTCTAACTTTGTGGCCACAAGGCACAACATGACCATGACCAGGAACTTGGCTTGGGTCTATAGGCGTGGACACCTCTATTAGCTAACAAATAGACGGTAAACGTTTCACACACTGCACTTCTACGTTCCCTCCTCAATGTTAAATAACTTCATTCTACCCGTCATACATGCTCTTTCTCAGTCTCTCACGATAACACTGTGATTTAATTTATCTATGATACTAATATAAGAGTGTAGATGTAATGGTTTTCCTTCTAAACTAAGATATTGACCTCTGAAGTTTTTGTCTGTGAGTGTGTCTGCACTAGCAATCACTGTCATCAAATGCGTGACCAGTCTCTCAGTTCTTGTTCCATATTTAGGTCTCAGGGTTCAGGGGTCATAGGGGTCGAGAGGCGGTATGAATGACTGCCTGTTATCAGGTGGCAAACAAAAGAATGTGTGTGTGTGTGTGTGTGTGTGTGTGTGTGTGTGTGTGTGTGTGTGTGTGTGTGTGTGTGTGTGTGTGTGTGTGTGTGTGTGTGTGTGTGTGTGTGTGTGTGTGTGTGTGTGTGTGTGTGTGTGTGTGTGTGTGTGTGTGTGTGTGTGTGTGTGTGTGTGTGTGTGTGTGTGTGTGTGTGTGTGTTTATTTAAGAGAGAACAACAGGAAACAACAATTGACTGAATGACAGATAAAACAGATGGTCAGAGAGGTAGTGATGGATTAAAACAAGTCCTCCAGGATGAAAATCAAGTGCTACACTAATCAGCTACCACAATAGCTCTTACCCTTCTTTCAAATGTCTCTCCACCATTATATTCATTTTATCCCCAACATCCAGTGATCCTGCTATTCCATCTATCAAATGGATTGTTTTGACAATTTTCTCTTTTTTACAATAAAATAAAAAATAATTACTTTTTCAAATAATCGCGTATTGTCAAAAAAGGCAACTATCTGGCCTGTACGTAAAAGGTTTTGCAATATAGCTAACAATCTACTCTTTGTGGCATCTTCTTGTCACCACCATTTGAATGAAGTAATGACTGAAACTGTTTCAGTAAACAAAATGCTGAATTATAATTGTATGGATTATATCAACATCCAGGTGCAAATGTACGTGTGGTAATTGCTGATCTTTCAGGCTTTATCCAGTCTCTGTTTTCCTTTTATTCCTATATCTGTATCCCTTCTCTCTTTATCCCATCCTTTTTACTATTGTATTCATCTCTCTCTTCTCCTAACCCCTTTCCCCTCCTCCTACTGTCTGTTGTTCTCCCTCATTTCATGCCTCCCCCTTTTTTCCCTGCTAATTGCCAACTCGTTGTACTGTAGCATCCCGGGAGCGGGGAGCTCATTAATTGATGAAGAGGAGACAGGTGGCGCCACTATGTTGTGATGCTTGTTGTTAGTTGTCTGTATCAGTGCATTGTGTTCATGTTGGGTTGTCTGTGCACATTTGTTTTCAAGAGTTTTGCCTGTGTGTGTGTTCATGTATGTATTTTTCTGCGTGTGTGTGTGATTCCTATATGCATGTGACTGTGTGTGTGCGTGTGTCCGTGATTAAATGTGAGTGTGGTGCCTCTGCTTGTTAGCGGCGCGGAGCCCCTTCTCACTGTAATCTCTTTGTTTATGCAGTGCGAAAAGGGCCTGGCGGGGGCATGAACTCCCCACGCTCTTATCCCACTGCGCCACTCACCCCTAGTAGACCCTCATGCCCCCCCGCCACCTTTCCGACACCCCACTTTGCTCCCATCACCTCCCCCATCCGACTCCATTCTTGCACAACTCTCTCCTCCCTCCCTGTGTCCCGTTGTCCCTCCTGCCTGTCCGCCTTTGTTAACATCAGAAACATAAGCCGCACATTCTGCAAGAGGTCAGCAAGATGCAGCAAACTATACTGTAGGACATACAAAAATTGTCATGTTATCAACACTGTAATAAAAAACATTTACATTTAAGAATTCATAGTGTTGGAACCCGGCAGACAGCCAAACAATTTGTAGGGATTTATTGACCATCCAGCAGCATCTAGCAGCATCTAGCTTAGCCTCCATGACTGCACACTGCTCTGAATAAATTGCAGGTGCGTGTTTCTGATTGGTGTTAACAGACACCTTCAACCTTATGCTGTTGCGCTAAGCTAGCAAAACGATACAACCCTCTCAAATAACACCGTAATGGAACCACGTAACGTCTAACTCTCAAATAGCAGATTAATGGAACGTTACTAACTACTGTAAGGAAATACTATAAAGTATTTATAAAGTTATCATTACTGTAACATGCACTAATTAATGTGTTACTGTCCAACAATGGTTATCAATAAGCGTTCATTCTCCCATCATTAAAGTATTCTGTAAACACAGCCTTACTTCATGCAAACAGATCAGTGGCAGCTGAAATGATATTTAAATCCAATACATTTGAATGGGTCATGCTCATTTTATGCAACCAAATGTAATAAAGAATCTGGTGAATTAATCAAACTTAATTAAAGAAAACCACAAAAGACAATTGAATATTGGTTTGAAATGTAAGTTTATTAACATAAAGTAGGGTTTAAAAACTGATCTGAGTATCCTTTATTAAGATTTATTATATTAACATTTATAACTTTAAACAGATAGCTCTCATTATATGTATCTCTCTTTTGCTTTTACTCTTCTCTTTCCTTCTTTTAACATACTTCTCTTCCTCCTTTCTTTCCCCCCACTTCTCTCACATAATTCTCCTTTGAAGTCTTCAGTGCCTTCAAACCCTGGCAGTATGTATCAAATTGTTTGGTAAAGTCTATGAGAAAGAAGATTTACAAAGCACTAGTGTTTTGCTTAACAGATGGTATTATCGCTCGGTCAAATGGTGGCCTTTTGGCAGGTCTGGAGGGGCTAGTGTGGTGGGCAATGATGTGTGAATAAGTAAGTGTCTGGGTTGGTGTACATGTCTTTGTATCCGTGTGTGTCCATGTGTTCATGCAGGTGTTGGGGTTAGCGGCGGTTTGTAGGTCAACCCCTGCCCCCGGTGTCACCTTGCTCTGTTTGGCCCTAAACAGCCACCATAACAGGGCCTCTTCTCTCTTCTCTTCTCCTCTTTTCTCCTCTTCTCCACTTCTCTTCTCTCCTCTCCTCTTCTCTCCTCTTTTCTTCTCTTCTCTCCTCCTCTTCTCTTTTCTTCTATTGTCTTCTCTCCTCTTCTCTTCTCTCCTCTCCTCCTCTCCTCTTCTCTTTTCTTCTATTGTCTTCTCTCTTCTTCTCTTCTCTCCTCTCCTCTTCAGTTACTTGCTTATTCCTCTGTCTTTATCCAAACACTGATTTTATTTGTTGCATACAATTTAATATTATCATTCTGAAAATCATATATGCATATATTTGCAGATAATGTGTGTGTGTGTGTGTGTGTGTGTGTGTGTGTGTGTGTGTGTGTGTGTGTGTGTGTGTGTGTGTGTGTGTGTGTGTGTGTGTGTGTGTGTGTGTGTGTGTGTGTGTGTGTGTGTGTGTGTGTGTGTGTGTGTGTGTGTGTGTGTGTGTGTGTGTGTGTGTGTGTGTGTGTGTGAGTGAAGTGAGTGAAGTGAGTGAAGTGAGTGAGTGAGTGAGTGAGTGAGTGAGAGAGACAGATAAAGAGAAAGAGAAAGAGAAAGAGAGCGGGAGAAAGCATCAGTGAATAGGTCCAGCAATAGAGGCGGACATGTTTTATTAGGCTTCGCTATTCTTGGCTGAAGGAACAGTTGTCATTGGCCATGGGAACACGTGTTGCTCTTTTATTAGCGTAAGCTCACACTTTAGGTGGTCCTCCCAACCTATTCAATGCCAACTGAGTTAGTTTTGAATGGTTAATTAGGACTCCCAGAACCCAATGCTTGTAAATCATTGTCTCATGCCTTCACAGAAGAAAAGAAACAGGAACAACTTAAATTATTTACATGATTTGGTACACACCTTAACACGCAACTCTTACTCCTTTTGATTGCTAATATTTGGCTGCTAGTTGATCATATTCATACAAAGGCACCCATATAATCATAGTGATGGCTCAACATAAAAACAACTCTAGAGTCTTGCCATTTTTGCCCCATGACAGGCATGTGCCTCCTCCCCCTCCGCAGCTGAATGAACTCCTGTTGAACTTTGTGATGCTGCATTTTAAGCTTCCTCTTGTATTGCTTCCTTTTTTTGGCACAATCCATATATACCAATGTTTGATAAATGCTTAGTTTAGACTGTATGTTCCATAGTGATTTTATATAGATGTTTGTTAAATGCTTGTACTGCTACTTTTTGTATACCTTTTAAGAAAGACAAGGAGGGACTAAATATTTGTGATCCTACTTTTGCTACAAGCTTTTCAATACTTAAATTCAGTGTTTTAGCCAATACCATGAACAGACATTCCCTCAGCATAATTGCTTCAACTCATCAAATATATTCCTTAACTATTCACAGCTCGGACTGTTTTTAAAGACCAGCATGGAAAAACCTTATATTATCCAAAAGGTCAGTGCATTTAATTGTATGCCTGGATGAAGCACTGAGATGATCCTGTTACTTTAATCATGTTAAGGATCTAACCATCTGTGTTGAAAACCAAAACAAATGTTGTGGGTGGATGCAGATCGTGATCCTCAGTTTTTGTAAGCTGTTGCAGATTTATGAATCAGAAAAGTAGGCAGAACAAATATCCCACAGAGTAGGTGGGACATGCTGCTTTTTCTCGGCTCTCACTCGGGATTGTAGCTGCCACACGACTCTGCCGTCTGTTGCTTACTTTGTTACCTAAATGGGACATTTTTAACATTCCACCCTTTTGGTCATTCAGTCCCTTCTTTATTGCAGCTTTTGGGGGCCAAATTGATTTAGCTTCCTCTGTGACTGACATGGGTGTGTTCTTTTTTCAAATATAAACATTTAAAGTCCATTATTTCCCATCATTCAGCCACAAATCCCTTGAGCTAACTCATAATTCATTTGTCATTTCACATAATGGAAATAAAATGTAGCCTTAATTTGTGGTTTACTTTAATGTCTCTTTGCCTTAAAGCAAAATAACTGGATACCAATCTTATTGAAATCCTATTGCAAACATTGTATTTGCCAGATGGCTTAAACTCAGTCATTCATTTCAGATATACTTACAGTAAGCAGCTCAGAATAATTGACACATTTATGATATCATAATTACAGAGGTGGATTTCTGATAGTCATTCTCAGTTTTTGTATTACCTCGCCTTAACCACACCTACCCCTTTCAATGATTTAATGGGGTTGTAAAGTGATACAGTGAGTGGTTTCACAATGACAAAAACAAGCTGTAAAAGCCATTCCCAGTCTATCAATAGGCCTTCATTAGGTTTAAATGGCTTGACACCTACCCGCGTGTGTGTGTTCATGTCCGTGTGTGTGTGTGTAGTCGCAGTAACTTCAAATGGATAGCTCATGTTTCATTGTTAATACGTTTTCTCTGTAACTCATCCCCAAAACATGTGTATGTAATTGTTCTTATAGAGATGATGTGTTTTTATATGTTATTGTATATTAATGCATACTTGTATGTTTCTAAGCTAAAGAGAAACAAAGAAAGAGTAGAAAGTGTTAATTTTTTAAGCACATGTGCTCCTCAAGTCTAAGTAAATATCTTTAATGGGAGAGAGGACAGTGAGTTTGTTAATTATTTAAACAGGAACATTTTTAATTACAATGATTTTATGTTTGATCTCGGAAGATAATATCACAAAATGTTTTCTGAGCATCTTGGCCATCACATTATTTTAGATTGCATCAAATGTATACTTACCTCTTAAGATTTAAGAATGACAAACATTATTTTCCAAGTAATAAGTTGACAGGATCAGGGGAGTTTTCTTCTTGTAATTTGATTATTTTTCCTTTCTTCATGTGTAAAGGATTCTTCTTTTGACTCCTGTTTTCACTGTTGACTTTCATCCTGACTTGTCTTTGAGAACGGATTGTCTATCAGTGGTGTGGAGGGATTTTCTCCAAAGGTGAAAGGTCAATCAAGAACAAATCAGTGTTGAGGTCAGAGGTGGACCCGACAGGCTTATTCTCTGCTGCCACATCATCATCATCATCATCATCATCATCATCATCCCTCTACTCAATATACGTGTTATCCCTAGATAAACTAATTTCTTATTCAATCCCTTAGTTTTAGATGAGTCGTGGCGGATGTGTTTGTGACAGGAGTAAACAAAGGTTTTAGTGCGTCTCAGGCAAACAGCCTTTATGCTGAAGTTGTTTTGCAACTCAGGCTAAAAAGGTGTAGGACGCCCTTTTACTTCGCTCCTCTTCATCATGCTCTTTCGCTTCTCCACTCCAACCTCACACATTCCTCGGACCAGTTTTCTTGCACTCCCTATGTGGCTGCATCAATTAATCTTCACCAACTCCTTTGAGCTCCATCAAAAAAGCTTCCAACATGTACACATTTTGCAGGACAAATCCAATTTTGTAATCTAATTGACAAAGTGTATTCTAGGTTTTTTGGCTGCTTCTTTATCAAAATTATACTAAGAAGATGAGAGTACAAATGGACTATAATGGGAAAAGGAACTATACTCTCACACACATGTTCGCTCACTCCTTCATTGTGTCTCTCTCTCCAAAGACCATTCAGGCAGAAAGGATTGCTATGTAAATGCTCCAGTGAATAGGATTGAATGGACAGTCTTAAAGCAGATTATGTTAAACTGCTTGTTAGTTTAAAGACATGCTGAAGTGAATGGCTGGGGATTAGCAGATGTGCTGCTGTGCCACGGAGGTGTTTCCCTAAAATGTACTTAATCCCCGTCTGTTAGTCAGTTCCCACATCAAATAAAGGGATAAATGCTTCTAAAAGTAAACCAGGAAAAGTAAGGTGGCCTTTAAATGCGCTGTGGCAGATGGAAATCACAGAGCGGAGATGATGTATTTGAAAAATAAATAAGTCTGTATGGTAAACCACAAGTATGCCTATATATTCTACTTTGTTAATGCTGAGTCCATGTAACCACAACGCTGTATGGCTTTTCCAATACATGCATAAAATAGCGTACTTTTGGAGGTAAAGCGGTTTCACTGGAAAGCAGAACAAGTCTTTAGAATCTCACATTGTATTTAACCACCACTATTACGGTAAAAAACAGATATCTCAACTTAAAAGAGGATCCTAAGGATTTAGCATTTAACTTTTATAAAATTGTATTATTCACATTAGACAGATATAAATGAAAAGTATCCAAATCAATGTAACAGAAACAGATTAAATATTTGTTTCTTTATAGAGGCGAAGTCACGCCCATCTACTTCCGGTCCATGGGACCTTATTTCAGAAAAAATATGGATTGAAGTCAATGGAGAGAGAAAGATTATCTTTCGATCCCGTTTGAATTGTGCCACGAATTACACATGTATGATGTTTGTCAATCTTTAAAAATAATTTCTATGTAAAAAAAGTCACAGTTTGTCTTAAAACTGTTGAAATATAAGACTATGAAATATACGCAACTAGAAAGACTACAAATCCCAGAATCCCAGTCCCGCATGCTGGCTCTTACGGAACCGACTAACTTGGGATGGGTATCGTTTGAAATGTATCAATTCCGATTCTGCTTATCGATTCCGGTTCTTATCGATTCCCCGTTTCGATTCCAAAATTGTAAAAGAAAGAGGTCAAACGTTTAGATAACAAAAATATCTTTATTTTTTTAAGCTTTAACTGACATTTTTACAAATAAAAAATATACATGCAATACGCCTATCTACTTCCGGTCCATGGGACCTTATTTTGGAAAAATTATTGATTGAAGTCAATGGAGAGAGAAAGATTATCTTTCGATCCCGTTTGAATTGTGTATTGCACAATAGCTGTGCTTTATTTTAACTGAGCTATGCCTGTGGCAAGCTATTAACAGGCATTACACTGTGCCTTGTCTTTTTATTTTTTAGTGTAGTGGAGCATCACTTTAGAGCGTTTACCGCGATCCATCTTTGGTGTTAGTGACTGAGCTCGTGAACTGTCTACGGGAGGGCGGGGGGAGCCTCGTTGCGGAGAAACTGTGGACCTCTGTCGCCGCAACTTACATGATGCCATTTAAAAAAATGAAGGGCGGTGCCGGCCGTCAACGGCCCGCTGACGACCGGCCGTTCTGTGATTCTCCAGAACACACAGATGGCCAGTCCTCCCTTACCCCTAGTTTCCACTGGGTCCGTCTGCGGCGCGTTACGGGCGCGTTGCGGCTATGCCGCGGCGTCCGCAAGGATCGTGGCCACTCTAGTCAATGGGTGCTATTCCACCAGACGCACCGCGTTACGACTCAGAAGCGTCCCAGAAGCGTCTCGCCGCAAATAAAAAATATACAAATAAAAAATATACATGCAATACGCCTATCTACTTCCGGTCCATGGGACCTTATTTTGGAAAAATTATTGATTGAAGTCAATGGAGAGAGAAAGATTATCTTTCGATCCCGTTTGAATTGTGTATTGCACAATAGCTGTGCTTTATTTTAACTGAGCTATGCCTGTGGCAAGCTATTAACAGGCATTACACTGTGCCTTGTCTTTTTATTTTTTAGTGTAGTGGAGCATCACTTTAGAGCGTTTACCGCGATCCATCTTTGGTGTTAGTGACTGAGCTCGTGAACTGTCTACGGGAGGGCGGGGGGAGCCTCGTTGCGGAGAAACTGTGGACCTCTGTCGCCGCAACTTACATGATGCCATTTAAAAAAATGAAGGGCGGTGCCGGCCGTCAACGGCCCGCTGACGACCGGCCGTTCTGTGATTCTCCAGAACACACAGATGGCCAGTCCTCCCTTACCCCTAGTTTCCACTGGGTCCGTCTGCGGCGCGTTACGGGCGCGTTGCGGCTATGCCGCGGCGTCCGCAAGGATCGTGGCCACTCTAGTCAATGGGTGCTATTCCACCAGACGCACCGCGTTACGACTCAGAAGCGTCCCAGAAGCGTCTCGCCGCTGGGCTCCGCTCGAAATAGGATTGAAGTCTATTTTTCGACACCACGCAGCCGTAAGGTAATGTCGGAACGGTGACAGCATCCGGCCCACCCCCCAAAACCGGTTCCTTCTCCTCCCCCCATCCCTCCTCTGTAGTCTTTCCAGTAGGAGAATAAAGGCCAGCGTTCTCCTTCGGTTTACAGGCACTGTGTAAATTATATAGAATAATTATGATGAATGCTTTTTTTTTTTACCACTAAAATACAGCAACCCATTTTTGATTCATGTTGTTTGTAACTGGACTTACAATTATTATTAATTATGTCTGCAGTCTACAACACAACAAAATAGGAAATAACAATAAACACCATTTAAACAGACACAAAAATAAACCATTTAACTACGTAGACTACTTACTTTCTTGTAGAAGTACAAATGTCCAGGAAATATGCCCAAATCAACAAGAACTGCGAGCCGGCAGACACGACGCTCCGCTTCCATAATGCTTCTGAAACGCTCGTGAAATGCGCCCGGTAGGGTATGACGCCGGAGGAGGCCGGACCAAAACCGCGGCGCAGCCGTAACGCTCCGCAGACGGACCCGGTGGAAACTAGGGGTTACCCTGGCTGTATTCCGCCGGGTCACCACGGCGCAGACGGACCTGGTGGAATACAGGGTCTACCGCGTTTAGGAACCGTTAAGCAGAACCGAAAGTGTATTTTGTATGGGTACTCCTTCAACTCCTGAACAACAACAAAAAGCCCGCGTTTTATCCAGTTTGTACACAACGATGGAGAAACTTAACAAGCAGCAGTTGTCCACTGAAGAGACCAGCTACCTACTGGGAATATGGTCTTCCGAAGAGGTACAGAGGAAGCTGGAGCACAATCGGCCATTGTTGTTGTCGGTGTCAGCTGTGAGGGGTTTCCGCGCGGTTTGGCTTTATGAAGCAGGCACGCAAACGGTTACGTCATGACGCAATGACGCAGCACCAGTCGGACTCTGGGCGGTGTGAAAAGAGCCGGAGCTAAACCGAAGAACCGGTTCTGAACCTGAAAAGCTCTAGCACGGAGCTTGAACCAGAGTTGCGTTGGTGTGAATGAGGTAAGCCTCCCCTTTTGTGTATGTACAGCTCTCAACATGCCCAGACTTGTATTGATTGTCACCTCTTTAAATACTTTTCTCCTCATTCTGAAAGAAAGAAGTGAAATGTGCTAACGTGACGGCCGTCTTGGTGTGTGGTGCGAGACGTAGTTCATGTTAGAACGGGGTACAACAATACTGGACTCAAATGGGACGACTCATATTTTAATGAGAACAATAAAACAAAGTTATAACAAAAAAAAAAATCACTCTTGCGAGGACAAAACAAAACTTCTTGATTTCAAACAAAACTCTCGTCTCTGGACATAGAAGCACACTGAAACAAGACGAACTGGCGCAAGACAAAGGGAGACAAGGACTATTTAAACATGAGGGAATTGGGAACAGGTGGAAACAATCAGGGGCGGGGCAGACATTGACGATGGCGGAAAAACACCCAAAGTGAGGAAGTAACAGGACCTGAAGAGAAAGACAAGAGGTAAGTACAAAATAAAACAGGAAATGGGAAAACGAGACATGAAATGAAACCTGGAGACTTGACTAGAGATGACATACATAAAATAGACCGACAAGACGTGAAGTAACAAGAAAACCTGACTCTACATAGAAACCTGATTAGACTTGGAATTACATACCCGACTAAACATGAAATGACAGACATAAAATAAACACCACTAACACAATTGACGAGACACCACAGTTCATTGAGCGGTTTCACACAAGAAATGTGTTACTTCAGTTTTTTTTTTTGACTTGCAAAATAAAACGGGATCGAAAGATAATCTTTCTCTCTCCATTGACTTCAATACATACTTTTTGTTACGGTGTGTGAAGCAGGTAGGACCCAAATGCAGATTAACGTGAAAATTCCTTTATTTCAAGGCTAGGCTATACTAACAAAGACAGAACAGAACACTCACCGACGAACTAGTCATGACACAAGACGAACCGACAAAGACAGACAGAAAAACCAGAACTTAAATACACACAAGACTAATCATACAAACAAGACACAGGTGAGGAGGGAGGAGAAAACACAGGGACACCAGGTGAACACAATCGGGTAATAAGACACACCAGGAAAACTAACGACAGGGAACCACAGACAGATTTAAACAAGACAAAACGCAGACAGAAAACCAAAAACAGATCTAGACAAGACAAAACACCATAAAGACAGATTGTGACACTTTTTCCGAAATAAGGTTCCATGGAGCTCCCCCGGAAAGGGAGGGTCTTCGCCTCTCTATTTTCCAGACATTTCTTTACCTTGTGAAAACATGGTGCCAACTTTACCCACGCTGCAATTAAAACACTTAACCACAGTTTGGTCCTATATTTGGATGTGCTATGCTAGTAAGAGCATTTTATTAACAGCTGCTAAACTCAGCCACCAAGATCTTGGAAATTCGCTTTTTTCTAACTCCGCACACCAAGATAGGTTTTTTTTTTTCAAATTGATGTCTTCTGCTCCAACCGGTGCTTGAAGATATGTAAATGTGTCATTACTCAAGCTGCTTCATCTGGAGTCACAAATGTTTAGGATCACTTTTTAACATTTACAGCAGTACTCCGATGTGTAAAATCTGTGGAATTGCCCTTTGACTTAGAAAACTGGCCTCTTTTGTTAAATGGCAATATATTTTCAGGTAATCCATTAGGTTTATTTTACTTGGGATTCAGAACGTTTTCTGCATCAGTAAAGGAACAACTGTCCGTTCTGGACTATTTTAAATCTAAAGATATACAAGGATCTGATGTTGTAACATGTTGTTGTCTGGGAACTGCAGCTCTGCAGTAGATACCAGTGAAAATGAGAGGAGAATCAGCCATTTGGAAAATTAAATGTCTGTACTCTCTAGACCTAGCAGTGGTGGAGTCTTACCTTGATTTACTTTGATTATTTTGAACAAAAATGCAAAACCCTCTCAGAATGTAAACACCACTCACCAACATAATGTGTTTTTCATTTGTACAACCACAGCAACATTCTGCATCCTGAAGACTTTCGTTTAAGTGTTGACACTGAAAGCTGCTGACATGTAAAGTTGTTGTGTTATGACATGGCTGTCAAAAATGATGTGTGAGTGAATGCTAACAAGAGATTATATTGACCCCCAGCATTTCAGACACACATCATCTAAATCAAGGGAAACTTGAATACCTTGAGCATATGAAAAACAGAAGAAACACAGCTGCTTTAGATTCCAATGAATTAACAACATTATTTTGGACCTAAACTAAAAATATGTTGCATTGTTATGCTTCAGGCCTCCTTTTACCTCACTTTGATCCCTTCTGTCTATCACTGGGCTTTTCTTCCCATACACCTTTTCCCTCCTGGTCCTTTTCCCTCTTCGGTCCAAAGGTCACCATCCTCAAGGTACATTCTCAGCCCATCAGACATCTTTCTTTCAAACCTCCTCAGACAACCATCATCCTTCCCTGATCTTTCCTTTTGTTTTTCCTTTCAGCAGCATTTCTCTGGTTTTCTTTCTCTTTCAGTTTTACTGCTCATCCTTCACTTGTGACAGTCCTAGCCATTCATCATAGGCCCAGCATGAGGGTGACACTATGGAAGAATACTGTGTGTGTGTGTGTGTGTGTGTGTGTGTGTGTGTGTGTGTGTGTGTGTGTGTGTGTGTGTGTGTGTGTGTGTGTGTGTGTGTGTGTGTGTGTGTGTGTGTGTGTGTGTGTGTGTTTGGCTCCAGCCGGCAATCTTAAAGTAACTGTTTCTAAAGGGGTCATTCCTCAATGTGCATATGATATCCTCTACCAAATCACTACAGACATTCATTACTCACTCACACACACACACACACACACACACACACACACACACACACACACACACACACACACACACACACACACACACACACACACACACACACACACACACACACACACACACACACACACACACTGCTTCACAGCAGGGATTGGGGGCAAATGCTGTCACAGTCTTTGAATGGCTTCCCGTGGTTAGAAATGCTTGAAATGACATTCTGTTTCACTGGAGGAGGGGAGTGGGAAAGAGAAAGGTGGAGGGGGAGGGCAGCAAGTTTGTTAGTTGCAAAACAAAGTTAACATATGCAGCATGAAAAGCTGTTTGATTTTTGTCTTCATTAACTTTACCATAATTCAGAGGGAGTTACAGTATATAAGGTCTGCCTAAGAAATAATTGTCCAGTCAAGTCTATTGTTACATAGGATTATTGACAACATTATGTGTAAAATAAGGTTTTTCTTGTCACTACAGGTAGCAGGACAGTCAATGATTACTTAATTGGCTGAAAGACATTGCTTAACATGTATCTATTCTTTTTTAATTCAGATCAAGACATCAAATTGGTACAACATACATACTTTATTCTTAATCTTCCTATGTGCTCTGTCTATAACTTGCTTAGTAACTGAAACATTTACATCATTTATATTTTGCTTTGAAAATGGAATGTGGATATATTTTCCACATGACACAGAAGTGACAGGAATGTAAGTTAGTGTTAAGGTCGGTGTGGGAAAGGGGCTTCAGAGAGGAGGGGAGACAGACGATGAATAGGGCAGGACTGTTTATTTATGAAGTGATTTTTCCTCTCATCGAGGAGCGAGGTAGCGAGGCCGCCATTGTTTGCCACTAATGAACAAAATGAATGAGTGTGAGAAAGAAAAGAAGAGCAAAGAACAAGGGTGGCTACAAACAACAGATATTAACATGAAAACAAAAACTGTTCTGCCCTGTCCATTTAACCTTGAAAAGTACAAATCAGCATGTTGTGTTGGTGGAAAAACATAGCTGATTATTTAGTGCTGTTTCTGGTCTGTAATGCGTTCTGCTAAAAAGGATCCCATCACAGTTTTGTCTCCAGTAAATGCCTTACAGGCAAGAGGATAGCTCTGAAAAGGAAATGGTACATTAGAGTGTCTAAACCCGTTTATTTATTAGTATGATAGCTCCAGGCAAAGGTGATGTAATCTCTAACAGCTCCTTTAAAGTGTCTCTTTCAGCTACCTAATGTCTTAACAGCACACCACGTGGAGAGACGTGTAGTCTGACATTTCCCCTGAATCCAAATGTCTTTATATCAAATGTATGTTTTTAATTTGTCAAAACACCATTATCTCATGTCCTAAAAAAAATCTTAGGCAAGGATATTCAAGAAAAATGTTTTTAATGTGTTACTTTGTACAGACCTTTGGCTCATTTTGACACAAAAAAACGTTTGTATAGGCTTGCTGGGGTCTGCTCCCAGACTACGACATACAGACATACTAAGAACACTATTAATTTAGCGTTCACTTTTGAAATATACTCTGTTTTACCACACCTTAGGTAGGCCCCTTGCTCATAATTAATTTGACACTTGGGCTGCTGCTGATGATATGAACAGACTTTCACAGAGTTCACACTGGAAGCCACTTTTCTAATCATACGCTGAACATATTATGATCGAATATCTACGGTTAGGTAACACATGGACTCACTGTCACTATGTGAAGAAATCTTAGATTTCTTACTGTGTTATGTTTTTCCTCTGTCTTTTTTTCCCCCCTTGTTTAAAGAATTCATGCAGAAATAAAAAGTGGAAACAGTTCTCTGTAAGCTGTTAAAGGCACTGAATCCCCCAAATCCTGCTGCTTGTTTTCAATATCCTCCTCACCCTCCTCCTTTTCTTTCTACTAAACCCCATCTTGTTCCTGTCTGCTCCCTGCCCCCGTTTTCTTTCCACCCATATCCTCCCTCGCTGTGTGTGTGCGTGTGTGTGAGTGGGTCAGCCGCCCCTATAGGCAAGTGAAGTAAACTCCCCCCTTTTGTCTCTCTCTCTCTCTCTCTCTCTCTCTCTCTCTCTCTCTCTCTCTCTCTCTCTCTCTCTCAGCTGGGCTGCTTCTGTCAGAACGGGTTGGAGTCAATCAACTGCAACTGCTACCGCCGCCGCTGGTGTGTTTTGTGGTGTGGACTTTCTCACGTTGCGGTGGACACACACACACACACACACACACACACACACACACACACACACACACACACACACACACACACACACAGGAGCTTAATCGCCCAATACTCCACCTCTCTCTCTCTCTCCCTGGCACTACACACTCCGAGGGAGAGGCAGTGTGTGAGCTGCGGACCCTGCCGTGTGGACTGTATTGAATAGAGGAGAAGAGAGGAGCGCAGTGGCAGACTCTACCATGCCAGTGCAGGGAGAAAGACTGAAGCGCTGTCTCTCTCTCTGTCTCTGGAGCCGGAGTCCTCTGCTGTTGCTTGGACTGTTCTCTCTTCACGCACAAGCACAGGGTGAGTAACTGCAAAGCCTCTCTGTACTCCTCAACATAGTGGCTGTTTTTACTTAGCTTTGCTCTGAAGTTGCTCTGATGCAACTCCTCAAAAATGTGTGAGATTTCCTTTTTCACCTAAACTTTCTTATTTAGTCAGTTCTTCCTGAACACAGTATGGTTGTTTTTTTTCACATGTAGAATCGTATTTTGTGGAAACATGTATGGTACTTTAACAAGTTTCCATTTAAAACTTTGCTCTGCAGTGTCTTAAAGTGTCAGTTTAAGGAATCAGCTCCAAAATGTAGCAACTGGTGTAGCCATGATCCTGATCATAAGACAGGTTGTTTTGCATCAAGGAAATGTTTTGTTAAAGTGTAACATGTCTCCATCAGGATTTTATCAGCTCAAAAAAGGCACAGCTGATATACAATCTTTGCGAATTTGAGACTAAAGCATTTTCCAAAACACTATTATGTCGTAAGCAGACACTCATGAATTTGATATCATATTGATATGGTTAGTCAAGAGGTTTTTCTACTGGCCATAGAAAACTACATTGAGTTAAATTGTAAGTTGGACTGTGACAATTGATTATTGATTTTCTTATCACTTTGAATTTCAAACGTTTACAAGTTTTATATATTGCTGGGACAATAGGTTTCATATCTTTCTGTGTATTTGCTTTATCCTTCAAACAGATAGAGAAATATATTGTCATGGAGCGACATTGTTTCCGTCAGTCGCATCAGCCGCTTGTCTGTGACCATGTTTGGTATCTGGAGTGTGATTGGCGAGGTGTTGGAGAGAGAGAGTGTCAGATTTAATAGTCTGTTATGTTTAGTGCCGTGATGTGTGTCATTAAGGTTTGACACTGCACCTCTGTTGTATTTCCAGCATTGGTTTAACTATGGCACAGAGGCTCTATAGATGATCCTGATTGATAAAAATCATTGGAGGAATTGAAACATTAGTGTGTCCTGTTATGTTCAGGTTTGGACTCTTATTTCTGAAGAGTGATAGCATCCGTGCCTATTTTTTGTTACTGTCTTTATTGTTGGTCTATTTAAAGTCATCGGAGATTGTTTCAGCTGGAGCCCTGAAGTTAAGCCAGCAGAGTCTCATACCTCATACTAAGTTTGCTATGTGCTGAGGTCATGCTGCGACCTCTGGCTGGACGTCACCCCCTCTTTCTCGTCCATCTTTCCTGTCATTGTCACAGTCTTAGTCGGCTTTCCTATGGAGTCCATGCTGTGTTACCAGTTCTCATTTACTCCCTTTGCTTGCATTTACTGTGTTAACCTTTTTAACCGAGCCTTTAAAGGAATTACATTTTGAATACCATGGACATTAAAGCATTTGCACTGCACACATGAGTACACAGGAACACAAATGTAAAAATTGCCAGAGTGTTTGAGAGTCATGGTCATACTGGCTGCTCTGTGCAAGAAGCTGCAGCCACAGCTGCCCAAGAAGAAGACATATGTGAAATCTGACAAAAAGTTGGAGCTGTACCAAGTTTTGTTCTTGTTTGTGTTAAACTGCTAAAAAGCCTTTTCTATTGAAACTTTAAATATAAATGAATAGTGACTTCATATTTTATTAGAAAATGCACATTTGTTTCCCCCCACTTTCTATCTTTCACAAATTGTATTGCTGCAAGTGCTGCAAGTGCTGCATATGGGACATATAATACATCTCCATAAGTGCAGTTTTAGTGTGAGGAGTTGGGATATGTAATGTTGTAGTTGATATAAATAACAGTTTAACATTAATTGGCCATTGTAGACTAGTAAAATAAATGTAGCGCTCCTATTATTCAAAAGATCTGACTTAAATCAAAAACACAAATGTGTTTATCTGAGCACATGTTTATTCATTCTTAACCCTATATTTTCACATTACCATCTCTGTTAATTCATACTTAAAAATAATATTGTCATGTGTTGCATTTCGCTAGATAATAGAGTCTTAAAAATGTCCAGATGATAGTGCATCATTGTCATTGTGGATGAGCACCAAGCTTGGTCTCAGCGGGAAAAAAAAAATCCAGATTTTGAAAGAAGTGATCAGCTTAGGTATTTCATTTTTGTATCACTCTCTAGATGCTCCTAACAGTTAAAACAGGTTTACTTTAGCAGTTTTTAAATAGTTTAAACTTTATAGAAATAGCATTTTGCCCTGAGGTCGGGGTTAGCAACAGCCTTTATTCATTGATTGACACAAGGTTGATTGATTGGACCAGCCATATGCTCCTTCATTGGTTGACAGCAGATGATTGATTGTCCTGGCAACCAATATAACTGTGCCTTAAAGGGCAAATGTTTGTTTTGAAAACTGTATGAAAATATAAGATGGAGCAGGTGGACAGAGAGGATTTTATTTATCAGGATTATCTGATCCTTACTTTCTCTGCCTCTCCCTGGCTGTGTTCCCACTGTTTATTTCCACTCTCCCAGCCTAAACTGCACATGGATGGTTGGTAGGGTGAATGGGAGTCTAGACTTGGTCAGCTAATGTTTCCTGGTCCTATAGCCACAGGTGAACTGGAGTCATTACAGGTCTTTAGACAGGCAGTAGACAACTATGGTGTTGTGTCTACATCAAGGTCACAGTTTGCCTTGCAGCATATCCATGACGTTGTCTCAATCAAATAAAGTACAATGTGTTCATTATTTTCAAGGAGAAATGAGAGCATTGGGAATGTGCACACTTACGCACACTCACACACACATACAGTCTCTGTGACCTTCCACCTATGCCAGGCTGCAATCTTCAATGTGAGTTCTGGGAAGTGAGGAGTGAGCGTGATATCTTACATTTCATTGTCCTTGGTGGAAATAAGCACCGCTGTATCAGTTTTCACAGTCAAAGCTTTGCCAGTTGCTTTGCTTTTGTCACTGTTCGCTAATGAGACTCTGTTACTCTCCGCAGAATTTCAGAATTTTCAGATTTTCAGATTTAGTTTTTGTGTAAAACAATGTTTTAAGTTTGCAAAAAAATATTTGGAAACATCTGTGTGCCTCATCTGTTCTCCCTCTCTGTCACTTAACACCTGCTTGATAAAGATGATGTTGTTTCTGATTTGCATGCCTGATTAGCACTGACCTTCGCCCACAGTGAAATGGATGCTTCTCATCATCTTAAAAAGCACTCAGTTTAGTTTATAGAGGGGGTTCTTAGCTCTCAAGAAGATATTGACAAAACTTTAATACTTGAGGAACACTGACTCAGACATTTCTAGCAGGAAATGCAGTTTTGAGGAAAGAGAAGCAGAAGGCGTGAAAGCTGAGTCAATGTATCAAACTGATGGTGGAGCGCTCTGCTCCTCAGCCTTAAAGCTTCCTGGCAGGATGTGTTGAGTTCCCTTGCTAGAAACAGATACCTTATCAGAACTACATATATGCTGGCTCTGAAACTGAAACACAGCTGTAAGGCGTTGCTGACTGTTTGTTAAAAACTATTTATTGGTGTCCTGAGGTAAACCTCCAACTTAGATTTATCCTTTTTTCATCTTCCTTGCAGCCTGTCCTCCTACAAAAAACGACCATATAGGCCGATTGTTCATGCCCTTATTACGACCCAGAGACACGTTTTAAAGTGTATGTTGTTTCTTACACAACATACTTAAGAAACAACATGCTCCCGGCCCGTTCATTGCAAACGCTCCGGAGGGACGTTTATTCACAAATAACCCTCTGGAAAATCCTAAATTGTGGAATAGTTTGGCCATTAAAATGCTTTTTGATTCGATTTCTGGCGAGAAGTGTATATTGTTTTCTTAGAATCCACGTCCAGTCGATGTGTAGGATCTACACATTGATAGATATTACGAAGATGATTTGAGGTCTCACCAGGATAACGTGTATGCAACTTCCATGTAAAGTTAGCGTGGGTGAAAACAGTTTTTACGGTCTCGAAGTTTTCATAATAAAACTGGATAATCCGCCTCGCTTTACAAACCCCGTGATTAGTCATCAAGCCCTGTGATTGGATGTTGGAGTGGCAGTGCGACAAGGTTACGCTGAGCGTCACAGCTCTATGAAATGGAATGGAACCACGGCAGACTTTCCAAAACTGGAATTGGACGGGTCCAGCCCCCGGCGCCGGCAAGTGCCAAAATAAACTATGCAATATATTGGACGTTAAGTACTTTGTCAGACTTCATATTTCTCTGTGGATAACCCCAACGTTTTTTCTTACTCAAAAGAAGACCTTAACTTAAAGTATTCTTTAATGTTTAAATAAAGCCTTATTAGTTTGTCTGTTTTGCACATCCTCCTGTTAATATCTTTCAATGTCCTGCACTAAACTGTTTTATTGTAGAGATCACTACAGTATCTTCTTGATATTTTATATTCTATATTTCTATCATGCCTTCTATTTTCCCCCAATTTTGTATGTAGGCTACTCTTAATATTTAAATGTTTTCATCAAATAAAACGTATTCAACAACAAAATTCAATAACGTGCTTTAACCACTAGGCGGTGCGGGTTAAAAAAACAGTGGTGGAGTTAATAAAACATAATAATATCAAACATAATATGACTTAACTTTATTGTGAAATTAAAACAGAACGGTAAAGGAAAATACTCAGTTTCAGTCTCTCGATTTGAAGCTTATGCATTGTACCATGAACCTATAGACCTGTAACAGTCAACTGCATGAGGAGTTGGAAAGGTAGTAAATAATATCTTTAAAAACTACAAAAAAGTCCCTTTCTATCAGCTGTGCACCGTTATGGTGTAAATATAGCCTATCTACGAATTGGATCAAATATAAAAGTCAGCCGAATTAGTGTTGATACTGCAAGGAGACGTATTGTGTGAAAATAAATGGAAGATGTTGTTTAATTGCTAATATATTTATGATCCATGTCACATACTCAGTTTTGGCGGCATTTCTTACAGTTTGTCAAAAGATCTTCTGATCAGGGCTCTAAATAAATATCTACGGCAGATATGTAATATTTAATGCAGCCGAACCGTGTATTACAATGCCGTTATGTGATGACTTCCAAAGAGAAAAGCAAGAACACTCGGAATAAAGTATTATTAATTAATTTTTTTATGTTTTTCCGATTTCACATCGCATAAACACCATATCCCGACATGCATTGCGGCTAAAAAAATTGATGAAAAAAGAAAGGTGTCTCTCAGAATCGAAAGAGAAAAACCTATGGGAAAAACACAAAAGCATTGTACACAATTTAAACCAATAAATGTCGTATAATTAACAAGGATAAACTGATGTTTTTTAGTTGATGAGTACTGCAGATATCACTGTTAAATCATTTGATCATTGGTTTTATTATGAAAACGTCGAGACCGGAAATACTGTTTTCAACCCGTAACTTTACATGGAGGCTGCCGCATACCTCAAATCATCTTCGTAATATCTATCAAACTATAGATCCTACATATCGACTGGACGTGGATTCTAAAAGTACAATATTCTTCAACACAGCTGGGGCCACAAACCGGGGGTCCCTGAGTAGGGGAGGCTTAACAAGGCGAGACCCATAAGGCTAATGTGGGGCAGGAGTTAAGGATATAAGGGCTCAGAGACAAAGCATGACATAAATATAAGTCCCTGTTATGTGATATTTGAAAAGGTCCTATGTTGTGTGTTTGAGAGGAAAAAAAGTGATCTTGAAATTACCTCTAAAAGGTGGAAGGTAAGGGAGGTGAGGAGGGTTTGGGACTGAGGGGTTTTACATCCTGTAATGGATACAGATTCAGTAAATTCTATACCAGTCAGATTACCGGTCTGGCCCTGACTTCTTAAGACACAGCTGGAGCAGGGGACTAACATGTCTTTGTCTGTTTGTAAGAGAGGGAGAGATAGTGGGTGAGGAAGAGAGATTTTTGAATACAATGAAAACGTTTTTTGGTCTGTTTTTGTGATGATCATTAAGAGGAAGTAACACCATTTAAAACAAGCATTTAAAAATAAACATTGTAGCTACAGAAATATGTCAGCATAGAGAGAAACAAATTCAAAAAAACATATACATTTTTTCTTTATTGTTTTCATTAATACAGAGTTTTTTAACTGCTCACTCTATCTTTAGCTCAGGCAGTATTACCCTCAGTTTGCAGCTTTGTCATAGTGCTCATTTATAGCTATTGTACAGTGTCTGCCAGGGCATTTAGAAGAAGCAGTAGTAGCACTTTGTTTCTTAAGTACTTAAATTGTTGTGTTTGTTGTTGTGACCTACTGTGTGTGCCGTGTGCTCTGGGCACAGAACAGTACAATGCAGTGCTGTGATGGACAAATAACAGGTGAGACGGAGCAAAGCTGGCTGTCACAGTGCACTGGGACTACAGGGCTTAGTGTTTTCCATGCACTTGCACCCCCCCCTTATTACCAAGACACCTGGAACATTGTTTTGGATGTGGAAGGTTGATCGGGGAGAGAAACTATGCATTATTTTTGTTTGTTACCAGGACTTTAAATAAATCACTTGAAATAATGACGTTGAAAAGGCCCTATAATTGTAGGTATTAGTTAATAATATCATAGGAAAATGAAATACAAAAAGAGAGCGAACAAAACTGCTACTTTAATAAATATTGCAGCGAAAATAAATACATTCACAGACTGTAATTTAGGGTAATGGGTGTCTGTCGAGATGCCCACTTCAAACCAAATGGCTTCGCTATACAGACAATCATTATATGCTATGATAAGTGCCTAATGGCTTTCCAGATGGAGGTGAATGTTGAATGTGTGTGTGAGTATATGTGTGTATGTGTGCTTGTGACGCGCCTAGACGACAGCATGTTTGTCCAGTGAGATAGTACAGAGGAGGCCTGGAGCCCGCTGATGGGTGATATGTGACTTAGTTAATGTGAAGCTAATCATACGGAGGAGACAGTGGGACGCATACAACTATAAACACATGCACACTTACACAAACACACTCTCAAACAAAGCAGGGACTCACACACTGGTTTTCACTCATACCACACATTATGCACACATTAATAGGAAACACATTAATATCATTCCACAGGCTCTCTCTCACTCACACACACACACACACACACACACACACACACACACACACACACACACACACACACACACACACACACACACACACACACACACACACACACACACACACACACACACACACACACACACACAAGCTGTAAATGGATGGAAAGTGACTGTTTAAGCCTGTGGAGATGACTGAGACGCCACAGACCAGAACTCTGGGAAATAAACACATGGCAGCTGTAATGTTAACACCATCAACCCTCCCTCTACACGCACACACAAAAACTCTCTCTACTCCCACAGTCACGCAGCAAGGCACTCACCTACACACTGATGTGTTCTCATCATCTGACGTCTCAAATACAGATTTTTTTTTTTCATTTATCATTGAGCCAAAGCAATCATTGTAGCTATTAGTTCTGCATGACAGCAATATTGTGTATAAGTCACGGTGTGTGTGTGTGTGTGTGTGTGTGTGTGTGTGTGTGTGTGTGTGTGTGTGTGTGTGTGTGTGTGTGTGTGTGTGTGTGTGTGTGTGTGTGTGTGTGTGTGTGTGTGTGTGTGTGTGTGTGTGTGTGTGTTTCCTATTAATGTATTTAGCTTTTTACCACTGCATGCTTTGTCAGAAGAACTAAAGGATGATGGGAGCTACAAAGATGCAGAAGTTTAAGTTTAACACTAGAACCGCCAACGGGTACATTTTACCCGCAGCTGTTTTTTTATTGTATGTAACTTTTTTTCAATAAAATATTAACGTCTCCCAGTCCGTGACTTTTCCTGAAAGTGTGTTATGTAACACCCTGTGTTGTTAAAAATGGTCAATATGAAGTCAGATTGAAAAAATCGCGAAAAAAATGGATATTTATACCTATTTCCGCCAGCGGGTAATATTTACCTCATAGAAATGCAGCGCTCCTCGCGCTATTGATTTTGCGATCAAAATGATCAAAATACTACGGAGGGAAGATATTTTCATTTGGAGGGGAAGCTCGCGAGTGTGTGTGTGTGTGTGTGTGTGTGTGTGTGTGTATACGTGTGTGTGTTTGTGTATTTTTGCGTTTGTGTGTATTGTGTTTGTTTCCCAGAGAAAACCCTCACGAGAAACACCGGCTGTTGTTGTGCCTGCTGCTGCCTGCTGTCAAGTTACTCCGTTCTCCGCTTGTAATTATGCCGAAGCTTCAAAGTTATATTTATCATCTGAATTTGCCGAAACAAGTTTAATATTCTGAAAGCCAAGACTTTGTTTAATTTAAATCAGATGAAAACAAACTGTAACGGACCCTGCCGTGTCATCTATTATTACTATACTCTTACGTTCATAATTTCAGCCGGAGGGAGGAGGGGCGGCGCTGCTGGAAGAGCAGATTGCGAGTGAGAGGTGCCTGTCTTCGTCCCTTTACAAGCTTCAAAAATGTATTTATCGTGTGATTTTGGAAATAAAAGTTTCATATTCTGAAAGCCAAGACTTTGTTTGTTTAAAATCAAACAAAACACCCGAACCCTGAAAAAAATAGTTGTTTACGTAAATCCACGTTTACTCTGAAATGAGCCGTTGCGACTTCCGACTGATTTTGATAGAGCGGGTCACATAATATGAAAAGCTGAGAGTCCACAGATTATATTGGTATACATGTCATCCCTGTGCGATCAAAACTCACCGTTCTGTATGGTACATTGTACCTTGGAAATCAATAGCGGGTAAACTTTACCCGTTGGCGGATATAGGTATACAGCGACCTCTGGCGGTTCTAGTGTTTTAATGACACAAAAAGCTTGCCGTTACTAGTTGTTGAAGTGGTACTGTAGTTGGATATAATAACTCTGGGGAACACGTGATGTTAAAATGATTTATGATATAAAAGTCTGTCAAGAAAATATATTCTGAGAATCGATGATGTCAAGCCTCAGACGCATACCTTTTGAAAACAAGTTATGAATGTCAGTGTTTAAATTGATTTTGCCACTACAGTTCAGGAGTGAACAGAATATACATTGATAGCGAAAAAGTGTCTGACATTTCTCATTCAGAAATGTCACATTCTCCATCCATCCATCTTCTCCCGCTTATCCGTGGTCGGGTCGCGGGGGTAGCAGTTCCAGCAGAGAGCCCCAAACTTTCTTTTCCCTGGCCACATCAACCAGCTCTGACTGGGGGATCCCAAGGCGCTCCCAGGCCAGCAAAGAGATATAATCCCTCCACCTGGTCCTAGGTCTACCCCTTGGTCTCTTCCCAGCTGGATGTGCCTGGAACACCTCCCTAGGGAGGCGCCCAGGTGGCATCCTAACTAGGTGCCCGAACCACCTCAACTGGCTCCTTTCGACGCGAAGGAGGAGCGGCTCAACTCCAAGTCCCTCCCTGATGACCGCACTTCTGACCTTATCCCTAAGGGAGACACCAGCCACCCTGCGGAGAAAACCCATCTCGGCCGCTTGTATCCGCGATCTCGTTCTTTCGGTCATGACCCATCCTTCATGACCATAGGTGAGGGTAGGAACGAAAATGGCCCGGTAGACAGAGAGCTTTTCCTTCTGGCTCAGCTCCCTTTTCGTCACAACGGTGCGGTAAAGCGACTGCAGTACCGCTCCTGCTGCTCCGATTCTCCGGCCCATCTCATACGCCATTGTTCCCTCACTCGAGAACAAGACCCCGAGATACTTGAACTCCTTCACTTGGGGTAAGGACTCATTCCCTACTTGGAGTGGACAGTCCATCGGTTTCCTGCTGAGAACCATGGCCTCAGATTTGGAGGTGCTGATCCTCATCCCAGCCGCTTCACACTCGGTTGCGAACCGATCCAGTGAGTGCTGAAGGTCGCAGACCGATAAAGCCATCAGAACCACATCATCTGCAAAAAGCAGTGGTGCAATCCTTAGTCCACCGAACTGCAGACCCCCTCCCCCATGACTACGCCTCGAAATCCGATCCATGTATAATACAAACAGGATTGGTGACAAAGCGCAGCCCTGCCGGAGGCCAACCCTCACCGGAAATGGGTCCGACTTACTGCAGAGGACCCGGACACAGCTCTCGCTTTGGGAGTACAGAGATTGGATGGCCCTGAGTAGAGACCCCCTCACCCCATACTCCCGCAGCACCTCCCACAGTAACTCCCTGGGAACTCGGTCATACGCCTTCTCCAAGTCTACAAAACACATGTAGACCGGATAAGCGTACTCCCAGGCCCCCTCCAGGATCCTTGCGAGAGTAAAAAGCTGATCCGTCATTCCACGACCAGGACGGAATCCGCATTGTTCCTCCTCAATCTGAGGTTCGACAATCGGCCTGACCCTCCTTTCGAGTACCTTAGAGTAAACTTTCCCGGGGAGGCTGAGTAGTGTGATGCCTCTGTAATTGGCACACACAAGTCCCCGGTTAGGTGCTTCGTTGTTGGAGTTTACCCCAGTGGACGAGAGGGTCGCCTCCCTACGCCTGCGGGTTATGGGGGGGAAAACTCTGACTGTTGTGTGTGCTTATGCACCCAACAGCAGTTCAGAGTATACGGCCTTCTTGGAGACCCTGGAAAGAGTCCTGTATGGGGCTCCTGAAGGGGACTCTTTAATCTTGCTGGGAGACTTCAACGCACATGTGGGCAATGATGGAGACACTTGGAGGGGCGTGATTGGGAGGAACGGCCCCCCTGATCTGAACCGGAGTGGTGGTTTGTTACTGGACTTCTGTGCTAGTCATGGATTGGCCATAACAAACACCATGTTCGAACATAAGGATGCTCATAAGTGTACGTGGTACCAGAGCACCCTAGGCAGAAGGTCCATGATCGATTTCGTTATCGTATCATCGGACCTGAGGCCGTATGTCTTGGACACTCGGGTAAAGAGAGGGGCGGAGTTGTCAACTGATCACCATCTGGTGGTGAGTTGGGTCGAGTGGTGGAGGAAGCCTCTGGATAGACCTGGTAAGCCCAAACGTGTAGTTCGGGTGAACTGGGAACGTCTGGAGGAGGCCCGAGTTCAGGAGGCCTTCAACTCACACCTCCGGCGGAGCTTTTCGGGCATTCCTGTGGAGGTTGGGGACATTGAACCAGAGTGGTCGGTGTTCAAAGCCTCTATTGCCGAAGCCGCGGCGGGGAGCTGTGGTCTCAAGGTCCTAGGTGCCTCAAGGGGCGGTAACCCTCGAACCTCCTGGTGGACACCGGTGGTCAGGGAAGCCGTCCGACTGAAGAAGGAGGCCTTCAGGGATTTGTTATCCCGGGGGACTCCCGAGGCAGTTGCAAGGTACCGACAGGCCCGAAGGGCAGCAGCCTCATCCGTGGCTGAGGCAAAGCAGCGGGTGTGGGAGAAGTTCGGAGAAGACATGGAGAAGGACTTTCGGGCGGCACCAAAGTTGTTCTGGAAAACTGTCCGACACCTCAGGAGGGGGAAGCAGGGAACCATCCAAGCTGTGTACAGTAAGGATGGGACGTTGTTGACCTCAACTGATGGAGTGTTAGGGCGTTGGAAGGAACACTTTGAGGAACTCCTGAACCTGACAACTCCGCCCTCTATGTTAGAGGCAGAGCTGGAGTATGACGGGGGATCAACACCAATCTCCCGGGGGGAGGTCACTGAGGTCGTCAAACAACTCCACAGTGGCAAAGCCCCGGGGGTGGATGAGATCCGCCCGGAAATGCTGAAGGCTCTGGGTGTTGAGGGACTGTCATGGTTGACACGTCTCATCAACGTTGCGTGGAAGTCGGAAACAGTACCGAAGGAGTAGCAGACCGGGGTGGTGGTTCCCCTTTTTAAAAAGGGGGATCAGAGAATGTCACATTCTCATTAAGCTATATAGATAGCTTAATGTTTTAAGTCAAAATAAACTTGCAAAATATATCTTCTTGTCTCTTATCAGCTTAAATTATACCTCACATCATTCCTGAAATTAACTTTAGTACCAAAACAGCTTGACCTGAGTCTCTGGGCATGATGGGCTATGAACCCTGTAAACAACTTAGCAAAACAAGTATCTTAATCAGAGCATTCACTTTAATCAAGCAATTTGTGGGCATACCAATTGAACAAAGTTGAACTTGTGCACTGAATATTTGGAACCTGCTGTTTGCCCATTTAGCTATTTTTTTTACAAATGCCAGACTTAAATTTGACCTTTGAATAAGCATTTGATTTCAGTCAACTTTGCTTCGGAGAATACATTTGCATTAAAATGTGTAACTGATGACGTACAAATGTTCCTCCTCATTCTGTACATCTACCCCTATTTGTGTAAGACTTAGTGTCTTTCTTTGTTTTGTATTTAACATTTGTCACTTGGAGTATTTATTTAAGGAAATTCTGCAGTTGATGTTTGTTTCAAGGAGGGCAATTTCTTAGCCTGCCAGCAAAAAAAGAGTGTATATTATGTGTTCCTGCATGTTGTGTTGACCATGTGAAGAGCAACCATATATAAAAGAGAATACTTTTGGGTCATTTAGCAGCATAATTTTAAAACAAACTTCAGTTTAAGGATGCTTATCTTATACATGTGTAATATAGACATGTTTGATTTCTGTACATGTGTGAGAAAAGAGAAAGTCTTTTAGATTTACTGTAAAAAAAAAAGCATTAAAGCATTTCATAGTTGTTCTGTCTTCCTTGTTTTGTATCAGTTTGGCTTTTAATTTAATTCCCAGACACATGTGCTCACACAAAAAAGGTGACATCATGACTAGACTTCTGGGTGGTACCCCGTTTCTTCCGAACGACTGAATCTAGCAAAAATGCAGAGTCTTCTACCAAGCTATCATACTCCATTTTCAAAACTTGTGAGTGTGTCAGTGTGTTTTCTGTTGCTCTGTTATATCCACAGTGTGAATTCTTAAACTTACGTTGTCACATTTGCCATGGCCAACCATCGACTTGGCATGTGTGTTGCGATTGTTTATCAGTTCATAGAGGTGAATTTTGCATACCACCATGATGGAACAATTAGTCATATGATGATATCACGGGATTAGAATATAATATATAATATTAAATAGCTGCCAAGTTTGAATGGACTTTGATGGTGTGTGTATTGTAACTTAACACTATGTATCACTCTGGGATGGGTGTGCATCATAGTCTAAGTATGCTGTTTTTAGTGCATAAACCAGATTTACATTATGCAGTATAAAGCTTAGTAGGCATATCACTTTTTTCACGTCTGATTAGAGTGCAGTTTTATCAATCACCTGCCAGTCGGTCAGGCCACTATGTTTACACTTAGTTAATGTGTTGTTGTTTTGTTTGCGAGACATTTCATTTCAGTTGTCATTCGAAACCACATGTTGAAGGCTGTGGGTCAAATGTATAATTTGTGGTTTGGATAAACTTGTTTGAATATGTTGTAGTACACGTTCTTGCATATTAACAAGGGGAAAAGAACAGGCTTTCAGACGGCAAAATAATTAGTACCCAGAAAACCACTAATGGAACTAATTGGAAAAGTTCATTCACAGTTCATTTCATATCAGTAATTGCTACAGTCACTGCGGTTGATGCAGATGTTAAATGTGTTTGTGTGGGGAAATTGGAGAGCTTCATGATACTAGTTTTGGTTATTATTGTGCCATACTAGAACACATAGAATAAACCCAGAGGGGCAAAAACAAACAGATTCATAAACAACACTGGTTATTAAAACCTCCTTCACATTGGCTTTGTTGACACAATAATATATCAAATCTATGTTTCTTAGCGACACTTTCCTTCTACTTTGATAAATATGTTTTGTTGTATCTTGTATTCTTTTTGAAGATTATATTTTAATATGAAGTTTAAATATTTAAAACTAAAACTAAAAATGTAAGATTTGTCAAACAAGTGTACTGTATGTGTTGTATTACTCAATTGCATTGCTTATAGTAAAGCATTCCTTTTTGACATACACATCTGTCTGACGGAGGAGAAGAGCTGCTGCTTAAAGGATCTGCCGGAGAACTCCGAAGCGTCCGGTAGCTTCATTAGTCGTCCATAGGAATAGTTTAAAAAGAGGTGTAGGAGGACATTTTCCATCTCTTCTGCAATTATATTGACATGCATTTCAGATTTACTGAACATCTGATATTTGAAACAAATACATTTTATAAGCCAGTTATGTTTGCCTCAATGTACTGATTTGGAATGAAATTGTAATAGTGTTCAGTAGGAGTTCATACTATAGCCAAAAACCTCCACCACATCCCATGTAATGTTATATTTTATATATATATAAATCTTGATAGAGTAAATATTTAGAAATTCAATAGTATTATACCTAAATGAAACAGAAGGGAATCTGGATCCTATAAACCTATTACCATAGCATAGACAAGTACGTTTTAAGAAAAGTCATGATATAGCTTAATCTCCATTTTCTGTGCACTACTTTGCCAAAGTATAGTGTGCATGGCTTTATATCTTTATGACTAATCAGATGTAGTTTGTATTATGTATTCAGATCAGAAGAAGCCGGATTTTAATTATTGGTATCAGAATCACAGCCACAGCCTACCGATCCAGCCCGATGGCCAGTGTCTTTGAATTGATACAAGCTGTTTTGTGATGAGTAGCAGCCCACAGGTGGCCATGAGAAGGAGCTTTCGATGAAGGGACCAGCTGGTATTCTTTCTCTTATTTTCTTTGCTTTGCTCTCTCACACCTCCTTCAGGACCGTTTCATAATTTCCTTGTATTCCAGAGGGAATGCTGAGGGCCTTCTGTAACGAACTTAGAGTTCCGGTACCCTTGTGTACCTGTCACTCATCTCCATGCAAGGGGACTCACAAACACACACACACACACACACACACACACACACACACACACACACACACGCACGCACGCACACACACACACACACACACACACACACACACACACACACACACACACACACACACACACACACACACACACACGCACACACACACACACACACACACACACACACACACACACACACACACACACACACACACACACACACACACACACACACACACACACACACACACACACACACTGGTCGCAGCATAAAGCTGGCAGATGTCAGCTGTATAGCCAGAGACTTGCACTGGCTCATTACTGCATCATTCATCAGTGTGACATAATGAAGGAATGCTTGAAGAGCTGTTGATGATGATGTTGGAGGATAGAATAGATGAATGAAGCTCCAACAGCTTCTCTCATCTCTCCTTTCACTGGTTTTGTTACGCAGTGTACATCGCTTCTATCCTTTGTGATAGTTCCTTGGTGGTCGGTCTCAGTCCTGGTTGCTGATTCACTGATTTTTAAGACGTAAGTTATTATTTTAACTTTGTTCTTCTGAAAGGACTGATTTACAAAAGGAGGATTGCTTTTTTGATTGATTAAATGAGTAGTTCATAACAATCAAGCAGTTTCAGTTGTTATATGTCTACTTGAGCTTGAAGCAGCTTTTAGTTTTAGGTGAGTGAATTATTAAAGAGATGTTAAAATGTGGGAGAAGAAAGACACATGATGTTTTAATATGTCTGTTTTAAAGATATACTGCATCTTTTGAACGTTGTAAATGAAAAAGACGATGGAGGGATAACTTCTTATTTTTTCTATGAGCCAGAGACTGCGAAACCCAGGACGTTTTCTTGCTTTGATAACCGTGTCAATTAGTGCAACCTCTTAATCCGACTTTGGCAGGAATAGAAGTGTAAGGGAATCTGTCTGATCTTTTTTCCTCCAATATTATTAGAATAGTATTAAAGTAGTAAAAGAGAGAGCTTTGTCACAGGACTCGAAGGCAGAACATATTTGAATATCAAAGTAAGTTCAGTCAAAACAGCCAAAGAGTTGACCTTCACTTCCCAGCATTCAGCTTCCAGATCACAAAGCAGGGTTCATTAAGACATTCCTGTACATGTGGGATGGCTCGGCGCATCTCAGCATTGACAGGAAGAAGAACATGGAGATAAGACCAGCGCTGAAAGTACATGGAAGTCTAGAGAGAGAGTCGGAGCCAAAACCTTTCACCTTCCATGTATCTTTCTCTGTACCGACGTGCCTGTCAAACACCAGCAAGATGAACTACTACTTAGAGGAAAGAAGGGGGCAGGAAGGGAGCCGTGTTGTCAAATGAGTGTGTCTTAAGTGGAAGGGGGGGGCGGGTTGTGTTTATATGGGCTCGCTGAAAGGTTTTTTTTCTGGTAGGCCTTGTTTGACATGGCCAGGATAACTAATGAATATGTTCTCTCTCTCTGTTTCCCCGCGTCTTTTTGTCTGCCTATCTTCCTCTTTATTCTCCTATCTTCATCTTTCCATCTCATGCACAATATCCCTATCCCTCTGTCTATCTAAATATCTGTCTTCTTCCTTTCTTTCTGCATTCGAGTTTTTACAAAGGTGCATCTGTTGGAGAGAGGCCTTTTAGCTGTTGGGGGTTTGTGGGGCCACGGTTGTTAATTGTGTGTTTACAGTGGCCCCTATATCCTGCCATCAAGCCTGAAAAAGCCTATAAGGGAGACCTGAAAGCTCACTCTGGCATCTGAAATGCCATTTTAGTGAAAGAGCTTGAAACAATTATAGTGTCAGTGAAGTGCCTAAACATTCGGCCAGTTTCAGAGCACTAGTTTGACTTTCTGCCTGTTTTGACGTTGGTGGTACTTAGTGAGGTTTGGACTGGAGCCCCATTGGTCAGTGCTCGTTGAGTTGCACCTTACGGCCAAGACGAGACCACAGGGGAAATATTTTCTAAGACCTCAAGTTTACCCTACTATTCCTTTAATTGCATTACCAATGGCCTCTCAAACCATCCAATAATACATTATAAAATGATGCCTTATCTCTCTATCTAGTTGTTTTTAAAGTACGCACTTTTCCTCTTGGTCAAAATGCGATTTTTCACATATAATTCTCACCTCCATGGAGGCACTCTTCTTTCTTGAAGAAAAGCTTTGGATAACATGCAAGGTCGGCGCCTTCTTGTTTTCTAAAACATTCTGCTCGGCAGTTGGCATTCCTTTTTTCTTTCTCTCCTGTTTTATCTCTTTCCCACTGTCTCTCTCTCTCACACACACACACACACACACACACACACACACACACACACACACACACACACACACACACACACACACACACACACACACACACACACACACACACACATTCTCTGTTCCTCTCTCTCACACACACACGAACACACACACACCATAAAAAAGGTGGTTTGATACTTTTATGTGGCTATACAAGCATGAGGAAAATGATGGGTACATTTTGTAATTTCATCCAGTAGTAAAGAAAGGAAACATATTTGATTATTAATTCAGAGCCGTCTTTTAATTAATAAAAAGCAGTTTAAGTGCCCATTTTTCAAAATACATTTGTGAATTCTTCTGTGAGCATCTATTAATATTGAGACTGATCTGACTCCATACAGATGTTAAGTTCCCGGAATGGTATCATTGACTTAAATGTTCAAATAAATGTTGCTCTTATGTCTATATTGGTCATATGATGCCCCTTGACTGAAATGTTTCCTGTTCAATATCCCCACTGATTTCCTTACAATTCTGGGATGAGAGTCCACATCACAATTTACTCTAAACTGTCATTTCCCTTTCATCACTCACCTCAGCACCGGACCTCTCTCCACTGTCCCTGTGTTCTGCCTCTGACTCACTCTCAAGCGCCTAGATGTCAAGAGAGGTGGTGAAGTGATAATTATTTATTGAGCAGTATACTCTTTCACATTGAATCATAACAAGTCATACTGAATGTAAATACAACTGACTCTAAAGTAAGTCCCAGTCTGTAACATTGGACATGTTGAAGACTCAAAGTCCCAAGCAGTAGGTAGAATATTAGCTAGTCTATGTAATGTGCACAGAAAATAAATAGTTAACTGAATACTGGGATGGAAATTGCCTATAAGCACTCAGTAAAACATAAACACACACAAAAAGCTTCTGAATGATAAGAAGTATAATTAAAACATAATGCACATTACCATTTTGAGAGAGAGTACCTAAATTAAAGAACTCAGAGAATAATCTCTTATCGAACTGAGGCTCCAGTAAAACACACTGACTGCGTCTCTACATGGACATCATCAGTAAGCCGTTTATGAGTATTATCCCGGTTATTATCATATTGGGGATATGGTGTTTACATGAGCACAGAGAGATCGGGTTATTCATGTTCCCTGTTTACATGATAAATACTAGTAACCTGGCATTTCGATGCCTTTTCTCATCTAAACTATTCAGTATTTGTATCTCTCTGTCAGTGTCGTCGCCTGGCCTGGGAATGCAACAGAGGCATGACACCAGACCAATCAGAGAGTTGCATGGAAATAAACGTGTGCTTGTGTCATTCAAGCTCGGCTCTGTGTGTGTGTGGCAATAGCGCATTTAGTGTGAAATGCTGTTCAACAATTGGTGAGACATTAAGGGGGTAAAAACGCAAATCCCGGCAATTTCTACCGGAGCCTCCACCATGGAGCATCGGCACTTTCGGCAGGTTATTCTCATGCTGCTGTTAATCTGGAGATCAACAGACACTAGCGGCCCGCGCATATGATTATATAATCAGACAACGTCCGTTAAAAAACATTATAACATAATGAGACGTTCTGCAGTAAGGAGGAGGTTTCACAGACGACAGGTGTTCTTACTTTTATGTAGTTGACGGAGCATTTTTACTTTACCCGACACTGTTCAACACTTAATTCTGCTTCACTCTTTAAATTAACAACCGCGGATGTCTTGAAAGACTCTTTCGCTAAAGATTTTTGAAGACATCCGCGTTCTTGTGACACGTAAATACTACGCTTCCTATGTTTTGGTGCGGACTGCGTTCACACCAGCAATGAACCGCTCCAGAGTTCGCAAGCAAGCGTTCCGAGACCACCTATTTTAGCGGGCCAGAGTCCGGTTGTTTAGTTCACTTCAGAGGTCTCGGACTGCGTTCACACCGACCCAAATGAACCGCACCAAGCGGCTAAACGCACCAGGGTTAGATTCAACCGGACTATAAAAGGCTGGTGTGAATGCGCCGTTATCTCAGTGGGTCTCAAACGGTTTGGTCACAAATTATTCAAAAGATTATTTCCGCGGCACACCTTCATATGGCAGTAAAACAAGAACAGAGTTTAAAAGGGGAGTGATTTGTAAAATATCCATAAAGAAAAAGAAAATCTGTTTACAGTTCTGTTTCATATGGGTGTTGTCACACTCCTAGGTTTATGTCACGGTTTTAGTGTTGTCTGTCTGGTTATGGGTTTTGTAAATCTGTTCATTTGGTGTTTTGTCTTCCTCCTTGTGTTTTGTCTGGTCCTCCTCCCTGTCGTTAGTTTCCCTGGTGTGTCTGATTGTCTCATTGTGTTCACCTGTTTCCCTTGTGTTTCTCCCTCCCCTGCCCAGCTGTGTCTTGTCCTGTGATTACCCTTCTGTGTATTTAGTCTTCCCCAGTGTTCTTCTGTTATTTAATAAAGCTCGCTTTTTGTTAAAATTCTGCATTTGGGTCCTACCTTTTCCACGCACCTTGACAGAATGGACCGACCAACTGTGGACTCAGCAGACTCAGATTATTTTGCTCTACAGGCGGAATGTCTTTTGTACTCTCTGGAGTACATTTTTTATACTTTGAAGGGCACCTCATATACACAGGGTAGAGAGGCTGCGTTGAAGGAGGCACGTCAGGAGGTTGCTCGCAAGCCCTGGCTCAGGAGCATGTTGCCTGAGTGGCTACAACTTTTCACAAGTTGTCCTGAGGACTTGTCCGAAGCCTCTAACCCTTTCCTGGGGTATGACCAGGCCTTGGGAGGCCCACGGATCCTCCAAAGAATCTCTAGGAGACGCAAGACCAAGATTCCAGCCCGTGCTCCAATGGTTCCGGTTCCAGTGCCGGCCCACACAGCCATGTTTCCGGCCCCAGCAGTCATGGTTCCGGCCCCAGCAGCCATGGTTCCGGCTTCAGTACCAGCCCCAGTAGCCATGGTCCCTACTCCAGTTTCGGCTCCAGGACTGGCTTACCGGCCGACGCCAGCTCCCCGAGTCCTGTCGGTGTACCGGCCGACTCCAGCACCTCGTCTCCTGTTGGCTCTCCAGCCGACGCCAGCTCCCCGTGTCCTGTCGGCGTACCGACCGACACAAGTCCCCTCTCAAGTCCCCTCTCAGGTCCCATCTCGAGTCTCTTCTCGAGTCCCCTCTCAAGTCCTCTCTCAAGTCCCCTCTCAAGTTTCCTCTCTAGTCCCCTCTCAAGTCTCCTCTCGAGTCCCCTCTCAAGTCCCCTCTCAAGTTTCCTCTCTAGTCTCCTCTCAAGTCTCCTCTCAAGTCCCCTCTCAAGTCTCCTCTCAAGTTCCTTCTCGAGTCCCCTCTCGGGTCCCCTCTCGAGTCTCCTCTCGAGTTCCCTCTCAAGTTCCCTCTCAGGTCCCCACTCGAGTCTCTTCTCGAGTCTCCTATCAAGTCCCCTCTCGAGTCGCCTCTCGAGTCCCCTCTCTAGTCTCCTCTCGAGTTCCCTCTCAAGTTCCCTCTCAGGTCCCCTCTCAAGTCACCTCTCGAGTTCCCTCTCGAGTTCCCTCTCAAACTCCCTCTCGAGTCCCCTCTCAAGCTCCCTCTCAAGTATCCTCTCGAGTTCCTTCTCCAGTCACCTCTCGAGTCTCTGCTCAAGATCCCTCTCAAGTCCCCTTTCAAGATCCCTCTCAAGTCTCCTCTCGGGTCCCCTATCGAGTCTCTTCACGAGTCCCCTCTCAAGTCACCTCTCAAGTCTCCTCTCGAGTTCCCTCTCGAGTCCCCTCTCAAGTCCCTACCCAATGTTCTGTGCCGTTGGAGGTTCCGCTGGGGGTCCTGCCAGCTCCATGTCCAGTCCCGTTGGGGGTCCCGCCGACTACTCTTCTGCCGGGGGTCCTGCCAACCCTATGTCCTGTGCCGTTGGAGGCCCCACCGACTACTCTTCTGCCGGGGGTCCTGCCAACCCTATGTCATGTGCCGTTGGAGGCCCCGCCGACTACTCTTCTGCCGGGGGTCCTGCCAGCCCTATGTCCTGTCCCGTTGGAGGCCCCGCCGACTACTCTTCTGCCGTGGGTCCTGCCAACCCTGTGTCCTGTGCCGTTGGAGGCCCCGCCGACTACTCTTCTGCCGGGGGTCCTGCCAACCCTATGTCCTGTGCCGTTGGAGGCCCCGCCGACTACTCTTCTGCCGGGGGTCCTGCCAGCCCTATGTCCTGTGCCGTTGGAGGTCCCACCGACTACTCTTCTGCCGGGGTCCTGCCAACCCTATGTCCTGTGCCGTTGGAGGTGCTGCCGACTACTCTCCTGCCGGGGGTCCTGCCAATCCTATGTCCTGTTCCTCTGGGGGTCCCGCCGACAACTCTTCTGCCGGGGGTCCTGCCAACCCCTTGTCCTGTTCCGTTGGAGGTCCCGCCATCACCTGTCTCGCCGAGGGTCCTGCCAACTCCTGGTCCTCTTCCGTGGGGGATCCTGCCGAAGCCTGTCCCACTGGCTCCGGTTCCTGTTCGGCTGACACCGGGTTCTGCCCGGCCTCCGGAGCTGTCTGGTCTTCGCGCTCGAGCCCGGCCCCCTGAGAGCCGCGGTCTTCGCCCTTGAGCCCGAACCCCTGAGTGCCGTGGTCTTCGCCCTCGGGCCCGGCCCCCTGACTCTTCCTGCCGCTGCCTTCGCCCTCATGCTCGGCCCCCTGAGTTCGCCCGCTGTGGCCTTCACCACTCCATGGTCTCTGCCTTGCTCCCGGGCCGTCCGCCCGAGTTCCCCACCTTGGACTCTGCCTTGTCCCCGGGCCTTCCGCCCGAGACCCCCTCCTTGGTCTCTGCCTTGCCCCCGGGCTGTCCGCCCGAGACCCGTCCTCCAGACCCCCTCCACCCACCCTTTCTTGGCCCTAGTTATGTGGTACGGAGTTTCATTGATTTTGGCATCCTCTCAATAAGCAAGTGGAATGGATTTGATAGTGAAGCACTGACACAGCGCTCTACAAAGTGCGGCCAGTGGATAGACCAATTCACGGACTTTCCACATGGTAAAAGTGGGGGGATCTAAACTAATCATTTGAAAAAGTGGGGGGGACTTGTCCCATCCTCATATAATATAACACACACACACACACACACACACACACACACACACACACACACACACACACACACACACACACACAGCAGTAGCCAGGGATCCCAGGTGCAGGATGGATGTGAAAGGCTTTGTGTTTTGTCAACAGCACAGCAGCACCTCACATGACTATCCAGTGGACTCACGCAGGGAGGAGAGGGCAAAGGAAGAGGACGATGAGAAGGGAAAAGGAGATGGGGTTTAAGAAGATAGTTTGGGAGATTTGGGAATAAGATGAAGGAGTAAAAAATATGTGAAAACAATGTGTGTAGATTTCACTAGTAGAGGAAAAGGGATATATGCAACAGAGAGGGGCGAATTAAAAAAGATAAAGGACAAAGAAGAAAAGGGGCATGGAGTGAGACACAAAGTGAGTGAGTATTCATGATTCAGGAGTAAGTGATGGGAGGGAGGGGGAGTGAGAGAAAGGGTGGAAAAGGCCAGTGGCCTCTGCTCCGTCCCCTCTGTGCTGCTAAACTGCCCACCAGTTCCCTGCAGCTCTGTCACTTCTCGTTTGTTAATCCCCCTTTCTTCTACCCCTCCTACCCTTCCTCGCTCCCTTTCTCTCAAATCGGTCAATTGTTAATGTGACCCCTTTAAACCCCACCGTCCCTCTCTTGCAGTATTGTCAACAAATTATCAGTTTGTACAAGAGAGACATTTAGAAAGGGCAGTGCTGGATGACGAATGTCTATGCTCGTTTAAAAGTGTCTGCTAAAGTTGTTTTTGTCATGAAAGTTTTCCTTTTGCAAAAGAAAACCTAGTAATCAGCATATTATGAAGCTACAGTAGTTAATGTGTTTGCTGTGTCCGATAAGATTAGGATGGACCACTTTACATAACGTTTTAATTAATTTTAATACTGCACACGTCCTCACTGGTGAAATTAACTCTCAACATGAAAGAGATGATGAGAACAACCACCTTATCCAAAAAACAGCCCTTTTCCTTGAGCCTTAGTCACTGAAGTCAAAGTGGTCGTGGAAGCTTTTGGTGAATACAAATAACACACATAAGACATCAGTGACCGTGAAGTAAATCAATAGAGACGGAGACATTTGTGCCACACGTGAAAATGCTTGGTGTGTAGCAATTTGCGTATCTGTGTCTTTATGCTTCAGTCCATTAGGTTGCATTTGGCGTTTATCCCTAGAGTTCTTTGATGTTTTGTAAAACATCAAACGTTTTGACTGACACTGCATAACAACCCTGAACATTTTTCGCACATATAAGTGTCCATCTATTCCAATTTGTTATTCAAAGGCGAGGCTCTCTCTCTCTCCACACAATGAACACACTGTTAGCATGAATTGCTAAATGTTCACTTAGTGACACTAGCCAGCCAACACAGGAGGTACCACTAAAACAAGGTGTGTGCTAGTTAGGTTGCTTTTAGCATATATTTCATAATGGAATATTCCTTTGAAGACAATAGAGTAAGCACTTTGACTTTGATTTGTTATATTTGATTTAAATACCAATATCAGGCTGGCAGTTTTTTTTTTATTATTACGGCAAAGCTTCTTCGCTTTAATATATTCCACCAAATGTATGCGCAGACAATAAATATGTTGCTACAAAAGCTATTTCTCGATTGAATACATGAGCTAAGAAAAGAGAATATGCTTTGAAGAAATAAACAATTAAATACAGTTTTAGATGATTCGAAAGTGGCGATGCTGATACATACTGTACAATTAGCCATAAAGAGTATTTAGCTATGGCTAGACAACTTGCACTTTGTCTTTTATGCTTCACACTTTTTAAAGGAGATTATATGATGAGAATGTTGAGATACCTGAGGACAATCCCACTTTACATCCCCCAATATGTAGAAATGGCCAGCAGTGGGACTCCTCCAGTGCACAGTAAATGTCAGCTTTTATGTCATTTTGACTACTCACATATTAATTTCTGCAAAAGTAAAACATAAAAAAACATATAGAAGCTCAGGAAGTTCGTATGCTTTCAATTTCTAATAATATAACCTCAATCACGTAAATGTTACTGTAGGTTTACATTTGCAAAGAAACAAAGTACATTGTTTTATTCATTTGGACTGTGCACTTTCACTCATACTTTGTGTTTTTTTTATTCTCATTGTTTATGAGAAGCATCTGCTTAATAAAAAGAACCTGAACTTGAGAAGAGAGGTTGAAAAAGGGGCAGGAGAGCAGAATGGATATCTGCTAGTAGTTTATTTCAAAGAGGAAGGACTTGTGCTTATTTTGGACCATCTCCGCTTGCAGCTGTTAAGCATCTGGTCTCAATGATCATGCTGGAATGAATGAAAATCTTAAAAGCCATGAGGGAAAGACACCGTGAGCCTTTTTTCCCTCAAGTGATAAACAGGTGCCCTTTTGAAATAGGATAAGTAGGAAATACAGCAGCTTTGTTCTAGTTCTTATCCATATCAGTTTTAAGAGTTAAACAAAAATAATCTGCTGTGACAAAGTATCAGCTTTTTCGTTTCTCAAATGTTCTCTCCTTTATAATTTCTTTTTTTTATAAATGTTTGGGATTGGTTTCATTATGTTAGTTTTCAGTTCAGTCAGCTGGCTAACAAATTGATGTCAATACAGACTATGCACATGGTTGATGTTTTCCGCCTGGTCTCTGACCTCATCACTCCCTGCAGCACGCAGCAGCACAGCAGAGATTTGTGGAGTAAAAATATTAAACTTCTCCCCCAGGGGATCTTACATACATGTGGCAGCAACGAAACTGCCGTAATACTGACATGATACACGCTTACTCATGAAATGCTACATGATCAAGTGTTAACAGCAAGTATTTGCAGTGTCACAGCAGGCCTGCATCAGAGCAAAGCGAGGATATAGAGGGGTCAGACGGCCTTATTGCATAGAATGTGTTAAATAAATCTAGAGTATTTTAAAGCAACGCACCTTAAGAAGTCTGCCCAATCTTCTCCAGAGGCTCATCTTCGTCCAATATGTTGCAGCCTTTTCCACAGAATATTAAATACATGATAAACCTCCTAGCTCTTCATGACATAAACACTTTTTCTTTAAAATAACTTGATGAAACTCAGTATGGCTGTGTTACTGATAATACTTTTTGATATGTTTTTATTTTTGCAAAAATGCTCTCTTTTTTCATACCCAGTAGTAGCATTAGCCCAAACATTTGATGTTTCCAATGCGATCCCTGAGCCTGGCAGTGTTAGTGATTTTTCATCTGAAAAAATATATCATAAATATATGACTCATGCTTGTTTTTTTGTCTCTTAACCAACTTAATTCTTCTTATTTTCTATTTTGTTCTGTTTTTGTAGGCAATATATTGGACATGCCGCAAAGAGCATCCAGTAAGGAGGCATCGGAGAGTGGGAAGGAGGCCAGTGGCAGCACAGCTCCTGCTTCCTCCTCCGAGGGGATCCTGTGGTGTCACTGTTATCACCACTGCCCTGAAGACTCAGCCAATAACACATGCAGGTACTGTAAGAAGAGGAGAAATGCATAACAAATGTAACACACTTGCATCTGCGTTATTAGTGGTTATTTTTAAGTAGTTGCTTTACTTAGTGTCCTTTTTTTCCAGGACCGATGGCTGCTGTTTCACCATGGTGCAGGAGGAGGGCGGGGCATTGGTCGAGAAAGCAGGATGTCTTGCGCTGAGCGGATCAGAATTTCAGTGTCGGGTGAGTAGATGACTGTCACAGCACACTACAAAAAACTGCTCTCTTTTTCCACCAATTATTTAGTGTCCTTTATCTCATATCTTATCTTAACATATGTTCAATTGACTATGACACAAAACGGAGAAAATACGATTCAATTTATGGTTTGAGCCATAACTTAATAAAAAGCTGAACATATATAACTAAGAAAAAAGAGATATCAAATATTTACATTTCTGTCTTCCAGAACACGGGGAACCCACTTCAAAGGAGATCAGTGCAGTGCTGTTCAGGCGAAGATTACTGCAATAAAAACGTGCATCCTACACTGCCACCACTTAAACCACCTCGTAAGTGTATCTATCATTCTCCTCTCATCCCTCCACTCTTTCTTTTCCATCAAACACAAAAAATAGCTATTTTCTCCAGTTGGCAAGTGGCATTGACAGTGTACAATAAACAAAGACAAAGCAAAGAACTGTGATTGATGGTGTTATGGCACACAAGATTAAAGATATCATGACATTCTTAGAGAGACAAATACAGCTTAAGTGGGGGAGACAACGGGAGTTACTGTCAAACTGTCCTGGAGCTGCTGGATGTCAAGGGAGTACCGAGGTCTCTACTGTGTACAACACTCTATACTCCATGTGCAAGTTTCTGAGTCTTATTGTGTATTTGAGAGACAGTAAGCCTAGATTCCCAGAGAAATCACAAACCCCAGCAGACAGCCAGGGCAGTCATCAATCTGAAACCCTATCATAGTGGATCAGGAAGAGAATTCATCGACTATGCTCAGGGCTTCCTCTCGCTTCGGACTGGGGCCTTAGGGGAAAAGAGTGTGTGCCAGAAGAAAATGAAAAATTGATGAGTGAAATACGATTTGTTTTGATTAACTGTACAGCGGTTCTTTCAAGTGACTTGTAAGGATGACTGATTTCTTCGTATACTTTTCTCTATTTCTTCTCCATGTTATGGGGATTTTAAACAATTTGATTTGATCCTTGTTAGTTTCTAGCCGACATTTCTAGGGCATCTAACATTGTTTGTATGTCTTTTCATACCTTTTTCTGCCCCTCTCTTCCATTCCGTCTCACTTTTCTTTTCTTGCCACCCCGACCCCCTCTCCCACCTCTATCCTCCCCCCTCCAGTCTATGTTGATGGGAAGATCCACCACATGGCCTTGTTGGTCTCAGTCACTGTGTGCAGCATCATACTGGCCTTCATTATAGTGTTCTGCTACTTCAGGTAATAACATGTGACCATCAAATGCACACAAATCAAAATTATTCTCGCTACAGTTTCCAGCAAAACTTTATAAATACCTTTCGACTATAATGCAAATATGTCATAAATAATACCAAAAATCTTCCTGTTATGTCAACAAATTACGAGTATACCATGCCATGAAGATGAATAAAAACGGCATAGAATAGTATTTCCCAAGACATTTCCTGGTAAACTGTGTCATTAAAACTAAATAAAAGTCAACAACGTTATTATATTTTATGTCATAAAAACCTAATTAAAAAGTCTTAATATGTATTTTAATATGTCATGACACTTGAAGTTATGCTGAATGCTTGTGTGTTCTTACAGGTATAAGCGCCAGAGGGCTCGTCCTCGGTACAATATTGGTCTGGAGCAGGACGAGAGCTACATTCCCTCCGGAGAGTCTCTGAGGGAGCTAATCGAGCAGTCTCAGAGCTCTGGCTCTGGCTCAGGGCTCCCTCTGCTGGTGAGATACACAAATTGCACCTAACCACCCCCTTGGATCAAAGCAATGCACCCGAGGTCCCTTGTATGTACACAGTGCACATTGCCATATAGTTGATTACATTTTGTCTCGTGTCTTACCATTAAGGAAGTATGTGAGGAGATGATGGTGGTAATTTGATACTTATAAGACATACCATAAGATTTAAGCATTTTCTTAAAAATATTCTTATATAAAGTTTGACCCTGCCAAACATTGAAAACACTATTCCCTAATTAGCTTGGGAGCACCTAACCATCTAATGGGTTCCTTTCTGAAATCTAAGGAGCTACATTCCCTGACACACAATGCAAAACACACATCGGTTTAATAGCGTATCTTAAAATCTTAGAAGTTACACTCTTGAGCAAACCATTCCATATATTTGTTCTCCTCTTCAGGTGCAGCGAACGATAGCCAAGCAGATCCAGATGGTGAAGCAGATAGGCAAGGGGAGGTATGGAGAGGTGTGGATGGGCAGATGGAGGGCAGAGAAAGTTGCCGTTAAAGTTTTCTTCACCACTGAGGAGGCCAGTTGGTTCAGAGAGACTGAGATTTACCAGACTGTTCTGATGAGACATGAGAACATCCTCGGTAAGACTGGCTTCTCTCTGTATTTTCTCATGTGTACCTTTTCTAATATTGCTCCCCGGCCTTGTTTGCTTTTGGGAGTATTAACCTCCCTATCTGTCTGTCTTTACACGTTTCTCTTGTATTAAAAACCAACTAACGTATACTCTTAGTGCTCCATTTCAATCAACAAAGTTACAGGGGATTTGAAGGGGAATATAATAAATGAGTCTTTCTTATATAGTCGCAGCAATCCTAACAATCCTTAATCATGGACTGTCGGATAGATGAGTTGGTTTACTGATAGGTTACTAATGCAAGTGGGACTGTCCATTGTTAACGTTGCTGCACCACACTGCACTCACTGTCAAAAACAATCAATTATGGCCCAGAGAAAATACACCACAACAAATTATAATGTAGACAACAACAGACTGCAAAGGAAAGATTGCATAATTAAACACTACAAGATGCATAGTAATTAAGAAGTCGGGCAAAAGATCACCTGCCTAGAAGACAGACTCTATGGAGCTGCTGTGCATAATGTTGGCTTCTACAGTCGATACTGCATGTTTTGTTTTCTAATTCGACACTGGGATCATCAAATTCACTAAATAAGAAAATGGTCAAGATTAAGATGTTAAAGTCCTAAAATAAAGTTACATTTTAAATCTTGAAATGACCTCTATGTATACTGATTTCACATGATAAAAGTAGTTTTTCTCAGCAAAAGTGAATTAATGTTCAAACTGGTTCTGCTTTAATTCTAGGATTGAACCTAACCTATTAAAACCTACATGTTACAGTGAAGACACACTCCCTGACTCCTCTCTTCACTCTTCACTCTTTCCATTCTCAGGTTTTATAGCTGCTGATATTAAAGGAACTGGCTCCTGGACCCAACTCTACCTAATCACTGACTACCATGAAAACGGCTCTTTGTATGACTACCTCAAATCAACCACTCTCGATAATAAAGCCATGCTGCGGCTGGCCTACTCCTCTGTGTCTGGCCTCAGTCACCTCCACACTGAGATCTTTGGCACCCAGGGTAAACCTGCCATTTCCCACAGGGATCTAAAGAGCAAGAACATACTAGTAAAAACAAATGGGACCTGCTGTATAGCTGACCTGGGACTGGCAGTCAAGCTTATCAGGTGAGTGAGTCAGTCACATTTGTTGCTGTTAGGCATATTTTCAATATATGTCTCAAATCCTCATTCTGCTGAATTTTAAGCTTCGATAGGGGGCTGGAAATGTTCATGAATCCGAGTACTTTGAACTTCTATTATCTCAGAGGATTCAGTAATGTGCATAGTTCATTCATCTTTAATCTAAAAATGTTACTTTGATCTCTGCAGTGACACCAATGAGGTCGACATCCCTCCCAACACCAGAGTGGGCACAAAGCGCTACATGCCTCCGGAGGTTCTGGATGAGACTCTGAACAGAAGTCACTTTCAGTCGTACATCATGGCTGACATGTACAGCTTCGGGCTGATTCTCTGGGAGATCGCACGGCGTTGTGTCTCAGGAGGTAAATATACCTTTTATGTACATACTTTTATCTTTTTGGACACAAACAACCTTTTTTAAATGCCAACAATGTTGTACTGTTTGGGATGGCTATGCTCTATGGAGTTTGACATCTTGACACATGACCAGAGTGTATTTCAACTGCATATTATTGGTTGTAGGAATCCTTGAAGAGTACCAGTTGCCATACCATGAGTTGGTGTCTACAGACCCTTCATATGAAGACATGAGAGAGGTGGTCTGCATCAAAAGACTACGACCATCATTTCCTAATCGGTGGACCAGCGATGAGGTAAAATACATCTAAATAGTACAACTCATACATGCTATCATACACACACAAACTAATGACCTTCCTAACACTATCTGTGTCTCTTCAGTGTTTGAGACAGATGGGGAAGCTGATGACAGAATGCTGGGCCCACACCCCGGGCTCCCGCCTCACAGCCCTACGGGTAAAAAAGACCCTTGCCAAGATGTCAGAATCGCAGGACATCAAGCTGTGAGCAGTGTGTTTACACAGGCACGGGAAAGGCTCTTACTGTCACACTGGCTCTGGTCCAGGATGCACTATCCTTGGAAAAGGAGGAGGAACAGGAAGCAGGATCACCACTTGGAAATCGCAGGATCACACACTTCGAGTCCAGATGCACAGAACACGAGAGTGCAGGTCCCCCTTTGAAAGAATGTATAACAGGATTACGGTAGTAAACTCAAAGTGAAACTCATTCAAAACAATTCGTCCGACCCTGTTCTGTCGATCAGAGAAGATGAGTCATTTTCATTTCAGACTAGTTTAAGGACTCTAAATCCAGTTTCTTGTTCACATGCTCCAAAAGCCCTGGAGAAAAGAAATGTAAGTTTAAGTTGGCACTGTAGCTGCAGAGATATGCCGACACGCTACTGACTAGTGAGTGGAATACTATATCAATGCTTTCTGTGAAAGCTAGCCTACCTGTAGATGAAGGTCCCATTGATAAAGCATTAGGCTTATTGCAGCATGACACCTCCTTTCTAAACCGTCGACCCACTACTGCCTTTATGTTCCAATTGGATTGAACACTTGTGTCACTCTTGAGTTGCTTTAGGTTGCAATGACTGACACTATGTGCCAGAACAAGTGTTTGTTGAGGCTTTAAAAGTTTTGTTTACGCTGTAAGGTTTTCAGACACTGAAGAAAAGGTACACCTGTATATTTTAATTATAATGGGATGTCAAAAATGCAACAGCTTGTTTTTCATGTAAAACTCAAACTCTTCGTTGTGAAAAAATAAAGTTGATATGTCCAAATCAATTCTGGATAGAGGCTCTACATGCCTATGTTCCCTTGCCCTGCTTTAGGAAAGGGGGCTTTGCAGTAATAATGCCAATGAAGCAGAACGGTGCCACCCATACTGTAGGTGCTCCGCAGCAATTTCAGGAAGGAAGGTCTGCCAAGGCAATCAGAAATTGTTGTACACAACTGTATTGATGACTTATCTGATGTAGTGATCTATTTTAAATGTGTGTAATTGTGCCTGTGTTAGTTTAGGAGTTCAACAAGTCATTTTTAATTCAGACACTCCCAATAAAATCGAGTATGATTATGGTGGAATGTGTGTGTTAGACAGCCGGACCAGAAGCCACACACACAGTTTTGTTGAAAAAGCGACTGGTCCTAGAAATCATCCTCTATCGCCCCCAAACCAACACTAGGTTTACCCAGTAAACATCGAAAGGTCCTTTCTTTCTGACCACCAGGCTGCCCCATACATTAAAGTACATATTGGGCTGATTCACCATAATAAACAGCTGACACACGGAAATCTAATGGCAGTAGTAGGCAGTCCTTAAAAAATAAATCATCTGGCTTTTTTCCGGGGAACTTCTCTGCTGATTCAAATTCTCACATGGTAGCAGTCAAGTATTAGGAAGATTAAACAGCCTTACCGCCTCAGTATGAAATATTTCTGAAGGTAAATGTGGACACCTTTCATCATCACAGTAAGCACATTCTTAGGTTGTCTGCTACCACATTCAATCGTTGTAATTCTTTTTAGTCCATTTGTAAAATCCTTGATAAACTTTCCTTCAGGTCAATGAGTAGTCTTTTTGTTTGTTTTAAATCTTTGCCCTCTAAAATCGTGGGATTCTTTGTAATTGTTGATTGATGTGTTGTGTTATACACGCCCTCTTTTTCCTCTTGGATTGTGTGCCTTATTTAATATGTACCTACTGTAGTTGTCTGTGAGAGAAAGTGGTGTTTTAATTCAGTAAAAAGGTTGAACATTCCCCAAATAAAGTGTGTCACTCATGGACATGGCTGATTCACAGTTTGTGGTGGCTGAATGAGGAGCATACTGACTAGTCTCTCAGGTGCCTCTTACTGTTAAGGCATGCTCTCAATATTTCCTTGTTTAAAGAGAAGTGCATGCCTCATTGCAGCCCAGCGATGCTGCTGAGCACACAGCATGTTAAACAGATACACCATAAGCATTTCTTGTTTCTATTACTTCCTCTACAGCAGTGGTTCCCAACCTGGGGGGCGCGGGCGCCAAAGATCGCAGGGGGGGCGCCAGGCCTCAGATGATTTGAGGCCAAATATCATATTTAGACTTTTTTTTTTTTTACATTTTTTTTTTTGTACATACAGTGGGGCAAAAAAGTATTTAGTCAACCACCAATTGTGCAAGTTCTCCCACTTAAAAAGATGAGAGAGGCCTGTAATTTTCATCCTAGGTACACTTCAACTATGAGAGACAAAATGAGAAAATAAATCCAGAAAATCATATTGTCTGATTTTTAAAGAATTTATTTGCAAATTATGGTGGAAAATAAGTATTTGGTCAATAACAAAAGTTCATCTCAATACTTTGTTATATACCCTTTGTTGGCAATGACAGAGGTCAAACGTTTTCTGTAAGTCTTCACAAGGTTTTCACACACTGTTGCTGGTATTTTGGCCCATTCCTCCATGCAGATCTCCTCTAGAGCAGTGATGTTTTGGGGCTGTCGCTGGGCAACACGGACCTTCAACTCCCTTCAAAGATTTTCTATGGGGTTGAGATCTGGAGAATGGCTAGGCCACTCCAGGACCTTGAAATGCTTCTTATGAAGCCACTTCTTCGTTGCCCGGGCGGTGAGTTTGGGATCATTGTCATGCTGAAAGACCCAGCCACGTTTGATCTTCAATGCCCTTGCTGATGGAAGGAGGTTGTCACTCAAAATCTCACGATACATGGCCCCATTCATTCTTTCCTTTACACGGATCAGTCGTCCTGGTCCCTTTGCAGAAAAACAGCCCCAAAACATGATGTTTCCACCCCCATGTTTCACAGTAGATATGGTGTTCTTTGGATGCAACTCAGCATTCTTTCTCCTCCAAACACATCTAGTTGAGTTTTTACCAAAAAGTTCTATTTTGGTTTCATCTGACCATATGACATTCTCACAATCATCTAAATGCTCTCTAGCAAACTTCAGACGGGCCTGGACATGTACTGGCTTAAGCAGGGGGACACGTCTGGCACTGCAGGATTTGAGTCCCTGGCGGCGTAGTGTGTTACTGATGGTAGCCTTTGTTACTTTGGTCCCAGCTCTCTGCAGGTCATTGACTAGGTCCCCCCCGTGTGGTTCTGGGATTTTTGCTCACCGTTCTTGTGATCATTTTGACCCCACGGGGTGAGATCTTGCGTGGAGCCCCAGATCGAGGGAGATTATCAGTGGTCTTGTATGTCTTCCATATTCTAATAATTGCTCCCACAGTTGATTTATTCACACCAAGCTGCTTACCTATTGCAGATTCAGTCTTCCCAGCCTGGTGCAGGTCTACAATTTTGTTTCTGGTGTCCATTGACAGCTATTTGGTCTTGGCCATAGTGGAGTTTGGAGTGTGACTGTTTGAGGTTGTGGACAGGTGTATTTTATACTGATAACAAGTTCAAACAGGTGCCATTAATACAGTTAACAAGTGGAGGACAGAGGAGGCTCTTAAAAAAGAAGTTACAGGTCTGTGAGAGCCAGAAATCTTGTTTGTTTGTAGGTGACCAAATACTTATTTTACCGAGGAATTTACCAATTAATTCATTAAAAATCCTACAATGTGATTTCCTGGATTCTTTCCCCCCATTCTGTCTCTCATAGTTGAAGTGTACCTAGGATGAAAATTACAGGCCTCTCTCATCTTTTTAAGTGGGAGAACTTGCACAATTGGTGGCTGACTAAATACTTTTTTCCCCCACTGTATAATTGTAACTCAATACATGATTGTCACTAAAAGCCTTGTCTCTTCATTACAATACAATATAAAAAATAATTGATTAATTCATTTGAATAAAAATTCAAGTTAGTAGCTATTAAAGGCATAAAAATACAAACATTTATAGTTTTTTCTTTGATAAAAATGTTTCTTCCGCCCACCAGGTTGGGAACCACTGCTCTACAGAATGCTTTATCCAACTACTATTGGAGTCTGGCAACTGTTAATATTAATTACACAGAAAGGTACAAATCAAAGCATTGCAAATTACATATATACACAACACACTCTCACTCCCTAAGCGTCCAATAGCGACGTTTGGTCAGTGTCCGTGGCGTCCAATTGTGACGCTCCTAGGCTCCGTCATAAAGGGACGCAAATAGCTTTCAACTGATTGCAATGTATTCCCATCTGCGTCGGGATTTGACGCTCATGGAAGCACGGCATTCGTTTATGCCGGCTGCCCTTAAAGGCAATGTGAGCATCCATTCCCATTGGATAACGGAGAATTTTACACCCGGAAGTAAGTACTCCTCTTACTGTCGATTGATTTTACAGTGATATCTGCACTACTCATCGACTAAAAAACACCAGATTATCCTTGTTAATTACACAACATTGATTGGTTTAAATTGTGTGCAATGCTTTTGTATTTTTCCCCTTCGATTCGGAGAAACAAATATGTTTTCTGAGTAAAGGATGGCAGAAGACACTACACTACCCAGAATCCCCAGCTATCGTTTGGCCTACACCATGTGCTCTGTTTGACAAACCCCGTTTTTTTCACCATTCATTCCGATGGCTGGCGTCTATGTCACGTGATCTTCAAATTTCTCCCTGCAGAAAAAGAAAACATGGCCGAAATTCGTTTTATTCTCGGTAGAAAATACCTATTTTAAAGTTAGTTTGGCCATTAAAATGCGTTTTGATGTCATTTGATGCGAGAAATAGGAGTTGTTATTTCAGATTATGTGTGCAGTGGATGTACATGATCTTTAGTTTGCTAGTTATTACGAAGATTACTTCAGGAAATCGCGACGTTTTCATTGTTACCAAGGTGGTTGCTAGGGACGCTGCTATCGATATTATTTCTGTTATGTTGTGTAACTGTTTAATGGTGTTATCTTTATTGCTACCCCCTTCCCCGTCAATGTATAGTGTTGGTCCACAGCCTAAACATATTAGTTTAACAAAATTCGCATCTAAAGATAGCCTACGTTATTTCCCCCCTGTGCAATTCCAGTCTCACATCTCAGAGCACATCGTCATTAACAAATACCGGAAACAGACCAAAATAATAATAATACCTTATTCCGAGTGTGCTTGCTTTTCTCTTTGAAAGTCATCACATAACGGCATTGTAATAAACGGTTCGGCTGCATTACATATAACATATCTGCCGTAGTTCTGTATTTATAGAGCCCTGATGAGAAGACAAACATGAGGAACTGAAAACGTGACGTGGATCATAAATATATCAGCCATTAAACAACATCTTACATTTCTTTTCACACAATACGTCTCCTTGCAGTATCAACACTAATTCGGCTCACTTTTATATTTGATCCAATTGGTAGATAGGCTGTATTTACACCATAAAGGTGCACAGCTGATATAAAGGGACACCTGGTGGTTAATGCATGTTATTGAATTTCAATATTTTTATTATTAGATATTAATACGATCCCTATAAAGTATATTCATTACTCGTTATTCTCTACTAATTGTTAATTAAAGACTGTATGTAATGACTATTTTTCCCATCCCTTTCAAGATTTCAAGATTTTCTAAGGTTTATTGACATATCATATAGGCCTACACAACTGTGGTGTAGTTCTGCACTGAATGAAAAACTTGGGTTGCAGGTTCCTCAATAGTGCATTACAAGACATCTATCAATATTTGTGCATACCTCCAGCAATGTTAACTATGTTGAAGCACTTATTTTAACTGATATTATACATAATGTATTATACTCTTATAAGATGTATGTAGATATTTCATCTCCGGCCTTGTCAGGTATTGAACAATCAATAAATAAAGAACACAGAATTGTTGAATATAAAACACAGAATTGATGTGATTATACTCAATGATTTTCAAATAATCACAACTGCATATTTAACTGTTACATATGCTGATGTAACGCAAATGTTCCAACTTGGGATCAATAAAGTATATCTTATCTTAAGCTGATCGATGGCTACTGTCATATTTGCAAAATGTGCCTCTGAACCTTGACAAGTGCATGTTTCAGGCTTATCAATTAATGTAATGTAATGTTATCACAGGGGTCACACACATAAGACCAGCTGTTAAATAAAGCTTTTCTGACCCTAGCTGGCATGTGGGTATATATATTAATACTGCCCATAATGGGCACCATTTATTAATTATATGTTTTAAATGTGAGTGTTTCCTGTCCCCTAAACCTCCAGGGATGTACACAGTTTAATACTGGCAACTTCTTATTATGGGAAATACGAAAACGTCTTTTAAAACTACAACTCCCAGTAGAGACGTGCCATAGTCTAGAGAACATGTTGCGAAACAGAATAGCCAGCATGTGTAGTTCTGGGGACGGGGTGGGGGAGGGGGGGACGCGGTGGACCCGTTCAAATCCAGTTTTAGACAGTCTGCCGTGGTTCCATCCCATTTCAAGTGCTGTTCGAGAATCGGCTTAACCCTCGGAGCACACTCTCCAATCACAGAGCTTGAGGACTATCACGGGGTTTGTCAAGAGCACATGGTGTAGTCCAAACGATAGCTGGGGATTCTGGGTAGTGTAGTGTCTTCTGCCATCCTTTACTCCTGGGAATGGACGCTCACATTACCTTTAAGGGCAGCCGACATAAACGAATGCCGTGCTTCCATGAGCGTCAAATCCCGACGCAGATGGGAATACATTGCAATCAGTTGAAAGCTATTTGCGTCCCTTTATGACGCTGAAGGAGCCTAGGAGCACAATTGGACGCCACGGACACTGACCAAACGTCGCTATTGGACGCTTAGGGAGTGAGAGTGTGTTGATATACAATCATCATGGTCTACTCGCCCGCCGAAGTTGCTTCGACTATGTCATCTAGACTCCCTGTTACTAGGATGATGTCATATCTCCATGCACTTTGGAGGAAAGCCTCACACTGGATACCGAATGTATAACTTGTTATGTCAGCCAAAGATGGAGAACCCTGAAGTGCCCGGCTTGTTTCTGGTGAGGACCCTTTGATTGAGAGTCACTTGGTAACACATTCTGTTAGCGGGAAATGATCCACACATACTGTATGGACAGCAGAATACATAAAACCTTCCCTAGGAAACGATATAAAGACAACAAACTGTACCGGCGAAACATGTACAGCCAAGGCTCACAGGTGGTGAGGGATCACTTCTTTATCTCCCCTCTCATTATCTGTTCTCCATCCTGTTGGTACAGAAGATCACCTGCAGCCATCATTTCATGTTAACGTCCTCCCTCCCTTTGTAATCAGTTTAGTCACTCCAGGGGGGTATACTACGAAGCAGGATTTTCGCTTAGCCAGCTAAATTCAGGGAAAACTCTGGCTTTCCGGTCCTACGAAGCTGGTTCTCTTTTTAGCAGGCTAGATCTTCATGGTAACTTATGCTTAGCGGCTAACCTAACCTGGTCGGGACCAGGTTAGGTTGCAGGCTAAGAGCTCAACTCAGTGAAAGCACTGCCTGCTGACCAATCAGAGCTCAGTGTGCGGAGTTTAAAGCGATCAAGTCATATGACAGGAGAAAGGAAATACAGAAAAGCTGCCGTTGCAGGAAAGACGGCCGGCAAAAATCACCGACTGTGTGAACGTGAACATTAATAGAATATCACCTCCCATCTTCAGAGCAATCTGACTATTATAACATTAGCGTTAAGAAAGCTTACTTTAATATCTGTCACAACATAAGTAACCGGATCAGAGTAACATTAAGTACAGTCCGCGGCATATCACTTCATAATGTATCATATATCTCCTTATCAGCTGAGCCGTATCTGGCCGTGCAACACTCACAGTGTCACATACTGTATGCAGAAGTATTATTTTAAGCAACACATTAAGTTGATGAAACACTCGAGTCAAATGTAATTAAAGTCGCTAGCCACTGCCTCCGAAAGTACTTCCTACGCTTACCCGTTGGCAATAGATGGAACCGAGCATTCCGTGGATTGTTCCTATCCGAATTGTGGCAATGTTTCGCGATACAATGAGGCATATTTCAATAGAATTGTGAGAGTAACTAGAGTAAACAACATGAACAAAGCACATACGTCAATTTTTCCTCGACACCAAACGCATAGTTCACGTCACTTCCGGTAAAATAAGTCATGTGACTCGTCAAAATGGCGCCGCCCATAGAGTTGATGTTATTTCGGTAATTAATCAGCTTAAAATCACTGATAACCTCATCGGATTAAAAAAAATTATAATAATAATTATTTAAAAATGCGTGTCATGAGCATTGCCTCCCTTTAACATCTGTATGGAGTCAGATCAGTCTCAATATTAATAAATGCAGAAGGATTCACAAATGTATTTTGCGATTTATATATAAATGACTCTCCACAACAATATCTCTCAATGCACTCACAAATATTTATTGTTGTATATAAATGTACAAAAAATGGGCATTTAAACTGCTTTTTATTAATTCATAGACGGCTCTGAATTAATAATGAAATATGTTTCCTTTCTTTACTACTGGATGAAATTACAAAATGTACCCATTATTTTCCTCATGCTCGTATAGCCACATAAAAGTATCAAACCACCTTAAAATGCACCAGAATACAGGAAATCTATTTTTTCTTCATGGTGGGGGACCCCCACACCCCCCGTTAAAAATGTCCCCCCTACATTCAGGATGCTTCCTACGCCCATGTGAAGGACTGAGAAACAAAGAGGTGCAGGTGGAAGGTCCAAGGATTTTCAATGAGGCACAGGAAGCAGCAGTTACAAACTGGATTTTGGCAAACAATGCCATCACACTTAGATCCGAAGCAGTAACTATGTGCTGAGATGCATGTTGCATAATGTTATCTTTGAATAAAATATGATTTTTTTTCAACAACTCATTTGTATTTCTTCACTTACTGTATTTCTGTAAACTCAAGCAATCTTTCTCTGTAGAAACCTCTATGTACAGAGCATAGCCCATACAAGATTAACGTGCTTTAGATTATGCTCAGCAGTGTGTAGTTGGGTGGTCAAACTATCTAGTATTATGAATGAAGTGTGTTATATTTGGTGCAAAAGTTTGCATTTGGTAAGTGTTTAGTTTTGAGTGCAGTTCTTCACTTAGCAGGAGAAATGAGGTGTTTTGCACTTTGGGTGTGGGGTTTTGTGAATTGTGTTTAGTGTTCTGAGAAACTGAGCAATTTAAAAAAAAATGTGTGTTAGCAATCAAGAAAAACTGTAATGCAATATGAAATCCGAAAAACTTTAAAAAAAAAGAAGAAAATAATACTTTATTCCGAGTGTTCTTGCTTTTCGCTTTGAAGGTCATCACATAACGGCATTGTAATACACGGTTCGGCTGCATTACATATTACAGATCTGCCGTAGTTCTTTATTTATAGAGCCTTGATGAGAAGACCTTTGGAAAAACTGGAAGAAATGCCGCCAAAACTGAATACTTGAATACGTGGATCATAAATATATCAACAATTAAACAAAATATAAAATGTCTCTTCACACAATACGTCTCCTTGCAGTATCAACACTAATTCGGCTGACTTTTACATTTGATCTAATTTGTAGATAGGTTATATTTACACCAAAATGGTGCACAGCTGATATAAAAGGACTTGTAGTTTATAAAGATATTACTGATTTTCTTTGAATATAAGAATGTAAATACTGAGTCTGAAATAGTATAGCAATATGCTGTAAAATTATGTGAAAACATGAATAAAACTACACATCTTCAGATGTTGTACATACATAAGTGTCCTACACTAATAATACAAAGTTATTATGGCTGTGTGTACCTTGTGTGCACCGCCTAGTGGTTAAAGCACGTTATTGAATTATTGTTTTTATGTTATATTTGATGAAAAAAATATTAAGAGTACATACTTTCATAGGGGGAAAGTAGAAGGTCAATGATAGAAATATAGAATATAAAAAATCAAGAAGATACTATAAGTGATCTCTACAATAAAACAGTTGAGTGCAGGATGTACAAAGATATTAATAGGAGGAGGTGCAAAACAGAAAAACGAATTAACCTTTATTTAAACATTAAATAATACTTTAGATTAAGGTCTTCTTTTAAATAAGAAAAAAGCTTTGGGGGTATCAAAAGATAAATATTAAGCCTGACAAAGTACTTAATGTGTCAGGGTTTGAGTTTTTGTCTGTCTAGTTTTGGGGTTATTTTTGCTGTTCTGTCCTCCCTGTCATTAGTGTCCCTGATGTGTCTAATTGTCTGATTGTGTTCACCTGTTGCCCTTGTGTTTCTCCTCCCCCGCCCGGCTGTTTCTCGTCTCGTGATTACCCCTCCCTGTATTTAGTCTTGTCTCTTCCTGTGTTCAGTGTTGGTTCATTGTTTGTCGTTCATGTTCCCCTTCATGTTGGTCACAGTCACCTTTGTTTGGAGGCTACCTCGTACCTGTTCTTGTATTCTTGTTTTTGTTCAGCTTTTTTTAAATAAAGCTTGCCTTTTGTTTCCTTTTGAAACCTGCTTCCTCCTCAATCTGCATTTGGGTCCTATTTTTCCCCAACCCTGACAGAATGAACCAACCAAGAATGGACCCAGCAGACAGTTTGTACGAGGTGAAGTACAATTTGACATGCTTGAGGAATGACTTTAGATATGCCTCCAGTAGTGAAGAGAGGCAGTCAGTTATTTCTGCAGCACGCCAGGAGGTAACCTCAAGGCCCTGGTGGAGGGAGTTGCTACCCGAGTGGTTGGAGGACTTTTTGGGCAGCTTTGAGGTCAAACCTGTTTCCCCAGGCATGCTAGGCCCCTTCCTCCCAATTCCCAACCTGACACCATACGTCTCGGTGTGTTCCGTCTGGAGTCAACCCCTGCTTCTTCCCCATTTCCTGCTCCTGTCCAGGAGCCGTTCTCGGGGACTCATCTGGCTTTTGGAAGTCCACGGAGCCTCCAAAAGGCTCCTAAGAGGAGGAGTCACAAGTCAGCAGCCCGAGCCCCAGAAGCCATGCTTTGGGCTCCAGTACAGGCCCCAGCAGCCATGGTTCCGGCTCCAGTACCGACCCACACAGCCATGGTTCCGGCTCCAGAACCGGCCCACACAGCCATGGTTCAAGCCCCAGCAGCCATGGTTCCAGCCCCAGCAGCCATGGTTCCGGACCCAGTTCTGTCCCCAGCAGCCATGGTTCCGGCCCCAGTTCTGGCCCCAGCAGCTATGGTTCCAGCCCCAGCAGCCATAGTTTAGGCTCCAGAACCGGCCCACAAAGACATGGATCCGTGCACCAGTACCGGCCCACACAGTCATGCTTCCGTGCTCCATTACCTGGCTCACACAGCCAGGGTCCAGGTTTCTGTTCCGTGCCCAACAGCCATGGTTCCGGCTCCAGAACCGGCCCCAGCAGCCATGTTTCCGGCTCCAGTACCGGCCCCAGCAGCAATGTTCCCGGCCCCAGCAGCCATGGTTCAGGCCCTGGTTCCGGCCCCAGCAGCCATGGTCCCGGCCCCACCTGTCCTGCCGGGGATCCTGCCGCCTTCTTCGCCCCTGAGCCCGGCCCCCTGAGAGCCGCGGTCTTCGCCCTCGAGCCCGGCCCCCTGACTTTCCCGGCCGCGGCCCTCGCCCTCGGGCCCGGCCACCTGACTCTTCCAGCCGCTGCCTTCCCCCTCATGCTCGGCCCCCTGAGTTTGCCCGCTGTGGCCTTCGCCCCTTTATGAACTCTGCCTTGCCCCCGGGCCGTCCGCCGAGACGCCCACCATGAACTTTGCCTTGCCCCCGGGCCGTCCGCCCGAGAACCCCTCAATGAACTATGCCTTTCCTGGGCTGTTGATCCAGACCCGTCCTCCGGACCCCCTCCACCCACCCCCGTTTGAAATGTTTGACTTTGTGTAGGGACGTCTGGAATCCGTCCCTTGAGGGGGGGTTTGTCAGGGTTTGAGTTTTTGTGTGTCTAGTTTTGGGGTTATTTTGCTGTTCTGTCCTCCCTGTCGTTAGTGTCCCTGGTGTGTCTAATTGTCTGATTGTGTTCACCTGTTGCCCTTGTGTTTCTCCTCCCCTGCCCGGCTGTTTCTCGTCTCGTGATTACCCCTCCCTGTATTTAGTCTTGTCTCTTCCTGTGTTCAGTGTTGGTTCATTGTTTGTCGTTCATGTCCCCCTTCATGTTGGTCACAGTCACCTTTGTTTGGATGCTACCTCGTACCTGTTCTTGGATTCTTGTTTTTGTTCAGCTTTTGTTAAATAAAGCTTGCCTTTTGAAACCTGCTTCCTCCTCAATCTGCATTTGGGTCCTATTTTTCCCCAACCCTGACATAACGTCTAATATATTGCTTTCCTGCAATGTTAACTATGTTGAAGCACTTATTTTAACTGATATTATTGTCAGGGATCAAGCAGTAAGACAACAGGACACAGGAGTGGTTTAAATAAACTAGGGTTTTTATTTACCCAACAATCCACAACACATCATATAATAGCAAGGCCTATAAAAGAGGTCAACAGAAAATACCTCAAAGAAACATAACAGGTGAAACAGCGAGAGAGGTAGTCGGCTGTGACATTGTCCTTGCCTGGGATGTGCTGAATGTTAAAGCGGAATGGTTGCAGTGCCAGGTAACACCGGGTAATCCTTCCATTGGTATCCTTCATCCTTCCCATCCACTGAAGCGCTTTATGATCAGTCTCCAGGGTGAATTCTCTACCCAGGAGGTAATACCGGAGAGAGTCGAGGGCCCATTTGATAGCCAGTGCCTCCTTTTCCACGTTTGAATACCTGACCTCCCTGGGGAACAATTTCCGGCTGATGTAGGCCACTGGATGGCGGTCGTCCGATGACCCCTGGAGAAGCACAGCGCCCAGAGCCCTATCAGAAGCATCCGTTTGCAAGATAAAATGTTTGGACTGTAAAGAACAGGTTTCTTACTCAATGATCCCTGGATGACGTGAAAAGCTGCCAAGGACTCCTCTGTCCACTGTATCTGATTTGAAGACCGGGATCCAGTCTGGTCTGTGAGTAGAGCTACCCTGGCAGAGAATTGTGGTACAAAGCGGTGGTAGAAGCCTGCCATGCCCAGAAAAGATCGGAGCTGCTTCCTTGTTTGTGGTACAGGACATGACTCGATGGCCTGAATCTTGCTGACCCGTGGCCGTATCACACCAGGTCCAATGATGTGGCCCAGGTACTCCGTCTCTGCAGCGGCAAAGACGCACTTCGATGGATTGATAGTCAGCCCCGCAGAGTAGAGGCGATCCAAGACAGTGTGCAGATGTTCCATGTGCTCCTCCCAGGTGGAGCTGTAAAGGACAATGTCATCCAGATATGCTGCAGCAAAACCAGATAAATCACAAAGTACCTGATCCATAAGCCTCTGGAAAGTCGCTGGAGCACCATGCAGCCCAAATGGCATGACCGTGAACTGGAAAAGACCCAATGGTGTCCTAAAGGCTTTCAGCTCCCTGGACCGCTCAGTCAGTGGAACCTGCCAGTAACCCTTGGAAAGATCTAATGTGGTTAAGTATTTGGCTTTTCCAAGCCGTTCAAGCAGTTCATCGATTCTTGGTGTTGGATAAGAATCAAACAGAGAAATTGAGTTCAGGTACCTAAAATCAATACAAAACCTAAGACTGCCATCCTTCTTTGGCACAAGGACCACTGGGTTGCACCTAGTGCTGCGTACCGGTACGCCGAACCGGTACTGGACTTGTAAAAAGTTTCTGTTCAAGTCCGGTTAAAACCAGAACGTCGGGAACCGGTACTTGGACTCGCAAAAAAACTAGCACTTACGTATATATTCTGGTGTCTTGTGGTTATTTAAACATTCCCTGATAAACGTTATTCAGCGTCAATAAATGAGTGCTAGTCCCAGTGTGCTCAGTGTACAACATCACATGTCATTTCACCTTCGATTCACGGTTTGAAAACGTAGCATTGCGCCACATGCTAATGCTAACCGGAAGTGAAGAATTTTCAGAATAAAAGTATTAAGTTAATAGTGTGAACTTCCGGTTTTTTCAGAATAAAACTGATTTAAATTAGTGTATTTAATTCAAAATTACGCCATATCAACATTGATTTTAATTTCTAACAGTATGTATGTACATCACTATGTATGTAGTATGTACTGTATAATGTACACATGTAGAGTTGTAGAAAATACATGGTGCACAGACAGTACAGTACACTCTGACTGTACAGTCACTACAGTGTAGCCTTTACTGTATAGTAGGTGTGTAACAGTGTAATGCGTATAGTCTACTCTACACTCTACCTTTCAGCAACGTTTTAGGGATTTAGGCTCAGTCAGCTCAGGGACTGTTTGGTTACTTTAGTTTGGTAAATGAAATAAATGTTTGAACTTTGTAGTAGTTCACTGTAGTTGCTGTCATAAGTCATTTGTAGACTAAGTGGCACATTTGTACTTTGTAGAGAAATGTAGACACAAGTTGGAAGGGAGCACAATACACCTGATGAGTTTGAATTTGAGTTGATTATGAGTTAATTTTCAATTGATAATTAGCTCACAATAAGTTCACTTTAGTTACTCACACAACTTGCACAAGCCATGGGTTCAGGTTCAGGTCCGGACTTATAAGTCCGGACCTGAACCTGAACCTCTGGACTTGAGTCCGGACCTGAACCTGAATGTGAGTTCAGGTACGCAGCACTAGTTGCACCACTCGCTTTTCGAAATCTCAATGATCCCCAGGGACAGCATCAGATCGACCTCCTTTTTCAGTGACGCCAGCAGGCGTTCCGGAATCCTGTAACTCAGCCCTCTCACAGAAGCACCTTCTCTAACCACAATGTCATACTCAACAATATCTGTTCTCCCAGGATTCTCCTGAAATAATTCTGACCTACAGATTGGTCTCACCTGAAGCTGTTTGTCTTCTGAGAGGTGGCTGAGGTCATGGCTCACTGTAGCCCCCCCTGGAGATAGGTATTGCTCCTCCACTTCCTCTTCCTCTTGCACATCCCTGATGAGCATCACTCTTGCTTCTTGTTCAGGTCGCGGCACCCACTCTTTCAAGAGATTTATATGTAGTTGTTACGTGCCAGGCAGGCTGTACATGTGTGGTTTTCCTTCCCTCCTGTGTTTCTCTCTTCTCCCTGTCGTCTGCACAGCTAATCAGCAGCTGATCGGTATCTGCCTGTGCACCTGAGTCTGATGGCTGATTGGATCCTCTCACCCTCAGCTGGCCTATCAGCAACCAGGGCCGACCATAAAGGAGGCACCCAGGAAGTCTTCTCTCTCACTCTGGGCCTGTTGCTGAGGAAGGAACACGGCTGTGTTTAGCAACTAAAGCTATTTGAATAATCTGAACTTTGTTAATGTGTGTGTGTTGAGAGGTGGAGGAGTTAGGTAAGTCTGGGGTACCCTGTACATTTCTCACCACCGAGCTAACTATTGTTTAGACACACTAGGTAAGCGGATTGTTGCCACCCCTGTATATTGTTTTGTCAAATTCTTTGTAGTTAGTTAGTGAGGGTTTTTGTTTGAGTTTGGTTTCAAAGGATAGTTGTAGAGATAGGCCTGGTTTTGTTATGCTTGTTTCTTTTGTTTGGCACAATCCTTTGACTCCTCCTCCTCCTCCTCACAAACAGAGTGTTTCTGTTTAATTGTATTATATGATAGGTTACAAGGAATAAACCTTTTGTCAACCTTTACTCTGACTCTCTCATAATTATTGGTTGTACGTTATTGTCTCCAGGTCCCCTAGACCTTAGTGGGGACGTAACAAATGGGGGCTCGTCCGGGATATCTATTTTCCTGAAATAAAAACAACCAATAATTGAGAAGGCATTGTAGGTGTTGTACATTGGCTGAAAAATGGGTTTTGACTTACAGGACTTTATTGAAAGTCCAAGTGTTGATGCGTTGTATTCCTGTCGCAAAGATGACATGTTATGTATTGCAGCTCACTTTAACATTACAGTAGACAAGTATAAAGTAAAAAAAGAGATAAGAGAGAAAATCCTGCAAAAACTAGAGGAGTTAAAGATTCTTGAAATCCCAAGCATGTCAACTCAGCCTAGGGCTGAGGTGTCTATTGAAGATGATAGGGAAAGAGTATTAGCTACACCTAGAGTTGACAAGTTTAGTCCTCAAGCTCCTCCTGCAACGCTTCCTAGGATTGAGGCTTTCTCTCCGGGTAGCTTAGGTGCAAGTAGTAATGCCAAACTAAAAGTTCGTCTTGTCCGTCTTCAGATGGAGGGCCAGGAAAAGGAGCGTAGAGCGGACTATGAACACAGGCTGCAGATTCGCAAGTTAGAGATAGAAGCTGAGAAAGAAATCACGTTAAAGCGGCTTGAAGTTGATGCCCTGAGAATCTCTTCAGAGCAGACATTTGAGAGGTCAAGACCTTCACATACAGTCTCTCATACAAAGAGTTTTGATGTTAGTAAAAATATTGCTTTAGTGCCAACTTTTAGAGAGTCAGAGGTTGACTCATATTTTTGTGCTTTTGAGAGAATTGCTACCGCACTGGTCTGGCCTAAAGACATGTGGCCAATCCTACTTCAGTGCAAATTAGTAGGTAAGGCTCAGGAAGTGGTATCTTCACTTTCTTTGGAAGAAAGCTTGCAGTACGAAGTGCTTAAAGAGTCGATATTGCGTGCTTATGAGCTTGTGCCGGAGGCCTACAGACAAAAGTTCAGAAACCATAAAAAGTCTGCTACGCAGACATTTGTTGAGTTTGCGCGAGAGAAGGGCATTCTCTTTGATAAATGGTGTGCGGCTAATGAAGTGAAGGATCATTTTGAGAGTCTTCGTCAGTTACTTCTCTTGGAAGATTTTAAGAATTCTTTGCCTGAAAGGATGGTGATATTCTTAAATGAACAGAAGGTTACTTCACTGGCTAAGGCAGCTGTTTTAGCGGATGAATTTATGCTCACTCATAAGACTGTGTTTTCTTCACCCTTGCGCCCAGATAGTGCTTCAATATCACTAACCGGAAGACCTGATCTTGGCCCAACAACTTTTGAAAGGTCTAGAGGACCACCATCACCTCCACGGGGGCCCCGTGAGTGTAACTACTGCCATAAAACAGGACACCTTATTTCAGGGTGTCATTTCTTAAAGCGTAAACAACAATTTTCGCAACGCTTTCAAACGCCAAAAGGCATGGGACTCATTAAAGGAGTTTCCCTATCAGACATAGAAATGTCCCAGGAAGATGATGTACCTGATCCCTGTTTCAAACCCTTTATTTCCAAGGGCTTTGTTTCTTTAACAGGGGATCCTAAAGACCAGCTGCCAGTACAGGTACTTAGGGACACAGGAGGTTCTCAGTCCATTATTAGGGAAGGCATATTACCTTTAACCTCCAGATCATCATGTGGATCAAGTGCTGTTGTTCAAGGGGTAGGCATGACACTAGTTGCGGCTCCTTTGCACAATGTTTATATTCACTTATCTCTTGTCAAAGGATTCTTTAAAGTAGCTGTCCTCCCTGCCTTGCCCATCAAAGGTGTTGATTTCATCCTCAGTAATGACTTGGCTGGGGGCAAAGTTAAGCCAGTACCTGAGGTCATTGATTCTCCTGATCTAAGTTTAGACGCAGAGAAATCAGCTGAAGTACCTCCCGAAATCTTTCCTGCTTGTGTTGTTACAAGGGCACAGTCAAAGAAATACGGAGAGGACTTGTCTGATTCTTTTCTTGCTACAGGGCAGTTTCTTGAAGACATGACAGTGTCGGACCGACTGCCAGAGGAGGCCCGGTCTGCTGGTGCTGGATCAGCCAGTAACAGCTCAGAGCTTGTACAACTGCCTGCCACTCGGGAAGAATTCATGGCAGCCCAGTTAAGTGATGAAACACTTTCTAAATGTCTCTCTTCTGTTATCAGTCAGGAAGAGGCCAAGTCAAAGAAGATGGCCTACATTATGGAAGATCACCTATTAATGCGTCGCTGGATTAGTGATGCCTGTGAGGAGTCAGACTCCTTAGCAATTTATCAAGTTGTCGTGCCAACAACCTATCGTTCTCAGGTGATATCCTTGGCTCATGATCATCCATGGTCAGGTCACATGGGGGTAACAAAAATATATCAAAGAGTTTTAAAACACTTCTTTTGGCCAGGACTTAAGTCTGATGTAGTTCTTTATTGTCGAACATGTCATGTGTGCCAAGTTGTTGGTAAACCGAATCAGGTGATTCACCCTGCTCCTCTCATTCCTATTCCGGTAATGGGAGAGCCATTTGAAAGGGTGATTGTGGATTGTGTGGGACCCTTACCTAAAACTAAAACTGGAAACCAGTTTCTCTTAACTGTCATGTGTGCTTCCACTAGGTTCCCAGAAGCCATCCCACTACGGAAAATTACTGCCCCGGTCATCACCAAGGCACTTCTGAAGTTTTTCTCCATGTTTGGTCTACCGAAGGTAGTTCAAACAGACCAAGGTACCAACTTCATGTCTAAAGTGTTTGCCCGGGTACTTGACACCTTAGGTATCAAGCATGTGACATCCAGCCCATATCATCCTGAAAGTCAGGGGGCATTAGAGAGGTTTCACCAGACTATGAAATGCATGTTAAGAAAACATTGCCATGAGTCTCATAAAGATTGGGATGACGGTGTTCCTTTAGTGTTATTTGCTGCCCGTGAAGCTGTTCAGGAGTCTCTAGGTTTTAGTCCTGCTGAGCTAGTGTTTGGACATGAGGTCAGAGGTCCTTTAAGGGTTCTTAAAGAGCATTTGATCATGCCCACGAAAACAGTTTGCAGTATCCCAGGGTACTATCGCCGTTTCTGCAGAAACTTCTCATTGGTGGCGGCCCCACTCACTACGTTGACCAGTCCCTCAAAGTCTTTCGTTTGGTCCGGTGAGTGTCAGCAGTCATTTGAGAGCCTAAAAGGTATTCTGTGTTGTACTCCTGTTCTTTCTGCACCAGACTTTTCGAAGCCATTCAAGCTCGAGGTCGATGCCAGTGGAGTTGGGACAGGGGCTGTTCTTCTACAAGAAGATGCACAGGCTATCGATCACCCCGTGAGCTACTTCTCCCGAAAGTTCAACAAACATCAGTTGAAGTACTCTACTATTGAGAAAGAAGCTTTAGCTCTATTGTTTGCCTTGCAGCACTTTGAGGTGTATCTTGGCTCCAGTGTAAAACCTATTAAGGTATACACTGATCACAATCCGCTGGTTTTTCTTTCAAGGATGTACAACCACAATCAACGCCTTATGCGTTGGTCGTTGATTGTCCAGAACTACAACCTTGACATAAGCCAATAAAAGGGGTCCGATAATGTTCTTGCCGATGCACTATCTCGTGCTATGTAAATGGAAGGTTCATTGTAAGGGCCAAACATACTGTTTGGATTTATATGTGTGGGGGTGTTACGTGCCAGGCAGGCTGTACATGTGTGGTTTTCCTTCCCTCCTGTGTTTCTCTCTTCTCCCTGTCGTCTGCACAGCTAATCAGCAGCTGATCGGTATCTGCCTGTGCACCTGAGTCTGATGGCTGATTGGATCCTCTCACCCTCAGCTGGCCTATCAGCAACCAGGGCCGACCATAAAGGAGGCACCCAGGAAGTCTTCTCTCTCACTCTGGGCCTGTTGCTGAGGAAGGAACACGGCTGTGTTTAGCAACTAAAGCTATTTGAATAATCTGAACTTTGTTAATGTGTGTGTGTTGAGAGGTGGAGGAGTTAGGTAAGTCTGGGGTACCCTGTACATTTCTCACCACCGAGCTAACTATTGTTTAGACACACTAGGTAAGCGGATTGTTGCCACCCCTGTATATTGTTTTGTCAAATTCTTTGTAGTTAGTTAGTGAGGGTTTTTGTTTGAGTTTGGTTTCAAAGGATAGTTGTAGAGATAGGCCTGGTTTTGTTATGCTTGTTTCTTTTGTTTGGCACAATCCTTTGACTCCTCCTCCTCCTCACAAACAGAGTGTTTCTGTTTAATTGTATTATATGATAGGTTACAAGGAATAAACCTTTTGTCAACCTTTACTCTGACTCTCTCATAATTATTGGTTGTACGTTATTGTCTCCAGGTCCCCTAGACCTTAGTGGGGACGTAACAGTAGTACTCTACTGGAGCGTGGCTTCCCAGGGGTCGATACCTCATATGTTATGGGCCCGAGTTGCTTCTTGATCTCAAATGGTCCCTGCCACTTTGCCAACAGCTTGCTGTTATCACTTGGGAGGAGAACTAGAACTTTTGTCCTGGGTTGAAGGATCTTTGAAGTTTGACCCTCTACTTTTTTGTACATGTCAGCTGTTGGATAGCTTTTCTTATCTCCATGCACACAACAGATTGGGATTGTGTCTCTTGTGCTAATAATGTTGGGTGGTACAAACTTCCGGTCTACAAGAGTCTGACTACTCCCAGAATCCAGCAAGGCCTTGATAATCTGTCCATTAACTTCTATGAGTGTCATCTTAATAGACTGGTCATCCTTACGCACATGCTCAATATGAGGGCGAGGCACAATGCACATTTGTGTCATTTTGGCTGCATTTTGGGGGCACATAGGTTTTATATGGCCTTCTATTCCACAGAGATAACAAATTGGCTTTTTAACAAGAGGTGTTGTGTCCCGTCAATTATGTTAAGTTTTGTCATGTTAGTTTAGTTTATGCTCCACTTCCTGTTTTATTTTGTACTCACCTTGTCTCATTCCAGGTCCCTTTACTTCCTGCTCTGGTTCCTTTTCCCGCCATCATCAGTGTCTGCCCCGCCCCTGATTGTTTCCACCTGTGCCCACTTACCTCATGTATATATTGTCCTGTCTCCCCTTGTTAGTTGTCGGTTCGTCTTGTTCATTGCTCCAAGAAGTAAGATCTAAGCCATTCTTTAAATGAAAGTCAGTGTTTTGCCTTTTACCCTCCACGAGAGCCCTTTACGTTTGTCAGTTTGTTCATTCCTCTAAAAGAGTGATTTTGTTTATTTGCAAGTAAAGACTATTTTTTCTTCAAAACCCTTTTGTCTCTGGGTCGTGCATTTGAGTCCTCCAAGCTATTGAGTCAAGGTTCCTAACAGAACGAACCGACCAATATGGACTCAGCCGATCCCAAGATGCTCCAGACTGCCCTGTCTGCACAGGGAAACATCATCTATCAGCACCAGGAGCAGCTAAAAACCATTAGCCATGGAGTGAAGGACCTTTCAGATCGCCAGGAGGATTTCCAAACCTCTGTCACGTCGCAGGTGAACCAGCTGGCAGAACAGCTCCACAGAGTCCTCACTCATCTAGAGGCAACTGCTACAGCTCCGATTTCTGCTACGCCACCTGATGCTAATCCTGCTGCTAATCAGGCCGAGGCCAGTTTCTCTCCTGTCCCACTGCGGTTGGCATCGCCAGAGAAATATTCAGGTGAATCTGGCAACTGCAGAACCTTCCTAGTCCAGTGTGACCTGCACTACAAACTTAACCCAGCAGCGTTTGTGTCAGATGAGGCTAAAGTAGCATTTATGGTCTCCCATTTAACCGGCAGAGCTGCCGCATGGGCCACTGCGGAGTGGTCAAGAGACTCCAGTATATGTGGATCTTTCACAGCATTCAAAGACGCTATGAGCAGGATTTTTGATCTTACTTCACCTGCCGCTGAGGCCACCCGTGTACTCATGCAGCTCAAACAGCACCCACGGCCAGTGTTAGATTATGCCATAGAGTTCCGTACCATAGCCATAGACAGTGGCTGGAACACCCCAGCATTAATAGACGCCTTCCGGAATGGACTATCTGAAACCATCAAAGACCACCTGGCTCCACTAGAACTACCACAAGACCTGGAATTGCTGATTTCCATGTCTATCCGAGTTGATAACCGCCTCAGAGAAAGAGAGAGAGAACGGCGCCGAACTGCAACAAGACATCCAAGCCACCAGGGGCGCTCTCTGGATAAGCAGCCTTCATGGGATCCCTTGTTTCACTCTTCATCAGGCCCAGCAGGAACAGCGCCATCACAGGCACCGGAGGAGCCAATGCAGCTCGGGAGAACAAGGATTTCTCCAGAGGAAAGACGGCGCCGCCTGCAGGAGGGATGTTGCTTTTACTGTGGCCAATCGGTTCACCAGCAGGCAACATGCCCGGGAAAAGGGCATGCTCACCAACCATGAGGAGGGCGTTGGTGAGCAAGATTTCCTCTAACTATCCTCCTCGCACACTCACCCCGGTTAAAGTCACGGCTAACAGTCAGACATATACTCTGGGGGCGCTAATTGACTCTGGGGCTGATGAAAGCCTCATAGACTTGGGTTTAGCTAAACGCCTTAATATTAAGACTGTCCCTCTCAAGCATCCTGTCAATGCCAGCGCCCTAGATGGCAGACTAATGTGTAAAGTAACTGATTGTACGGAACCCATTCAAGTAACAATTGATAATAATCATGTAGAAATAATGCAGTTTCATCTATTCAATTCAGCACAACATCCACTGATTTTGGGGTTTCCTTGGCTAAAGACACATAACCCACAGATTGATTGGGGTTCAGGACAAATTAAGGGATGGGGAGGGAATTGTGAACAGTCCTGTAGAATCCCACAAACCGTTGCATTTTCGGTTAGAAGCTCAGATTTTCCTGACCTTTCCAAGGTCCCCTCATGCTACCATGACCTTAAGGAGGTTTTTAATAAAACCAAAGCTCTGTCACTGCCCCCTCATCGTCCTTTTGACTGTGCCATCGACCTGCTGCCTGGCGCACCCATCCCTAGGGGGCACTTATACTCCATCTCGGGACCGGAGCGTGCGGCCATGGACGATTACATCTCCTCCTCGTTGAAAACGGGGATAATCCGTCCCTCTTCGTCACCTGCTGGTGCAGGATTCTTCTTTGTGAGTAAGAAGGATGGGTCGCTCAGGCCATCTTCAGCATTTGAACTGCTTCAAACAGCTAAAGTTTTTACCAAACTCGATCTCAGGAATGCTTACCACCTCGTCAGGATTAGAGAGAGAGAAGAGTGGAAAACGGGGTTCAACACCCCAAGCGGACATTATGAATATCGGGTCATGCCTTTTGGACTATGTAATGCTCCTGCTGTATTTCAGGCCATGGTAAATGACATTTTGAGAGAGTATTTGAATGTTTCTGTTTTCGTGTATCTGGATGATACTTTGATTTTCTCCCCAGATAGTCAGTCTCATGTCATGCATGTCCGCCAAGTTCTCCAGAAGCTTCTTGAGAATCAGTTGTATGTGAAAGCTGAAAAGTGCGACTTCCATGCCACCACTGTCTCCTTTCTGGGCTATATTGTCACCGCCAATCAGGTGCAGATGGATCCATCCAAGGTCAGTGCGGTGGCCAACTGGCCCACTCTTGATAGCAGCAAAAAGGTTCAGCAATTCCTGGGGTTTGCCAACTTTTATCGGAAGTTTATACACAACTTCAGTTCTGTAGCCTCACCTTTGCATGCTCTCACCTCCTCTAAAGTCTCCTTTCAGTGGACCTCCCAGGCCGAGTCCGCCTTCCAATGCCTCAAGAAGAGATTCACCACAGCACCTGTACTCACTGTTCCGGATCCCCAGAGACAGTTTGTGGTTGAGGTTGACGCATCCAATGAGGGCATCGGGGCTGTGTTGTCCCAGAGATCCTCTGAGGATAACAGGATGCACCCCTGTGCCTATCTATCGTGTAAGTTGACCTCAGCTGAAAAAAATTATGATGTGGGAAACAAGGAGTTACTAGCTGTCAAAGCAGCTTTGGAGGAGTGGAGACACTGACTAGAAGGGGCGGAGCAACCATTTCTTGTTTGGACTGACCACAAGAATTTAGAATATGTTAGGAAAGCCAAGCGACTAAATTCACGTCAGGCCCGGTGGACGCTGTTCTTCAGCAGATTTAACTTCATACTGTCTTTTCGGCCCGGTACACAAAACCGTAAGCCAGACACACTGTCTCGTCTCTTTGAGCCTGAACATAATGCCAAGGAACCAGTATCAATCCTTCCACTGAACTGTGTGGTTGGGTCGCTAACATGGCAGATAGAAACAGATGTGAAGCAGGCGAATGTTGTGAGCCCGGCACCCAGCGAGTGTCCAGGCAACCGCTTGTTTGTCCCTGTGTCTTTGCGCTCTCAGGTAATCCACTGGGCTCACACGTCCAAGTTCACATGCCATCCGGGCGTCCGACGAACAATGTTTGCCATAAAACAGCGGTTCTGGTGGCCGGCCATGAAAAAAGAGGTCTCCGAGTACGTGGCGGCCTGTCCAGTGTATGCCCGGAATAAGACCTCGTCCCGGGCCCAGATGGGTCTTCTCCAGCCCCTCCCAGTGCCTCAGCGACCATGGTCGCACATCTCCATGGACTTTGTGACTGGACTACCGCCCTCCAAAGGTAACACTACCGTCCTGACGGTGGTAGACCGTTTCTCAAAGATGGCACATTTCATTGCTCTGCTCAAACTTTCCCTCTGCCAAGAAGACGGCAGAGGTCATGTTAACTCACATGTTCAGAATCCATGGTTTCCCCAGTGACATAGTTTCCGACAGAGGACCACAGTTCATTTCCAACTTCTGGAAGGAGTTTTGCCAGCTCCTCGGCGCCACCGTCAGCTTATCTTCCGGTTACCACCCGCAGTCCAACGGTCAGACAGAGCGCCTGAACCAAGACCTCGAAACATGCCTCAGGTGCCTCGTGTCCCAGAAGCAGACCACTTGGAGCGATCACCTTACCTGGATAGAGTATGCCCACAACACTCTCCCCTCGGCTGCCACGGGTCTTTTCCCTTTCTAGTGTGCTAATGGGTACCAGCCTCCTCTCTTCCCTGCTAATGAGGAAGAAGTCAAGGTTCCATCCGCGCATGCCATGGTCCGACGCTGTCGGCGGGTTTGGGCCGGTGCTCGGCAGGCACTACTCCGGACCTCGACCCGGATGAAGTCAGCGGCGGATCGTCACCGGCGTGCGGCTCCCCTCTACAGGGTGGGCCAGAAAGTCTGGCTCTCCACCAAGGATCTACCCCTACACGTTCACTCCAAGAGGTTGGCACCGAGGTTTGTGGGTCCTTTCCCAATTTCAAGAGTCATTAACCCTGTCTCTGTGCGCCTCAAACTCCCCAGATCTTTGAGGTTCCATCCCACGTTTCACGTGAGCAAACTCAAGCCAGTTCGAGAGAGCACTCTGGTTCCCGCCTCCAAGCCCCCTCCACCACCCCGGATCATTGAAGGTGGCCCGGTGTACACAGTCAGGAGACTTCTGGCGGTCCGCAAACGGGGCCGAGGACAACAATTCTTGGTTGATTGGGAGGGTTACGGCACTGAGGAACGTTTGTGGGTCTCCTCAATGTTCATTGTGGACAAGACACTCATCAGTGACTTCTATGATCTTCACCCTGAGCAGCCTGGGCCGTCAGGAGTCGGCCCTAGAAGGGGGGGTACTGTTGTGTCCCGTCAATTATGTTAAGTTTTGTCATGTTAGTTTAGTTTATGTTCCACTTCCTGTTTTATTTTGTACTCACCTTGTCTCATTCCAGGTCCCTTTACTTCCTGCTCTGGTTCCTTTTCCCGCCATCATCAGTGTCTGCCCCGCCCCTGATTGTTTCCACCTGTGCCCACTTACCTCATGCATATATTGTCCTGTCTCCCCTTGTTAGTTGTCGGTTCGTCTTGTTCATTGCTCCAAGAAGTAAGATCTAAGCCATTGTTTAAATGAAAGTCAGTATTTTGCCTTTTACCCTCCACGCGCTTTACGTTTGTCAGTTTGTTCATTCCTCTAAAAGAGTGATTTTGTTTATTTGCAAGTAAAGACTATTTTTTTCTTCAAAACCTTTTTGTCTCTGGGTCGTGCATTTGAGTCCTCCAAGCTATTGAGTCAAGGTTCCTAACAAGAGGTTTAAATGGGCCGCTAGCTGACTGCTTTTCCCACATGGGAGGCTTACCCACACCGGAGGGTGCCTCCTGATCGTACTGTCGAGCTGGTTTGTGTCGATCCTTTGAACTCCATGAGTTATAGCTTCATTGTTGTCCTTTATTACGGGCAGCAACAAAGACATCAGCCAGTCCAGCAGCCTCCATCGCCGATCCTGGGTCACACTCTTGGATCCAGACTTGAAGCTCAGGTGCTCTTTGACCTGGCTGCGACATCTCCTTTGGACGCAGTAACCACTGTAAGTAATAATCTTGTTTAATTAGACTTCTCGATTTCAGTTATTCTACTCTGTATAATTGTTCTGTAGTTATTGTAGCTAAAACGGTACTTTTGAGAGAATTTAAATCTCAGATCTGACCACGTGAAACTCTCACTGCCTTCAGTTTCTGTCTGGGCTGCATTTAAATAGGCACGCCCTCTCAGTTGTCGCCCATCAGCTGTAGAGAGTTAACTAACTAGAGGGGCGTGGCACCACAGCTGTGAGAACTCAGCAATCAGGTGTCCATTTAGGCAGCTCTTTCTTTGAGCGTCAGCTTCAGCGTCAAACAGCCGAAGACTGACAAAGACATTAGAGTCCTGCGGGAGTAAGACTGACAAAGACATTAGAGTCCTGCGGGAGTCACGAGGGTGGCAAAGAGGAGGCAAATCCTACTCTGATTGAGCTAAGTATCGCTGGTGTTTTATTTTTTAATTTGTTTTGCTTTCTAGCCCCTCATCCTATAATCATGTGTATTTTCTCCATTCCTGTTCATGTGTCTTCTCGCAATTATCACTGGCCTCGTGTATCTCCTAATCGCTATAACCGGCCCGCTATCGTCTATCCCACGTGCTCCTCTGAGATCCAGCATCTAGTTTCAGGCGGCCTGTGGAACTGCCAGTCAGCTGTTCCTAAGGCTGACTTCATCTCTGGCTACGCCTCCCTACAGTCCCTGGATTTCCTTGCTCTCACTGAGACCTGGATTACTCCATTCAACACATCCACCCCAGCAGCTCTCTCCACAGCATACTCCTTCTCCCATACACCCAGACCCTCTGGCAGAGGAGGTGGCACTGGTCTCCTGCTCTCTCCCACATGGAGCTTTTCCCTCTTCAAGCTACCTAACTTCACTCCTGTGAACACTTTGAAAAAGTGCGTGGAGCCAGGGAATATCCGAACGGCAGTCGATTGAACTGGTACGATATTCCCTGGAATGAAAAACGCAGGAATTTCCTGGGTTTTGGGATGATGGTTATATGGAAGTAAGCATCCTTCAGGTCTGTGGAGGTGCACCAATCTCCCTGGTGAACACACTCCATTACCTGTTTGATTGTCAGCATGTGAAACGGTCTTTTCCGTATCACTCTGTTGAATGCTGACAGATCTAGGATGGGTCTCATCCCCCCGGCCTTTTTCGGGATAAGAAAATAACGGGAGTAAAACCCCCGATTTTCTTCCCCCTGAGGAACCCTGGAAATCGCACTTTTTACCAGGAGTTCCTGCATCTCCGTCTGGAGCGCCAGGCACTGTTCTTGGGATGACAGAAGTGTTTCCTGAATCCCATTGAACTGCGGGGGGGGCCGAGGATGGGTCTCATTCCCCCCGCCCCGTCTCCTTCGGGACCAGAAAATAGCGGGAGTAAAAACCCCTGATTTTCTTCCCTTTGAGGAACCCCGGGAAAAGGCTTTCTTTAACCAGAGTTCCTGCCGCTTTGCACGGAGCGCGAGACACTGTTCTTGGGATGACAGGACTTCCTGTATCCCGTAGAACTGCGGGGGGGAGAGGCGAATTGCAGAGACTACCCTCTGCCCATCCGCCTCTCATCCATCTGTCCATCAGACATACTCGCCGCCACCCTGAGTACCATACAGTACTCTGATAGTGCCGGGTGTACATTCTCTGGATGTGCTGTGGTCAACACACTCTCACTCCCTAAGCGTCCAATAGCGACGTTTGGTCAGTGTCCGTGGCGTCCAATTGTGACGCTCCTAGGCTCCTTCAGCGTCATAAAGGGACGCAAATAGCTTTCAACTGATTGCAATGTATTCCCATCTGCGTCGGGATTTGACGCTCATGGAAGCACGGCATTCGTTTATGTCGGCTGCCCTTAAAGGTAATGTGAGCGTCCATTCCCAGGAGTAAAGGATGGCAGAAGACACTACACTACCCAGAATCCCCAGCTATCGTTTGGACTACACCATGTGCTCTTGACAAACCCCGTGATAGTCCTCAAGCTCTGTGATTGGAGAGTGTGCTCCGAGGGTTAAGCCGATTCTCGAACAGCACTTGAAATGGGATGGAACCACGGCAGACTGTCCCAACTGGATTTGAACGGGTCCACCGCGTCCCCCCTCCCCCACCCCGTCCCCAGAACTACACATGCTGGCTATTCTGTTTCGCAACATGTTCTCTATGGCACGTCTCTACTGGGAGTTGTAGTTTTAAAAGACGTTTTCGTATTTCCCATAATAAGAAGTTGCCAGTATTAAACTGTGTACATCCCTGGAGGTTTAGGGGACAGGAAACACTCACATTTAAAACATATAATTAATAAATGGGTGAAAATTGCTTGTGCCCATTATGGGCAGTATTAATATATATACCCACATGCCAGCTAAGGTCAGAAGAGCTTTATTTAACAGCTGGTCTTATGTGTGTGACCCCTGTGATAACATTGCATTACATTAATTGATAAGCCTGAAACATGCACTTGTCAAGGTTCAGAGGCACATTTTGCAAATATGGCAGTAGCCATCGATATATACTTTATTGATCCCAAGTTGGAACATTTGCGTTACATCAGCATGTGTAACAGTTAAATATGCAGTTGTGTTTATTTGAAAATCATTTAGTATAATCACATAAATTCTGTGTTTTATATTCAACAATTCTGTGTTCTTTATTTATTGATTGTTCAATACCTGACAAGGCCGGAGATGAAATATCTACATACATCTTATAAGAGTATAATACATTATGTATAATATCAGTTAAAATAAGTGCTTCAACATAGTTAACATTGCTGGAGGTATGCACAAATATTGATAGATGTCTTGTAATGCACTATTGAGGAACCTGCAACCCAAGTTTTTCATTCAGTGCAGAACTACACCACAGTTGTGTAGGCCTATATGATATGTCAATAAACCTTAGAAAATCTTGAAATCTTGAAAGGGAGGTGCAAAATAGTCATTACATACAGTCTTTAATTAATAATTAGTAGAGAATAACGAGTAATGAATATACTTTATAGGGATCGTATTAATATCTAATAATAAAAATATTGAAATTCAATAACATGCTTTAACCACCAGGTGTCCCTTTATATCAGCTGTGCACCTTTATGGTGTAAATACAGCCTATCTACCAATTGGATCAAATGTAAAAGTGAGCCGAATTAGTGTTGATACTGCAAGGAGACGTATTGTGTGAAAAGAAAGGTAAGATGTTGTTTAATGGCTGATATATTTATGATCCACGTCACGTTTTCAGTTCCTCATGTTTGTCTTCTCATCAGGGCTCTATAAATACAGAACTACGGCAGATATGTAATATGTAATGCAGCCGAACCGTGTATTACAATGCCGTTATGTGATGACTTTCAAAGAGAAAAGCAAGCACACTCGGAATAAGATATTATTATTATTTTGGTCTGTTTCCGGTATTTGTTAATGACGATGTGCTGTGAGATGTGAGACTGGAATTGCACAGGGGGGAAATAACGTAGGCTATCTTTAGATGCGGATTTTGTTAATAAACTAATATGTTTAGTCTGTGGACCAACACTATACATTGACGGGGAAGGGGGTAGCAATAAAGATAACACCATTAAACAGTTACACAACATAACAGAAATAATATCGATAGCAGCGTCCCTAGCAACCACCTTGGTAACAATGAAAACGTCGCGATTTAATTAATCTTCGTAATAACTAGCAACCTAAAGATCATGTACATCCACTGCACACATAATCTGAAATAACAACTCCTATTTCTCGCATCAAATGACATCAAAACGCATTTTAATGGCCAAACTAACTTTAAAATAGGCATTTTCTACCGAGAATAAAACGAATTTCGGCCATGTTTTCTTTTTCTGCAGGGAGAAATTTGAAGATCACGTGACATAGACGCCAGCCATCGGAATGAATGGTGAAAAAAACGGGGTTTGTCAAACAGAGCACATGGTGTAGGCCAAACGATAGCTGGGGATTCTGGGTAGTGTAGTGTCTTCTGCCATCCTTTACTCAGAAAACATATTTGTTTCTCCGAATCGAAGGGGAAAAATACAAAAGCATTGCACACAATTTAAACCAATCAATGTTGTGTAATTAACAAGGATAATCTGGTGTTTTTTAGTCGATGAGTAGTGCAGATATCACTGTAAAATCAATCGACAGTAAGAGGAGTACTTACTTCCGGGTGTAAAATTCTCCGTTATCCAATGGGAATGGATGCTCACATTGCCTTTAAGGGCAGCCGGCATAAACGAATGCCGTGCTTCCATGAGCGTCAAATCCCGACGCAGATGGGAATACATTGCAATCAGTTGAAAGCTATTTGCGTCCCTTTATGACGCTGAAGGAGCCTAGGAGCGTCACAATTGGACGCCACGGACACTGACCAAACGTCGCTATTGGACGCTTAGGGAGTGAGAGTGTGTTGCTGTGGTTGGTAACAAACCATGCCAGAGCCCTCCACACGCTGCATTCCACACCGGCTCTCAATATGTCGTCGTTTAGGAGAATACTCGTAAACTGCGCGTTCACACTCAACCCCACTAAGGGATGAGCGGAGGTGTGTGCAGTGCTGTCCACACGAGGCGTAATAATGGCCCCCCTTGGGCTTATTACGACCGTGGGTAGGAGGTGTCTGAGACAGAGGAAAAATCCATGCTGCCTAAACCCAGACAGTTTACGGTAGACGGACTTGAATAGCAAGCCCAGCTGTTTTATTAACCAATAAGTTAAAAAACCCAGCCGGCTTAGGCAGCGAGCCATGCTGCCAAGTAACCAATAGGCTATTGGCAGCTGGCTTAAACCGGGGAGCCTTGCTGCATATTAACTTCCCTCTGTCCATCTAACCAACGCGCCGTCCTCAAGGCGCGAACCTGCTCTGGATGTGCTGTGGTTGTCATGGTGACGAGCCACGCCAGAGCCCTCCAGACGTTGCATTTCACGTTGCATGTCGCGTTTAGGAGAAGGCTCGTAAACCGGACAGTTAAGGTGCGTTCACGCTCAACACCCCTAAGGGATGAGCGGAGGTGTCTGCAGTGCTGTCCACACTGTAATAATGGCACTCGTGGCTCATTATGACCGTGTGTAGGAGGTAGGTTTGGGACAGAGGAAAAAAATCCGAGCTGTCTAAAAACCCAACAGGTTTTAAAGACAGCCGGTTATGCAGCGAGCCATGCTGCCTATAACCGACAGGTTAGGGGCAGCCGGCTTACCCGGTGGGCCTTGCTGCTTATTATTATTATCAATCTGTCCATCGAATACACGTGTCGCCACTCTGAGTAATACTCTGAGAGCGCACACCTGGTTTGGATGTGCTGTGGTTGTCATGGTGACGAGCCACGTCAGAGCCCTCGCCGCCGTTGCCCGTGAAGTAGCCCAAGAGGGGCCGGACCGAAAAAGGCTGCGAGGGGCCCTCCACACACTGCATCTCACACCGGCTCTCATCCTGTCTCTGTTTCGGAGAAGGCTCGTAAACTGGACATTGAGGCGCGTTCACGCTCAAACCCGCTGAGGGAATGAGTGGAGGTGTGTGCAGTGCTAGTCACACAGTGCGTAATAACAGCCCTAGGCTCATTACGACCGTGTGTAGTATAGGCACATCTGGGACAGAGTAAAAAACCCGTGCTGCCTATAACCGATAGGTTTAGGAGCATCAGGTTTAACCGTCAAGCCCTGCTGTTAAGTAACCGGCTGGTTAATTACAGCTGGCTTGTGCCGCGAGCCCCGCTGCCGCGCTAACCAACAGGTTACAGCCGGCTCAAACGGCGAGCCCCGCTGTCTGTTTAACCATACAGGTAAAAACAGCTGGCTTATGCACCTCCCCACGCTGTATTACACAGCGGCTCTCCTCATGTCGCCATTTAGGAGCTTTTAAAACTCGTAAAACGGACATTGAGGTTCACGCTCAAACCTGCTTGAGGAATGAGCGGCGGTGTGTATAGGAGGCACATCTGTGACATAGGAAACAAACCCGGCTGTCTAATTAACCGACAGGTTTTAAAGACAGCTGGTTTGAGCCGTAAGCCTTGCTGCCTAACAACCGACAGGCTGTGAGGCAGCCGCTTATGCAGGTTTATGTCATCCGGAGGAGAGCTCTCCTGAACCGGGAGATCTCATTAGGCGGCTGCCTTTCCGATGATCTCCGGGAGTTCCTGAAGAATACCGCTCATCGACGGCAGAGCCGTGACGGCGGATAGAGGGACCCGTTGACCCATCCTCAGCCCGGCAGCCGAACCTAGGCTTGGCTACCGGGCTGACCCCGGGCCCCCGCCCCGTCTCCCCCGCCGGAGGAGAGGGAGACAGGGCGGGGGAACCACATGGTGATCCGTGAATGGAGGGGAAGGAGTCGCCTGACTGCTGCCCGCCACTCGGATCCAATAAATAAAGGGCTTGGTCCACAGAGTAAAAACTCCTGGACCAGCCAATCATCCTCGGCCGCAGCAACGAGAGCGTCCGCTCTCCACTGCCTGTGGGCCCGAGGGAGATGGACACAATGAGTGCACGACACCTGGGGAGTGAGAGCCGCGTTTGCGTGCTCTAATCCCCGGCAAAACTCACACCGTGAGCTCCGGTCGTAACTCATATGTCGGGTTGACACTGGGCCCCCACCCTGTTTCCCCCGTCCGGAGGAGTGGGAGGATGGGCCCAGGGGAACCAGGAATGTTTGCTCTTTTAGCTCTTAAAATAACTTGTTTTGCCTGTCAATGCTTCTGCAACGGAGTGCTGAAGAAAAGTAGGAGCGGATTGTAGGGCCTACTTCCTATTTATACGGAAGTGAGCCCGGAGGTGGGGCCCACGTCGTAGGTGGGCGTGGAATAAGTCTGTCAGTGCTGCACACGTGCAGTGGGGTTTACCCAATAGCGATAGCCTTAGAGGGCGAAGCCTTATACGAAATAGAACCACAAAACATCATATAATAGCAAGGCCTATAAAAGAGGTCAACAGAAAATACCTCAAAGAAACATAACAGGTGTTAACTCAACAAAACGGACCTCCTACAATGAAAAACCAAGGAACCTATATAGTGGCTTGGCCAAACCAAGTTGAACCCAAGGGATAAGTAATAGTCACATCATACACAAAGGACACCCAAATCCCCCCTTTGACATGGAAGCAGGTGGTTTGTCCCAATCTGTCCCAATTGGCTCCTTGCAGTATTTATGAGTCCTCAGCGCTCGGCCACACCCTTTGCTGAACCAGGAAGTAACCTCCCCCAATGGATATGGTAACATTTAGAGCAAATGTGTGGTGTTAATTGGCGTGTGTTAATTGGCATGTTTTATTGTAGCTGCACTGGAGCAAAACTACTGAAGATGAGGATGCAGTGTAGTTGGTTTACCCTGTGTGGCTGTGGCCATCACAATTATACATATGAATTGTACTCTTATGTATGTAGATAGTATAAGAAATGTGCAGAATATGACAGTTTAATGGCGGAGGTATATACAGATATTGATAGATGTCTTGTAATGCACTGTTGAGGAACCTCAGCTGCGACCCAAGTTTTTCATTCATTGCACAACTACACCATAGTTGTGTATATGATATGTCAATAAACCTCAGAAAATCTTGAAAGGGATGTGCAAAATAGCAATTATATACAGTCTTTAATTAACTATTAGTAGAGAATAATGAGTAATGAATATACTTTATTACTCGTTTCCATTCATGCCAATTGCAGATAAATGTTTAGTCTTAAGCACCAACTATCAAATATCTCTCCTGATAGTTGGCACTTGACAATCACCTTCCTTGAATTTTACTCAGGTGTAACTAAAGTCTGATTTAAGGGTTGTTTATATTTCACATCATTAATCAGAATCTGCAAAGTAACTCAAATAATTGTAATGGAGTAAAAATACCAGGTTAACCTCTGAATTGTAGTGGAGTAGAATTACAAAGTAACAATGAGCTCTCATGTAGGTATATATTAATGCTGCGCGGACACAAGCGATGTTCACTCATTTATTGATTCTATGTTTTACATTTGATAACACCAATGTGTTTAATACTGGCAACTTCTAATTGTGGGAAAAACGAAAACGTTCAGTAGAGACGTCCCATAGAACATTTTGCGAAACACCATAGCCAGCATGTGTAGTTCTGGGGGGGGGGCGTTCGATTCCAGTTTTAGATAGTCTGGCGTGGTTTCGTTCCATTTCACACAGCTGTTTGACGCTCGGCGTAAACTTGCCGCACTGCCACTCCAACATCCAATCCCAGAACTTGAAGATTAATCACGGGGACAGTAGTCCTAAACGATAGCTGGGGATTATGGGTAGTGTAGTGTCTTCGGCCATCCTAAACACAGAAATGTTTTTCGCATTAACACCATACCCCTACACGCATTGCGGCTAAAACATCCAATCAGCGAGTTTAAACCATAGCTGAGGATCTTGGGTAATCAGTTCAGTGGCTGTGTATCGCATTGATGCTCGAAATGTCCCTTATAGGCCTACGTCTGTTTCCGGTTGTTTTTATTTTGAAATTCGGTTCCTGGCGGACGCCAAAAAAGCCCGAGATTATGGAATTAAACAAATAAATAAAAACAAGGATAATAGTGTTATTGATTAGTAAATAACAGTGTGTTATTTAGAAAAGAATAACAAATTAGAAGGAAAAAAATATTTAAAAAAATACAGATTTCAGTATTCTGAGGCTCTGAGCCCCATTTCTTTTCATCACAGATGAAAAAAAAAGTCCGACATTATACGATTTAAAATAAAATCAATAATCGTGGCTTGATATTGAGTAAGAAAATGTTTTTATGAACCCCACAGCTTCCGGTCTTCCAAGACCCGAACGGACAAAAATATGTGTTGCAGGCACGAAACATACTAGGCCTACCAATAGAAATACATTGCTTTTAAAATCGTTTTGTGTGACACGAAAAAAAGGGGGAAATCGTGTTGGTGAACACGAATCAATAGAGTAAATGTTGTGACTATAACACGAAATGCCATGAGACTGGGTTGGGTGGACACACGCACACATGCGCACGTGTACACACACACACACACACACACACACACACACACACACACACACACACACACACACACACAGGAGCTTGCTCGCCCAATACTCCACTTATCTCTCTCTCTCTCTCCCTGGCTTATACCATAGGCACATACACACTCCGAGGGAGAGGCAGTGTGTGAGCTGCGGACCCTGCCGTGTGGACTTTATTGAATAGAGGAGAAGAGAGGAGCGCAGTGGCAGACTCTACCATGCCAGTGCAGGGAGAAAGGCTGAAGCGCTCTCTCTCTCTATCTCTCTCTGGAGCCGGAGTCCTCTGCTGTTGCTTGGACTGTTCTCTCTTCACGCACAAGCACAGGGTGAGTAACTGCAAAGCCTCTCTGTACTCCTCAACATAGTGGCTGTTTTTACTTAGCTTTGCTCGGAAGTTGCTCTGATGCATATCCTCAAAAATGTGTGAGATTTCCTTTTTCACCTAAACTTTCTTATTTAGTCAGTTCTTTCGTCTACTTACTGAAAACAGTATGGTTGTTTTTTCTCACATGTAGAATTGTACTTTTTGTGGAAACATGTATGGTACTTCAACAAGTTTGCATTTAAAACTTTGCTCTGCAGTGTGTTAAAGTGTCAGTTTAAGGAATCAGCTCCAAAATGTAGCAACTGGTGTAGCCATGATCCTGATCATAAGACATGTGGTTGTTTTGCATCAAGGAAATGTTTTGTTAAAGTGTAACATGTCTCCATCAGGATTTTATCAGCTCAAAAAAGGCACACATGAGATACAATCTTTTTTATTTAATTTTCCAATTGTTAAATTAAAGGGTTCAGTGTCTTGATAATAGTGAATTTGAGACTAAAGCATTTTCCAAAACACTATTATGTCATAAGCAGACACTCATGAATTTGATATCATATTGATATGGTTAGTCAAGAGGTTTTTCTACTGGCCATAGAAAACTACATTGAGTTAAATTGTAAGTTGGACTGTGACAATTGATTATTGATTTTCTTATCACTTTGAATTTCAAATGTTTACAAGTTTTATATATTGCTGGGACAATAGGTTTCATATCTTTCTGTGTATTTGCTTTATCCTTCAAACAGATAGAGAAATATATTGTCATGGAGCGACATTGTTTCCGTCAGTCGCATCAGCCGCTTGTCTGTGACCATGTTTGGTATCTGGAGTGTGATTGGCGAGGTGTTGGAGAGAGAGAGTGTCAGATTTAATAGTCTGTTATGTTTAGTGCCGTGATGTGTGTCATTAAGGTTTGACACTGCACCTCTGTTGTATTTCCAGCATTGGTTTAACTATGGCACAGAGGCTCTATAGATGATCCTGATTGATAAAAATCATTGGAGGAATTGAAACATTAGAGTGTCCTGTTATGTTCAGGTTTGGACTCTTATTTCTGAAGAGTGATGGCATCCGTGCCTATTTTTTGTTACCGTCTTTATTGTTGGTCTATTTAAAGTCATCGGAGATTGTTTCAGCTGGAGCCCTGAAGTTAAGCCAGCAGAGTCTCATACCTCATACTAAGTTTGCTATGTGCTGAGGTCATGCTGCGACCTCTGGCTGGACGTCACCCCCTCTTTCTCATCCATCTTTCCTGTCATTGTCACAGTCTTAGTCGGCTTTCCTATGGAGTCCATGCTGTGTTACCAGTTCTCATTTACTCCCTTTGCTTGCAGTTACTGTGTTAACCTTTTTAACTGAGCCTTTAAAGGAATTACATTTTGAATAACATGGACATTAAAGCATTTGCACTGCACACATGAGTACACAGGAACACAAATGTAAAAATTGCTGAGTGCTTGAGAGTCATGGTCATACTGGCTGCTCTGTGCAAGAAGCTGCAGCCACAGCTGCCCAAGAGGAAGACATATGTGAAATCTGACAAAAAGTTGGAGCTGTACCAAGTTTTGTTCTTGTTTGTGTTAAACTGCTATAAAGCCTTTTCTATTGAAACTTTAAATATAAATGAATATTGACTTCATATTTTATTAGAAAATGCACATTTGTTTCCCCCCACTTTCTATCTTTCACAAATTGTGTTGCTACAAGTGCTGCATATGGGACATATAATACATCTCCATAAGTGCAGTTTTAGTGTGAGGAGTTGGGATATGTAATGTTGTAGTTGATATAAATAACAGTTTAACATTAATTGGCTATTGTAGACTAGTAAAAGAAATGTAGCGCTCCTATTATTCAAAAGATCTGACTTAAATACTCACCAAAAACACAAATGTGTTTATCTGAGCACATATTTATTAATTCTTAACCCTATATTTTCACATTACCACCTCTGTTAATTCATACTTAAAAATAATATTGTCATGTGTTGCATTTCGCTAGATAATAGAGTCTTAAAAATGTCCAGATGATAGTGCATCATTGTCATTGTGGATGAGCACCAAGCTTGGTCTCAGCGGGAAAAAAAAAATCCAGATTTTGAAAGAAGTGATCAGCTTAGGTATTTCATTTTTGTATCACTCTCTAGATCAGGGGTCTCCAACCTTTCTCCACCTGAGAGCTACTTTGAAAAAATGAAAGTGGCCAAGAGCTACTTGCATCGCATCGCTTACATTTATTCACATAGCACTCATCAGTTGAATTAAGCTACTTTTGTGTGAAATTGCAACACCCAAAGCTTATCTAAAATCTTAACTTCACATCAAGGTCCAAGAAAACGACAATTTCTCACATATTAATATGGACAACATAGTAAGTACTTCACTGAAGATTCACACATGTCCAAGAGAAAAATACAATGTTTTCACTTCTTATTATGGCCCACATAGTAAATACATCGCCTTAATCACCACCTTGCAAGCATCTTATGGCACGTGTGTAAAATAAGTGCATTCACTCTTTTTTACAGTTAGTGAGATGACTGGCACTGCATGGAGTCCACCATACAGGGGTCTGCTGGGCCCACTTAGGTTCACTCTAATGGAGTCATTTAATGTTCATCAGTCGGTCTTGTTCTGTATTTAGATTTCATTCATGCCAGAAAAAGCTGCTTCACAAAGGTCTGTAGAACAGAGCCACATAAAGCAGACAGGTTCAGTGCTGCTTGGTGATGTTCTTATAGTTTTCTGGGTCTAAGGCTCCAGAAATGTTGTGAGTTTTGCTGAGACTTAAGCTGAACATGATTTTGGAGATTTATAACCTCCATCTCCACAGGATTGACACTGAACAGTGCAGCCATCTTTTCTTCTTCTTCGTGTTGACATGCAATTATAATAAATGAATTGTATAGGTCTAGCCTCCCTATATCTGTGTGACATTTTTCCATCCACAAAAACAAAAAACTAATACTTCTGCAGTCTAGCTGCAGCTTCTAGCAACGGTCTTCTGTTAAAAAAAAGGACACTGAATGTCTTGAATGAGGCATCACACACATGACTTGAGTCTGAACACAGCAGACAACAGGAGTATTTAAGCATTATAAAAAAAAAATAGTGCATGTGGGTGCACGCTTACATTCTCTGTCTTACTGTTGCATGAATCCCATGAATGTATGAGATTAAGTTAGCTTCATCATCTCAATCAGTGATTAAGTGAATAATAAAGTTTCTATCAGGTCACTATCAGCCTGTCACTCATTATTTTCAGGGAGGGGGCGGGGTTTGGAGGAACGGAGAGGAGACGGTGATCGCGGAAGCTTTCTTCCTGCCTTCACAAACTTTACACACGTATTTATGAACTTAAAATACTAATAGCAAGAGGACATTCATACTCTGCAATCCAAGACTTGACATGACGATAACGAGTGTTTTTCAAAAACACAAATCCTTCCATGTGTGTCTGAGCCGCAGCGACGCGGCCTGATTCAGAGCGGGTCATTCTGCCGTTGGTTCTGACTGGTGCTGCTGGAGAAAGCAGACTGCTCCGTGTGTGGTGCCGCTGTGCCGCTGTCACATCTGCTCCTTGATCTCTGCGTCACCGACACATTTGATATTCGTGTGACAGAAACAATTCTAAAATAAAAACACTTTATTGTCCGGCCGCGGCCGAAAAATCAAGAAGCAACGTTACTACGCTATAATCGATAATCGAGCGGCGAGCTACTGAAAAGCTGCCCGCGAGCTACCGGTAGCTCGCGATCGACGTGTTGGAGACCCCTGCTCTAGATGCTCCTAACAGTTAAAACAGGTTTACTGTAGCAGTTTTTAAATAGTTTAAACTTTATAGAAATAGCATTTTGCCCTGAGGTCGGGGTTAGCAACAACCTTTATTCATTGGTTGACACAAGGTTGATTGATTGGACCAGCCATATGCTCCTTCATTGGTTGACAGCAGATGATTGATTGTCCTGGCAACCAATTCAACTGTGCCTTAAAGGGCAAATGTTTGTTTTGAAAACTGTATGAAAATATAAGATGGAGCAGGTGGACAGAGAGGATTTTATTTATCAGGATTATCTGATCCTTACTTTCTCTGCCTCTCCCTGGCTGTGTTCCCACTGTTTATTTCCACTTTCCCAGCCTAAACTGCACATGGATGGTTGGTAGGGTGAATGGGAGTCTAGACTTGGTCAGCTAATGTTTCCTGGTCCTATAGCCACAGGTGAACTGGAGTCATTACAGGTCTTTAGACAGGCAGTAGACAACTATGGTGTTGTGTCTACATCAAGGTCACAGTTTGCCTTGCAGCATATTCATGACGTTGTCTCAATCAAATAAAGTACAATGTGTTCATTATTTTCAAGGAGAAATGAGAGCATTGGGAATGTGCACACTTACGCACACTCACACACACATACAGTCTCTGTGACCTTCCACCTATGCCAGGCTGCAATCTTCAATGTGAGTTCTGGGAAGTGAGGAGTGAGCGTGATAGCTTACATTTCATTGTCCTTGGTGGAAATAAGCACCGCTGTATCAGTTTTCACAGTCAAAGCTTTGCCAGTTGCTTTGCTGTTGTCACTGTTCGCTAATGAGACTCTGTTACTCTCCGCAGAATTTCAGAATTTTCAGATTTTGTTTTTATGTAAAACACTGTTTTAAGTTTGTAAAAAAGTATTTGGAAACATCTGTGTGCCTCATCTTTTCTCCCTCTCTGTCACTTAACACCTGCTTGATAAAGATGATGTTGTTTCTGATTTGCATGCCTGATTAGCACTGACCTTCGCCCACAGTGAAATGGATGCTTCTCATCATCTTAAAAAGCACTCAGTTTAGTTTATAGAGGGGGTTCTTAGCTCTCAAGAAGACATTGACAAAACTTTAATACTTGAGGAACACTGACTCAGACATTTCTAGCAGGAAATGCAGTTTTGAGAAAAGAGAAGCAGAAGGCGTGAAAGCTGAGTCAATGTATCAAACTGATGGTGGAGCGCTCTGCTCCTCAGCCTTAAAGCTTCCTGGCAGGATGTGTTGAGTTCCCTTGCTAGAAACAGATACCTTATCAGAACTACATATGCTGGCTCTGAAACTGAAACACAGCTGTAAGGCATTGCTGACTGTTTGTTAAAAACTATTTGTTGGTGTCCTGAGGTAAACCTCCAACTTAGATTTATCCTTTTTTCATCTTCCTTGTGTGACTTCTGAAATATTTTCTTCAACACAGCTGGCGCCACAAACCAGGAGTCCCTGAGTAGGGGAGGCTTAACAAGGCGGGATCCAGAAGGCTAATGTGGGGCAGGAGTTAAGGATATAAGGGCTCAGAGACAAAGCATGACATAAATATAAGTCCCTGTTATGCGATATTTGAAAAGGTCCTATGTTGTGTGTTTGAGAGGGAAAAAAGTGATCTTGAAATCTCTAAAAGGTGGAAGGTGAAGGAGGTGAGGAGGGTTTGGGACTGAGGGGTTTTACATCCTGTAATGGATACAGATTCAGTCAATTCTATACCAGTCAGATTACCGGTCTGGCCCTGACTTCTTAAGACACAGCTGGAGCAGGGGACTAACATGTCTTTGTCTGTTTGTAAGAGAGGGAGAGATAGTGGGTGAGGAAGAGAGATTTTTGAATACAATGAAAACGTTTTTTGGTCTGTTTTTGTGATGATCATTAAGAGGAAGTAACACACTCAGACGGACATCCCGGGCAAAGCAGAAGCCGAGAAGGGGGACCCGGGCGGACGGCCCGGGGGCAAGACAGAGTTCATGGTGGGGGTCTCAGGTGGACGGCCCGGGGGCAAGGCAAAGTTCATGGTGGTGGTCTCGGGCGGACGGCCCGGGGGCAAGGCAGAGTTAAAAAAGGGGCGAAGGCTACAGCGGGCAAACTCAGGGGGCAGGGCATGAGGGCGAAGGCAGCGGCTGGAAGAGTCAGGGGGCCGGGCTCGAGGGCAAAGGCCGCGGCACTCAGGGGGCCGGGCTCGAGGGCGAAGGCCGCGGCTGGGGAACCCAGGGGGCCGGGCACAAGGACGGGCAAGAAGGCGGCGACGGGACAGCTCCGGAGGATGGGCAGGAAGACGGCGTAGGCCGCGATGGGACCCCTCCATTGTCAGCTGGATCGCCAGAGCACTGGGATCGAGAGCAGGAGCTGGTGGAACCCCTTGCGGGTCAGGCGTAGACGGGACCCTGGACGGAACATGGGCTGGTGTCAGTGGGAGCCCCGACGCAGCAAGGGCTGGTGTCGACGGGACCCCAAACAGGACAGGACATGGTGTTGGCAGGAAACCTGGCGGAGTACCTGTCGACGGGACCCCCAACAGGACCCTCAACAGGACAGGATATGGTGTTGTCAGGAAACCCGGCGGAGCAGGTGTTGGCGGAACCCCCAACAGGACAGGATCAGGTGTTGGCAGGAAATCCGGTGGAACCCCCAACGAAACAGGACATGGAGTTGGCAGGACCCTCAGCGGAACCCCCAACGACACAGGACATGGAGTTGGCAGGACCCAAAGCGGAACCCCCAACGACACAGGACATGGAGTTGGCATGACCCCCGGCGAGACAGGTGTCGACTGGACCTCCAACGGCAAAGGACATAGGGTTGGCAGGACCCCCAGCAAAACAGTAGTCGGCGGGACCTCCAACGGCACAGGACATAGGGTTGGCAGGACCCCCGGCAGAAGAGTAGTCGGCGGGACCCCCGACGGGACAGGACATTGGGTAGGGACTCGAGAGGGAACTCGAGAGGAGACTCGAGAGGAGACTCGAGAGGGGACTCGAGAGGAGACTCGAGAGGGGACTCCAGAGGAGACTCGACAGGGGACTTGAGAGGGGACTCGAGAAGGGACCTGAGAAAGAACTTGAGAGGGGACCTGAGAAAGAACTTGAGAGGGGACTCGAGAGGGGACTCGAGAGGAGATTCGAGAGGGAACTCGAGAGGTGACTCGAGAGGGGACTCGAGAGGGGACTTGAGAGGGAACTTGAGAGGAGACTCGAGAGGGGACTTGAGAGGTTACTTGGTGACGCCGCCGACAGGACACGGGGAGCTGGCGTCGGCCGGAGAGCCAACAGGAGACGAGGTGCTGGAGTCGGCCGGTACGTCGTCAAGACGCGGGGAGCTAGCGTCGGCCAGAGAGCCAACAGGTGACGAGGAGCTGGAGTGGGCCGGAACGTCGACAGGACACAAGGGGCTGGAGGGGGCCGGAACGTCGACAGGACACGAGGGGCTGGAGTGGGCCGAATCACTGACATGACACAGGGGGCTCTTCTGTCAGGGTGGAGTGAAGCAGGCTGGACCCAAATGCAGATTTCACAGAAAAATTCCTTTATTCCAAGGTTAAATTGACAAAACAGAACACTACCCCGTGAACACAGTCCAAAACAAACAAGGAACGAACAATGACAGAAAGAAAAAACAGAACTTAAATACACACAAGACTAATCAAAGAAACAAGAGACAGGGGAGGAGGGAGGACAAAACACAGGGGCACAAGGTGAACACAATCGGGTAATCAGACGGGAGGGAACACAGACAGAAAGCAACAGGCAAGACAGGGGGTGAACACTTTTCAAAATAAAACAGGAAGCCAAAGACAGAAAAAGACAAGACAAAACAAAACACAGACAGATTGTGACACTTTGTTTCTTAAGTACTTAAATTGTTGTGTTTGTTGTTGTGACCTACTGTGTGTGCCGTGTGCTCTGGGCACAGAACAGTACAATGCAGTGCTGTGATGGACAAATAACAGGTGAGACGGAGTGCACTGGGACTACAGGGCTTATTGTTTTCCATGCACTTGCACACCCCCCTTATTACCAAGACACCTGGAACATTGTTTTGGATGTGGAAGGTTGATCGAGGAGAGAAACTATGCATTCTTTTTGTTTGTTACCATGGACTTTAAATAAATCACTTGAAATAATGACGTTGAAAAGGCCCTATAATTGTAGGTATTAGTTAATAACATCATAGGAAAATGAAATACAAAAAGAGAGTGAACAAAACTGCTACTTTAATAAATATTGCAGCGAAAATAAATACATTCACAGACTGTAATTTAGGGTAATGGGTGTCTGTCCAGATGCCCACTTCAAACCAAATGGCTTCGCTATAGAGACAATCATTATATGCTATGATAGGTGCCTAATGGCTTTCCAGATGGAGGTGAATGTTGAATGTGTGTGTGTGAGTATATGCGTGTATGTGTGCTTGTGACGCGCCTAGACGACAGCATGTTTGTCCAGTGAGATAGTACAGAGGAGGCCTGGAGCCCGCTGATGGGTGATATGTGACTTAGTTAATGTGAAGCTAATCATACGGAGGAGACAGTGGGACGCATACAACTATAAACACATGCACACTTACACAAACACACTCTCAAACAAAGCAGGGACTCACACACTGGTTTTCACTCATACCACACATTATGCACACATTCATAGGAATCACATTAATATCATTCCACAGGCTCTCACACACACACACACACACACACACACACACACACACACACACACACACACACACACACACACACACACACACACACACACACACACACACACACACACACACACACACACACACACACACACACACACGTGCTTTAGAAAACAAGTTATGAATGTCAGTGTTTAAATTGCTTTTGCCACTACAGTTCAGGAGTGAACAGAATATAGATTGATAGTGAAAAAGTGTCTGACATTTCTCATTCAGAAATGTCACATTCTCATTAAGCTATATAGATAGCTTAATGTTTTAAGTCAAAATAAACTTTCAAAATGTAGCTTAGCTCAGCTTAAATTATACCTCACATCATTCCTGAAATTAACTTTAGTACCAAAACCGCTTGACCTGAGTCTCTGGGCATGATGGGCTATGAACCCTGTAAACAACTTAGCAAAACAAGTATCTTAATCAGAGCATTCACTTTAATCAAGCAATTTGTGGGCATACCAATTGAACAAAGTTGAACTTGTGCACTGAATATTTGGAACCTGCTGTTTGCCCATTTAGCTATTTTTTATAGATGCCAGACTTAAATTTGACCTTTGAATAAGCATTTGATTTCAGTCAACTTTGCTTCGGAGAATACATTTGCATTAAAATGTGTAACTGATGACGTAAAAATGTTCCTCCTCATTCTGTACATCTACCCCTATTTGTGTAAGACTTAGTGTCTTTCTTTGTTTTGTATTTAACATTTGTCACTTGGAGTATTTATTTAAGGAAATTCTGTATGGGGGTTATTCCCTATCTTTATTCAAGAGCGTGGTGCTCAAACTGTACGCTTGCACTCAGATATATTGCTGTTTACAGATTTGTTCTCCTCTCAGATTTATTCTGTGCGCACTCGAAACTTTTGTGCAACAATCCTGTCAAAATCCCTCAACCACTAGGAGGCCAGGTGTCCTTGCGGGTGCGTTCGCTTTACTTATTACAGCGTCCCGTAAGGGCGGTTACTCTTTGGTTTATAAACTCCCGCCCTCCACGGCTTTATAACATAGCATGTACTTCACTTGTTTGATTTACAACTTTTTGGGGGGGGGGGAAGCACAGTTAGTATATATATACCAGCACCTTACATAATAGCTACGTTCAGTGGCGTACTGGGACTAAAAATCAGCCCGGGAATCTCGACCGGCCCTCGTTATCGCTAGTAAATTGTCAACGGGGGGAGGGGGGATTGCTTGTGAATTTTCCGACCGGCCCACTTCTTTCTCCAGACTGTTGTTCTGCTCCAGCACTGTTGTGCTACGGCTTGGTTCGGCCCGACACGAAGTTTTTATTATTAAATAATGATGTTCAAAATAAAATAGTCCCTCCGTTGCCTTCTGCACAAAACATAGTGCGAGGTGGTTGCTATGCAACAACAATAACAGCTAGAGAACATAATTTAGACAGACAGCATTGTCGTCGTTTAGGTGCTTTTTTTTTCTGGAGATAGGCACTTCTCAATCCACTCCTCCATAGTAAGGCCACCCCGGAGGTCGAAGTTAACCTTAAATGTTTCCATCTTAAGCTTTGTTAGTTAGCCTAGTTCAGCGCCATATAGACTGATCTATCTAATATGGCGCTGGCCTAGTTAGTTAGTTTCGTAACGGACGTAATGTAACAGTTGTAATGGTTCTCAGACGCGGAGGGATACTAATTTGTGAAAAGTAACTACAATTATACCCGGAATATACGCTCATTATATCACGGCTAAGAAACATCAGATTGCTTGATTTGACTTGTCCGTTTTATAAACATATACTAACTGTGCTTACCCCCCCACAAAAAAAATGTGTACAGCGAAGTGAAGTACATGTTATGTTATAAATCCGTGGAGGGCGGGGGTTTATAAACCAAAGAGTAACCGCCCCTTACGGGACAATGTAATAAGTAAAGCCAACACACCCGCAAGGACACCAGGCCTCCTATTGGTTGAGGGATTTTGACAGGATTGTTGCACAAAAGTTTCGAGCGCGCACAGAATAAATCTGGGAGCAGAACAAATCTGTAAGCAGCAATATATCTGAGTGCAAGCGTACAGTTTGAGCAAATCTAAGTGCAAGCAGGCACTATTTGAGTGCGAGGACAGGGTTTGAGGGAAATAAATACATAAAGTATGCTCTCAAATTTAAATACCACGCTCTTGAATAAAGATAGGGAATAACCCCCAAAATTCTGCAGTTGATGTTTGTTTCAAGGAGGGCAATTTCTTAGCCTGCCAGCAAAAAAAGAGTGTATATTATGTGTTCCTGCATGTTGTGTTGACCATGTGAAGAGCAACCATATATAAAAGAGAATACTTTTGGGTCATTTAGCAGCCTAATTTTAAAACAAACTTCAGTTTTTCACTTATCTTATAAATGTGTAATATAGACATGTTTGATAGATTTCTGTACATGTGTGAGAAAAGAGAAAGTCTTTTAGATTTACTGTAAAAAAAAAAGCATTAAAGCATTTCATAGTTGTTCTGTCTTCCTTGTTTTGTATCAGTTTGGCTTTTAATTTAATTCCCAGACACATGTGCTCACACAAAAAAGGTGACATCATGACTAGACTTCTGGGTGGTACCCCGTTTCTTCTGAACGACTGCATCTAGCAAAAATGCAGAGTCTTCTACCAAGCTATCATACTCCATTTTCAAAACTTGTGAGTGTGTCAGTGTGTTTTCTGTTGCTCTGTTATATCCACAGTGTGAATTCTTAAACTTGCGTTGTCACATTTGCCATGGCCAACCATCGACTTGGCATGTGTGTTGCTATTGTTTATCAGTTCATAGAGGTGAATTTTGCATACCACCATGATGGAACAATTGGTCATATGATGATATCACGGGATTAGAATATAATATATAATATTAAATAGCTGCCAAGTTTGAATGGACTTTGATGGTGTGTGTATTGTAACTTAACACTATGTATCACTCTGGGATGGGTGTGCATCATAGTCTAAGTATGCTGTTTTTAGTGCATAAACCAGATTTACATTATGCAGTATAAAGCTTAGTAGGCATATCACTTTTTTCACGTCTGATTAGAGTGCAGTTTTATCAATCATCTGCCAGTCGGTCAGGCCACTATTTGTACACTTAGTTAATGTGTTGTTGTTTTGTTTGCGAGACATTTCATTTCAGTTGTCATTCGAAACCACATGTTGAAGGCTGTGGGTCAAATGTATAATTTGTGGTTTGGATAAACTTGTTTGAATATGTTGTAGTACACGTTCTTGCATATTAACAAGGGGAAAAGAACAGGCTTTCAGACGGCAAAATAATTAGCACCCAGAAAACCACTAATGGAACTAATTGGAAAAGTTCATTCACAGTTCATTTCATATCAGTAATTGCTACTGCGGTTGATGCAGATGTTAAATGTGTTTGTGTGGGGAAATTGGAGAGCTTCATGATACCAGTTTTGGTTATTATTGTGCCATACTAGAGCACATAGAATAAACCCAGAGGGGCAAAACATATTCATAAACAACACTGGTTATTAAAACCTCCTTCACATTGGCTTTGTTGACTCAGTAAATATCAAATATGTTTCTTAGTGACACTTTCCTTCTACTTTGATAAATATGTTATGTTATATCTTGTATTCTTTTTGAAGATTATATCTTAAGTTTAAATATTTAAAACAAAATATTTAAGATGTGTCAAACAAGTGTACTGTATGTGTTGCATTACTCAATTGCATTGCTTATAGTAAAGCATTCCTTTTTGACATACACATCTGTGCAACCCAGTCTCACAAAAAAACGTGTAATAACTACGTTGGTCCACAACGTAGGACGTAGTATTTCTACGAAAACGCCTCTGAAATTGTAGGATCCCTACGTTTTTTTTTCACCATTCATTCCAATGGCTGGCGTCTATGTCACGTGATCTTCACATTTCTCCCTGCAGAAAAAAAAAAACATGGCCGAACTTCGTTTTATTCTCGGTGTAAAATGCCTATTTAAAGTTACTTTGGCCATTAAAATGCGTTTTGATGTCATTTGATGCGAGAAATATGAGTTGTTATTTCAGATTATGTGTGCAGTGGATGTACATGATCTTTAGTTTGCTAGTTATTACGAAGATTACTTCAGGAAATGGTGTCTATACAACGTTTTCATTGTTACCAAGGTGGTTGCTAGGGACGCTGCTATCGATATTATTTCTGTTATGTTGTGTAACTGTTTAATGGTGTTATCTTTATTGCTACCCCCTTCCCCGTCAAAGTATAGTGTTGGTCCACAGCGCAAACATATTAGTTTAACAAAATCCGCATCTAAAATGGTGCAGAAACGTTATTTTCCCCTGTACAATTCCAGTCTCACATCTCACAGCACATCGTCATTAACATATACCGGAAACAGACCGAAAACACTTTATTCCGAGTGTACTTGCTTTTCTCTTTGAAAGTCATCACATAACGGCATTGTAATACACGGTTCGGCTGCATTAAATATTACATATCTGCCGTAGTTCGGTATTTATAGAGCCCTGATGAGAAGACTTCTAGACAAACATGAGGAACTGCCGCCAACACTGGAAACGTGACGTGGATCATAAATATATCAACAATTAAACAACATCTTACATTTCTTTTCACACAATGCGTCTCCTTGCAGTATCAACACTAATTCGGCTGACTTTTATATTTGATCCAATTGGTAGATAGGCTGTATTTACACCATAAAGGTGCACAGCTGATATAAAGGGACACCTAGTGGTTAAAGCATGTTATTGAATTTCATTATTTTTATTATTAGATATTAATAGAATCCCTATAAAGTATGTTCATTACTCGTTATTCTCTACTAATAGTTAAGTAAAGACTGTATATAATAACTATTTTGCACATCCCTTTCAAGATTTCAAGATTTTCTAAGGTTTATTGACATATCATATAGGCCTACACAACTATGGTGTAGTTATGCAATGAATGAAAAACTTGGGTTGCAGGTTCCTCAACAGTGCATTACAAGACATCTATCAATATTTGTGCATACCTCCAGCAATGTTAACTATGTTGAAGCACTTATTTTAACTGATATTATACATATGTATTATACTCTTATAAGATGTATGTAGATAGTATAAGAAATTTGCAGAATATGACAATTTAATGGTGGAGGTACACATATTGAAAGATGTCTTGTGATGCACTGAGGAACCTGTGACCAAAGTTTTTCATCTCCGACCTTGTCAGGTATTGAACAATCAATAAATAAAGAACACAGAATTATTAAATATAAAACACATAATTTGTGTGATTATACTAAATGATTTACAAATAAACACCACTGCATATTTACAACTATACACATGCTGATGTAACGCAAATGTTTCCAACTTGGGATCAATAAAGTATATCTCTTCCCGACGCGGTGGACCCGTTCAAATCCAGTTTTGGACAGTCTGCCGTGGTTCCATCCCATTTCAAGTGCTGTTCGACGCTCTGCACACTCACACAATCACAGAGCTTGAGGACTATCACAGGGTTTGTCAAGCGAAGCGGAGAGAATACTTACTTCCGGGTGTAATATTCTGTAAAGCAAATGAGCTGCTCCGACCCTCGGTCCTGACGGACTCCAACTTGTGTTTATTAATCAAACAAATAAATAAATAAATAATTATGTGTTATTGTTGAGTAAATGGAGAATTGCACAGGGGAAAATAACGTAATAAATAAATAAATAATATTGTGGTGATTGACATTATTCACCCACGGATCTATGGGTTAGGGTATTGTTCTTCACGGACATTTTAGTGAGCCGGACTTCCTCTCTCCGCCGGTCTTCGCTTCCCGGGCATGAAGGTACAAGCTGTCTAGCTTGTACCTTTGATACCCCGCCTCCGACTCCCATCTCTCGGCACCACACTATGCCACAATTTTAGATGCGGATTTTGTTAAACTAATACGTTTGCACTGTGGACCAACAATATACATTGACGGGGAAGTGGGTAGCAATAAAGATAAACACAATTTTACCCAACATAACAGAAATAATATCGATAGCAGGGTCCCTAGCAACCACCTTGGTAACAATGAAAACGTTGTATAGACACAATTTCTTGAAGTAATCTTCGTAACGGCCCGTCTACACTACAGCGTCGAAAGCTCCAATCTGCTCCAATCTGCCCATTCACTTTCAATGGGGTGACGTCACGTAGCCGCGCTTTTTCGCCGAACTGAATTGTGGGTAGCAGAGCGAGGCGTCTCAGTTGAACAATGTTCAACTTCTGTCGCCTGAGACGCCGGAGTAGCCAGCGCCAGCCAATCAAATCCCCTTTCCCAAAATCTGACAGCTGAAGCCGTAGCCAATCAAACCGCGTCTAAGCTGGGAGAGATATCCCGCCGTTCATTTCTATATTTCAAAAAAAGTCGGAGGAGAAACTAACTATCGCCGTAGCGAATCACCCGGTTTTGTATGACCAGACCCTCTTCACCTACCGGGATACAAACCGGAGGAACCAGGCATGGAGGGAGGTGGCAGAGACAGTGGGGGAAACTGGTAGGTTTTCGCCTGTTTGGGGAGTTTATATATATATTGCTCCCATACAATCCCCGGGGTTTTTTGCTTTGTATGTCGGGGGTGGGAGATTCATGTGATTGGTTGTTGGCCGTGTTGCTTGAATAAAATCCCCAAGCTCCAGACACGCCCAGCTACAAGCTATTTTTGGAGCTGTAGTGTGGACGCTCCGTAATAACTAGCAAACTAAAGATCATGTACATCCACTGCACACATAATCTGAAATAACAACTCATATTTCTCGCATCAAATGACATCAAAAGGCATTTTAATCGCCAAACTAACCTTAAAATAGGCATTTTCCACCGAGAATACAACGAATGTCGGCCGTGTTTTTTTTTTCTGCAGGGACAAATGTGAAGATCACGTGACATAGACGCCAGCCATTGGAATGAATGGTGAAAAAAAACGTAGGGATCTTACAATTTCAGAGGCGTTTATGTAGAAATACTACGTCCTACGTTGTGGACCAACGTAGTTATTACACGTTTTTTTATGAGACTGGGTTGATCTGTCTGACGGAGGAGAAGAGCTGCTGCTTAAAGGATCTGCCGGAGAACTCCGAAGCATCCGGTCGCTTCATTAGTCGTCCATAGGAATAGTTTGAAAAGAGGTGTAGGAGGACATTTTCCATCTCTTCTACAATTATTTTGACATGCATTTCAGATTTACTGAACATCTGATATTTGAAACAAATACATTTTATAAGCCAGTTATTTTTGCCTCAATGTACTGATTTGGAATGAAATTGTAATAGTGTTCAGTAGGAGTTCATACAATAGCCAAAAACCTCCACCACATCCCATGTAATGTTATATTTTATTTATATATAAATCATGATAAATATTTAGAAATGCAATAGTATTATACCTAAATGAAACAGAAGGGGATCTGGATCCTATAAACCTATTACCATAGCATAGACAAGTACGTTTTAAGAAAAGTCATGATATAGCTTAATCTCCATTTTCTGTGCACTACTTTGCCAAAGTATAGTGTGCATGGCTTTATATCCTTATGACTAATGAGATGTAGTTTGTATTATGTATTCAGATCAGAAGAAGCCAGATTTTAATTATTGGTTACAGAATCACAGCCACAGCCTACGGATCCAGCCCGATGGCCAGTGTCTTTGAATTGATACAAGCTGTTTTGTGATGAGTAGCAGCCCACAGGTGGCCATGAGAAGGAGCTTTTGATGAAGGGACCAGCTGGTATTCTTTCTCTTATTTTCTTTGCTTTGCTCTCTCACACCTCCTTCAGGACCGTTTCATCATTTCCTTGTATTCCAGAGGGAATGCTGAGGGCCTTCTGTAACGAACCTAGAGTTCCGGTACCCTTGTGTACCTGTCACTCATCCCCATGCAAGGACACACACACACACACACACACACACACACACACACACACACACACACACACACACACACACACACACACACACACACACACATACCTGGTCGCAGCATAAAGCTGGCAGATGTCAGCTGTATAGCCAGAGACTTGCACTGGCTCATTACTGCATCATTCATCAGTGTGACATAATGAAGGAATGCTTGAAGAGCTGTTGATGATGATGTTGGAGGATAGAATAGATGAATGAAGCTCCAACAGCTTCTCTCATCTCTCCTTTCACTGGTTTTGTTACGCGGTTTACATCGCTTCTATCCTTTGTATAGTTCCTTGGTGGTCGGTCTCAGTCCTGGTTGCTGATTCACTGATTTTTAAGACGCAAGTTATTATTTTAACTTTGTTCTTCTGAAAGGACTGATTTACAAAAGGAGGATTGCTTTTTTGATTGATTAAATGAGTAGTTCATAACAATCAAGCAGTTTCAGTTGTTATATGTCTACTTGAGCTTGAAGCAGCTTTTAGTTTTAGGTGAGTGAATTAATAAAGAGATGTTAAAATGTGGGAGAAGAAAGACACATGATGTTTTAATATGTCTGTTTTAAAGATATACTGCATCTTTTGAACGTTGTAAATGAAAAGGACGATGGAGGGATAACTTCTTATTTTTTCTATGAGCCAGAGACTGCGAAACCCGGGACGTTTTCTTGCTTTGATAACCGTGTCAATTAGTGCAACCTCTTAATCCGACTTTGGCAGGAATAGAAGTGTAAGGGAATCTGTCTGATCTTTTTTCCTCCAATATTATTAGAATAGTAATAAAGTAGTAAAAGAGAGAGCTTTGTCACAGGACTCGAAGGCAGAACATATTTGAATATCAAAGTAAGTTCAGTCAAAACAGCCAAAGAGTTGACCTTCACTTCCCAGCATTCAGCTTCCAGATCACAAAGCAGGGTTCATTAAGACATTCCTGTACATGTGGGATGGCTCGGCGCATCTCAGCATTGACAGGAAGAAGAACATGGAGATAAGACCAGCGCTGAAAGTACATGGAAGTCTAGAGAGAGAGTCGGAGCCAAAACCTTTCACCTTCCATGTATCTTTCTCTGTACCGACATGCCTGTCAAACACCAGCTAGATGAACTACTACTTAGAGGAAAGAAGGGGGCAGGAAGGGAGCCGTGTTGTCAAATGAGTGTGTCTTAAGTGGAAGCGGGGGGGGGGGGGGGGGGGGGGCGGGTCGTGTTACATGGGCTCGCTGAATGTTTTTTTTTTTCTAGGCCTTGTTTGACATGGCCAGGATAACTAATGAATATGTTCCCTCTCTCTCGGTTTCCCCACGTCCTTTGTCTGTCTATCTTTCTCTTTATTCTCCTATCTTCATCTTTCCATCTTATGCACAATCTCAATCTCTCCTTCACTTATATCCCCTCTATCTATCTAAATATCTGTCTTCCTTCTTTCTTTCTGCATTCAAGTTTTTACAAAGTGGCATCTGTTGGAGAGAGGCCTTTTAGCTTTTGGGGGTTTGTGAGGCCACGGTTGTTAATTGTGTGTTTACAGTGGCCCCTATATCCTGCCATCAAGCCTGAAAAAGCCTATAAGGGAGACCTGAAAGCTCACACTGGCATCTGAAAGGCCATTTTAGTGAAAGAGCTTAAAACAATTATAGTGTCAGTGAAGTGCCTAAACATTCGGCCAGTTTCAGAGCACTAGTAGTTTGACTTTCTGCCTGTTTTGACGTTGGTGGTACTTAGTGAGGTTTGGACTGGAGCCCCATTGGTCAGTGCTCGTTGAGTTGCACCTTACGGCCAAGACGAGACCACAGGGGAAATATTTTCTAAGACCTCAAGTTTACCCTACTATTCCTTTAATTGCATTACCAATGGCCTCTCAAACCATCCAATAATACATTATAAAAGGATGCCTTATCTCTCTATCTAGTTGTTTTTAAAGTACGCACTTTTCCTCTTGGTCAAAATCTATGTGATTTTTCACATATAATTCTCACCTCCATGGAGGCACTCTTCTTTCTTGAAGAAAAGCTTTGGATAACATGCAAGACCGGCGCCTTCTTGTTTTCTAAAACAGCAGAATATTTGACCTTGGTCTTCTCTGCAGACAGATTGTAAAAATCATCACCCCAGGATCAACTGTCGCTGTACTATTTAGTTTTTTCAAAGAATAACGAGAATCAAGAACATTTCTGTAATCTGTTGTTGGTTTTAAATCAGATAATCAAATACGTTTTGTGTTAGACACCTCACCTTTTACATTCAGTGCAAGTAGAATTAATACATAAAACATTCTGCTCGGCAGTGGGAATTCCGTTTTTCTTTCTCTCCTGTTTGATCTCTTTCCCACTGTGTCACACACACACACACACACACACACACACACACACACACACACACACACACACACACACACACACACACACACACACACACACACACACACACACACACACACACACACACACACACACACACACACACACACACACACACACACACACACACACACACACACACACACACACACACACACACACACACACACACACACACACACACACACACACACACACCTTGCGTTTTGAAGACTGATAAATCCGAAATGGATGAACAAACTTTGCAGCCCAGTTTCCCAGCTTTGCAGTCTATCCACGGGTATGCCTCTTGTTTCCTCCGCCACATCTCCTCCGTACATACCTCTGGGAAAGGTGAGCTTGAGCTAGCCAGGGGAACGTTGCTAGCGCAGCTAACGTGCACGTTAGCTAGCATTATTATTATAAAAAATGTTTGCCTGCCATTATAGAGCTTTTCGTTAGCGTTCTTGAGGGAAAGAGCTGCCGCAAAATCGTAAAATCGGCGGGCGGTAAACTGGCCGTGGGTGTGTCACTGACACACCCCCAGCTTGCCGCGGGGTCACGAGCGTGATGACGAATCGTTTTTATTTTGTATTATAATTACTGTGAAATGTATTATGTTTTTGTCATTATTACAACAAATACACACTCGCAACTGATAAGACTGGCAATGATTTTATATGTATTGGACTATTAAAAAAAAGATCATGCTCCAAATAAGTGAGGCGTACCCCCGCGTCCAACGCCCACTACACCACTGCACACACACACGCACACGCACACGTAGCCAGGGATCCCAGGTGCAGGATGGATGTGAAAGGCTTTGTGTTTTGTCAACAGCACAGCAGCACCTCACATGACTATCCAGTGGACTCACGCAGGGAGGAGAGGGCAAAGGAAGAGGACGATGAGAAGGGAAAAGGAGGTGGGGTTTAAGAAGATAGTTTGGGAGATTTGGGAATAAGATGGAGTAAAAAATATGTGAAAAAGGGAAAAGGGATATATGCAACAGAGAGGGGAGAATTAAAAAAGATAAAGGACAAAGAAGAAAAGGGGCATCGAGTGAGACACAAAGTGAGTGAGTATTCAGGAGCAGGATGGAGTAAGTGATGGGAGGGAGGGGGAGTGAGAGAAAGGGTGGAAAAGGCCAGTGACCTCTGCTCCGTCCCCTCTGTGCTGCTAAACTGCCCACCAGTTCCCCGCAGCTCTGTCACTTCTCGTTTGTTAATCCCCCTTTCTTCTACCCCTCCTACCCTTCCTCGCTCCCTTTCTCTCAAATCGGTCAATTGTTAATGTGACCCCTTTAAACCCTACCATCCCTCTCTTGCAGTATTGTCAACAAATTATCAGTTTGTACAAGAGAGACATTTAGAAAGGGCAGTGCTGGATGACGAATGTCTATGCTCGTTTAAAAGTGTCTGCTAGTTTTTGTCGTGAAAGTTTTCCTTTTGCAAAAGAAAACCTAGTAATCAGCATATTATGAAGCTACAGTAGTTTTTGCTGTGTCCGATAAGATTAGGATGGACCACTTTATATAACGTTTTAATTTTAATACTGCACACATCCTCACTGGTGAAATTAACTCAACATGAAAGAGATGATGAGAAAAACCATCCAAAAGACAGCCCTTTTCCTTGGGCCTTAGTCACTGAAGTCAAAGTGGTCGTGGAAGCTTTTGGTGAATACAAATCAATAATGTAAGAAAAAACAAGTGCATCACATCAACACATAAGATATCAGTGACCGTGAAGTAAATCGACAGAGACATTTGTGCCACACGTGAAAATGCTTGGTGCGTAGCAATTTGCGTATCTGTGTCTTTATGCTTCAGTCCATTAGGTTGCATTTGGCGTTTATCCCTAGAGTTCATTGATGTTTTGTAAAACATCAAACGTTTTGACTGACACTGCATAACAACCCTGAACATTTTTCGCACATATAAGTGTCCATCTATTGAATAGATGGACACTTATGGTGAAGAAGACAGGATCAGTTAAAAGTAAATTAAATGGGGCGAAGCCTGCGAGCTAGTTCAGGCAGTCAACTCGAGCACTTATGCTGCATTCATACATAACGCCCCCTTGCCGCTCTACAACCAACCAAACAGAGTCTCCTTAATATGCCGCTCTATTTAACCTGCCAGATCTCTCTCCATGCATTGCTTGCTGCTGCTATTGCTGCAGCTACGTCGCTACTGCTTGCTGCGTTCACTTGCTATTGCTGCGTTCATTTGCTATTGCTGCGGTCATGTTCGTGCTGCTGTGTTTCATGTTGCTGCTGCTTGCCTGCCGGTGCTGTCCTTGCAAATGTCTATTGCAATCTCCGACTCCGGAACCGAATCATCATACGCAAGAAGCCGTAAGAAATGCCTCATTCCCGAAACACAGGCTAGCTCAGAGCATGGTTCAGACGCCGCTGGAACGAGCCACAGCTCCCGCACGACACACATTCAGGTGTCCCTTCCGTCCTCATCTGGAGTAACTTTTAATATCCTTTGGGCCAGAGGAAGTCCCGAGTTCTACGCCAGCTCTGGTAACAACCCTTCTCTTGTGTGTCAGCTAAGAGTCGCACTGTCTCTCGGTCGGTGGGTATTTAAACACCAAAAAAGGCAGGAGCAAGCTGACTCCTGCATTCCCAAAATACCTGCCATCCTGTCCTACCTTCTCGAAGTAAAATCAGCGCTTGAAGCCTTTAATTGCACGATATATTCCCGTGAACAAACTCGATTTCCTCTACCTGCAATGTAAACAAATGTTTCTACTTCCGCGTTCAACCACGTTGTGCCGCTGACGTCACACTGCCGGGGAGTCTGGGGATTGGAGTCCCAGATCCAGCCACGAGTTCTTGCTTCCTGACAGGTATATAATACTATTCTGCATAAGCAATGTTTTATTGAAATATTTGGCCTGCAGTAGGTCATATTTGAGGCAATTATACAGAAGTTGATTGTATATAAGTATTTATACTAGGCCTACTATAAATCAATGAAATTAAAAACGGAAATAAATTAATAATTTCCATCACGTGAATATGAAGGGAAGCTCGATATATTTTTGACCATCATTTTAGACTTCAATCTCCAACAGTGTCTTTTCTATGAATACCATGAATCATTCTCTGCCAAGCGGCCATGTACATTTAATCACCTACCAAAGAAGAGTTTTTCCTCACAGGAATTAAGCTCTACCTGCAATATCTGCCCCTCGCTGGGTGTGCCTCAGGAGGCTTCATGCTGCAAATCGTTTCCAAGCTCTTCCTAATCACAGATGTTCGTCAAATTACCTTATCACAGGCTTAAATCAAGGTTTCTTAGCAAGTTATGCTGGCTCCCAGGGACCCATGTCTGTTGAAACCTGCACTCAAGACTGAAGTTTGCACTGAAGGAGCCAGAAGTATTACACGTGCTGCTATTTAAACGTTTAAAAACACAACAGGCCCCTAGCCTAGTGCTAGGAGGAATTATTCTAGCAACGTTTCTTTATTGAGCCGTTCCTCACAATTATTCTGTTAAGAGTATTAACTACTAAAATTGTTCCCGTTTCTTTGCTCTGTAGATGACATGGCAGGGAAAGCAGACATCCCATATGCCTTCTGTGGCATATATATTTTAAGGTTTTACAATCAAATGTGCATTTGGTTGCCATAGTAGCCCACGTTTCTTTGACACCAGAAGCATTATGCTGGATTCTCTACGACACATATACATTGTCATCTCATTTAGAAACACCGGAAAAGTCTGCGAGAGTGTGATTTGAGCTTAAGAAGCAGTCCTGAAGAACCATCATCGCAGGGGAAAAAAAAAATATATATATATTTCGTCGAGCAGATTGTCTGTGTCAAGGTAACCGGTAATTGTTTGAGCAACACATCCGAACCTTTGCAGGGGATGCCCACTGCGGGTGGCAGAACAGACCTGAATCCAGTAGACTTCTCAGAATGACTAGAGATCTTCTCATAGTCCAAAACAGTTAACAGGCACAGCAGAATCCCGATATGGGCCATTTTCCCAGACCAGCAGACAGTATCCGTGATGTTCCTGGAGCAAATCAGCACAGCAGCAAAGGACAGGCGAAAACAGCAGCGTGGAAGTGCTCCGGTCCCTCCGTGGTATCCCCGGGGTGAAAGCAGGCTCTGCAACAGCAGAACCAGGACAGGTGGAAAGCAGGCCCCAGCGGTGGTAAAATCCTCCTCCGTACAGCAGCACACGCCCGGTGGAAGCAGGCCAAGCCCGAAGCGTGGATCCACTCCGTCTCTCCGCGACGACTCCGAGGTAAAAACCTCTCCAGTACAGCCGTATTCTACAGGTGGGAGCAGGCCTCCGTAGATCGCAGATCGCAGGGAGCAACAGGTGGAGCTGCTCCGTCTCTTCGCTCCGTCTCCGGAGGTAAAACACCTCAGTACAGCCGGCCTCGGCAGATCGCAGACAACTAAAACTACTACTTGTATAAGCAGGGATGGCTAAAAGTTTGTAAGCAGGAGAGCTAGATGCTGCCAGATGCTAACAGGTAGTGCGAGCCTGTAGAAATTGCGACTGCCTCCAATGACGTGATGACCTTAAGGCACCATAGTCTTAGGTCACGTTCACACCTGCTTGGTTAGTACTATTGAATCGGTCCCTGTAACGTTAACCCCTTGATGCGGTTCGTTGGATTGCTGTGGAAGCAGTCCGATACCTCTGCTCCGCCTAAAAGAGGTGGTCTCGGGTCGCTCGCTAGTAAACTCTGGAGAGGTTCATTGCTGGTGTGACGCAGTCCGCATCAAAACATGGACAACAACTATTTGCGCGTCATCGCTTGTTTTGCTATCTATGCTGTGAACATACAGTAACCTATAGGGTCATGCATTCTTTCTGGTGACTGCTTACCTCACTGGTCCCCTGTGTACAGAGAAAAGGCAGTGGTACAATTTCATCAGAGCCACCTGTCATCGGTGAAACCTCCTCACTGCATAACGTCTCATTATGTGTTATAATGTTTTTAATGCACGTTGTCTGATTTATAATCCTATGCGCCGGCCGCATAGTCTGTTGATGCACTCTCCAGATTAACAGCAGTATGAAAATAACCTGCCAATGCTCCATGATGCAGGCTACTGTAGGAATTGCTGGGATCTGCATTTTATCCGCTTAATGTCCCGCCAATTGTTGAAAAAGCATCTCCGTACAATGACTTTAGTTTACAGTTCATAGTCTGTTTGAGGTTGCCTGGGTGAACGCAAACCCAACCTTCTGCAAATGAAACGATGTAATACACTTGCGTCTGGTGTAAAGACGCGGACTATTCAGCATGAATGCAATCTTAGAGATGGCTATTGCTCAGATCTTTGGTCCTTAGCCCCTCTGCGACGAGTGGAAGGTTATGTTCATTCTTTTATAATGACCTTGCGGTGTCCTCAGATCCTCTCTAGTTACTTACAGATGCTGCGCCTTCTGCTGGTTCGGGGGATTTCACAATGCAGTGGTTTGCCCCACCAGCTTGCCATGCCCTCGTTCAACCAAATGACTCTGGATCTACACGTCAAGCCCCTCAAGGATTTCCCATATTCTGCCTCCAACCAAGAGCATGATTCAAAGCATACAATTCAGCTTGGTACTTTATCTTCTTCTGTCCCAACCTCCTCTGTGTACTTATGCAATAGATATAATAGTTGTTCATGCATTAATTGTATTTTCATTCGAATCCTGCAATCTTCAAGTGCTAAGTATTAAGCCACGCTCGAGTTCATTAATTTGCTCCTCAAGGGCCTTAAGAAGGCACGTCCTCCACGCAATGATAAAGACTGCCTCTTAACTTCGCACCCGTGCAAAGGTTAATGTATAAGTTCAGGCAAAGGGGTTTCACTATACATTGATAAACGTCAGATGCAGTTGTTACAGCTTTCTATTGGTTTCTCAGGTGGCGAATATACACAGACCTCTCACCTTTTAATCCTCAGCATAATCTCTCCCTTACTGAATTAACTTTGGAGATCAAATATACACATTTTTTTTAAACATTCAATGTCTGACATTTCTGATTGGGGAGTCAAGGATCCCCGAATAATCATTGCTAAAACTAACACTGTTTTCTTTGTCCTTTATCTTCCATGCTGAACTTCTCGCATCATTGCCCTCTGACACATGCGTCGGCACCCATGTGTATTCGATGGCTGCAAACCCAACGACGAGGGTTCTCCTCCAAGCTGCGTGATCTCTGCCTAAGCTGCGACCTGCCCCAGATCGCTATTCCCACTGTTTAAGAATCTGCACAGCCACAACCGCAGCTCTATATCCGCCTACCTCAACCCTGAGTATCCTGGGCCGTCGATCATCTTCTGCCCACCAGCGCTATATCATGCCTCACATGAATGAGATCCTTTCAGCACAAACAACCATGAGCTCTTGCACTACTCGATGATGAGTAACGTTCAAAGATGTATATCTGTAGAATCCTGTTATTGCATACCAGGTGGTTGCTGGGTTAGATTATATTTATTTCATTATAGTATATTCCCCTCATAGCTGCATGCTTGGGGGGGAAAGCTCATTGTCGCTGCCTCAAAGACCTAGACACGGCAGTCTTGATAGGTAGTATATTCCCCTCAAAGCCGCGGTGCTGGGGGGGGGGTCGGCACTGGTCACTTCCAGGCCTACACATAGCAGTCTCGCTAGGTAGTATATTCCCCTCAAAGCCGCGGTGCTTAAGGGGGATGGCTTTTCAGGCTGTTCCCGGGCCTTCACATAGCAGTTTCATTAGGTAGCATATATAGGTAGTATATTCCTCTCAAAGCCGCTGTGCTCAGGGAAGAATCGGCTCTGGGCTATTCCTCAGGCCTACACATAGCAGTCTCACTTGGTAGTATATTCCCCTTAAAGCCGCTGTGCTTAGGGGGAATGGCCACATGGCAGCTCGCCAGGCCCTCTACTTATCATTCTCACATCACCAGCGTCAGGCTCGGGCTACGCAGTTTTGGGGGATAGTATCTAATCTCCACGCAGTTTTGGGGGTTAGTTATTTAATCATCACTCATCGTGCTATGTATATCTATGGAGTGATGATGCCCGAGCCTAGTCGCCAAACTCAACTATATGCTGCTTCTAATAAACATGTTAAAGAAACACGTGAGTTGTCTGACTGAAATGGGGCGAAGCCTGCGAGCTAGTTCAGGCAGTCAACTCGAGCACTTATGCTGCATTCATACATAACGCCCCCTTGCCGCTCTACAACCAACCAAACAGAGTCTCCTTAATATGCCGCTCTATTTAACCTGCCAGATCTCTCTCCATGCATTGCTTGCTGCTGCTATTGCTGCAGCTACGTCGCTGCTGCTTGCTGCGTTCACTTGCTATTGCTGCGTTCATTTGCTATTGCTGCGGTCATGTTCGTGCTGCTGTGTTTCATGTTGCTGCTGCTTGCCTGCCCCACCACCACCCCAGCTTCCACCTGTAGGCTCGGGGGTTAGTTATTTAATCATCACTCATCGTGCTATGTATATCTATGGAGTGATGATGCCCCGAGCCTAGTCGCCAAACTCAACTATATGCTGCTTCTAATAAACATGTTAAAGGAACACGTGAGTTGTCTGACTGAAATGAAAAATATGATGCGAGAGTCAAGGTGCATCGTCCTGATGCAGGTGATTCAGCAGCAACTGATTTTGTGTGCGTTACTGAGTCCCAGGAGAGTAGTTCGCTGTCTAACAACCACCCGGCTGAAAGCTGTGAAACTCGGCTTGAATGCAGAAAGTCCAGCGCTAAAGTGAAGAGAAAATATCACAGCGGCTACATCAAATGTGGCTTTTTTTGGACTGGAGATGAAGAGGATCCCAATCCACAATGTGTTTTGTGCTACGAGTCGTTGGCGAACGAGGCTATAAAACCTGCCAAGCTCAAGCGAGATTTCAATATAAACACAAGGTAAACACAAGGATTACATTGGGAAACCTTTGGGAGTTTTTGAGAGAAAACTTGATGAATTCAAGAAACACATGACGAAGGCGCCCTCACAGTTTTTTGTACCGGGGGAAAATGCGAAGGCTACAGAGGCATCATACAGGGTATCCCTTCTAATTGCGAAAGCAGGAAAACCTCATTCGATAGTGTTAGAAATTAAATCAATGTTTTGATGGCATAATGTAGCTTAAACATACCGTCAGTTTAAATGCTGTCTTATACTGAAAAACCAGAAGTTCTCGCGCACTATGTCTGATGTAAAGCTTTTATTCTGAAAAACCTTCATCTCCGGTTAGCATTTAGCATGTGGCTAATATTCCCAGTAGGGCCTGGCTCTTTTCGTGGCATCTGCAGGCAGTGGCAAGTACTTCCGGCATCTGCCACAGAGGCCACTACTCCGTGGCATCTGTGGCAAGTACTTCCGGCATATGCCACAGAGTAGTGGCATCTGTGGCAAGTACTTCAGGCATGCCACAGATGCCACAACTTGCCGAGGCATCTGCCGTTGCTCAACGGGAGTTGCCACAAGATGCCAGAGTAAGGGAAGGTTTACTGTAGCTGCCACTCGCCTTCCGTGGCAAATGCTGCTATTAAACCCGTATGTATCGTGTAAAATGTTGCTGTTTAGGCATTACTTTATCAAACTGATCTGTACACAGGACTGATGTGCGATCTCTATTTTTCAAAAAGATTATACATTATCATTTCTATTCAATATTACTTGGAGCATGGTTTGCTAAAATAAACAAACGTGCTATATGTATGATGAAATATTGGCGAGTGAGGGTTGCAACCATAGATATATATAAACACTAGATGACTCACCCGCGCTGCTGGCCAATGGAGACCGACGTTGCCACTTGGCCGCCATCTTGCTACAGGGAGTTCTCTCATTCATAACATTATGGTTTACTATTTAAATAACCATAGCTTGCTCAATTTTCAACCAATTTTCAAACGGTTTGGTTTTTTATAAACATCAAAGATGTAGTTATGATACTGCATACTTATAATCATGGACTTTCATATGAAAATAACATTAATCAGATAAAGCAATAGCTATACACACACACAAGGTATTTATATTAAATATTTGCCGGTGTATATATTTCCATTTATTTTATTATATTGTTAATATTTAAAATAAATTATAAAATTAAAATACATTTATATTTTATATATAAAAATCGGTCTCATGTTACCACTCTGTAAGCCAAGAGTTGTTAATTTAGCAATGCCTTAGCTTTAAGAACAGGGACACAACTAATGACAATAGCATATGTTGGTATATTATTTAGATATTCACACCTTTATCAGAAGAACCAAACAAACATAAAATGTGCTCACAGACAGGCCAGTTCTGTCTAATTTATCACAATTATTTTTGACATGAGATCTTCATATAGACTGCAGACAGACAGACTGCGGTGATTAGAGCATCCGTAGGCTGCACAAAAGTCCGGCATAGTCAGGTACTTCTGTAAACACAAAGTCAGTAAATTCCTGTACACAAGCCAAAACAAGCCAAACCACTTGGAAGAAATCATGTGTAACTTAAGTTATGTTGAAAAGAAAGAGCAGTTCTTCCTCTCCCACTCGTGTAAAGTTGCTGGGTGAACTTTGTAATACTAGGTCTCACTGACAGCCTCTTGTTATTAGCCAGCTAATAAATACAACCACATACACAAAGAAAAGCTGCGATTTCAACATGTCCAAGCATCCTGTATCATAGCCATGCTAATTATGTTTATAATAAACCAAACCGTTTGTAAATCAGTCAAGATTTCAGAGAGTTAAGAGTATTTTTGTGCAGATCACTCACCTTACAACAGCTACCATAACGCGAATCAGAGTAACTGTTAACTGTAGCAAGATGGCGGCCGGTCAGCTACGCTGGAAAATCTCCCATGAGCCATCTAGTGTTTATATATATATCTATGGTTGCAACGCCCTTGGCAATTGTCGCTTCTTGAGGGGAGTTTCCACTGCTTGCTATGATAAACCAGGTGTATTATTACAAGTAAAGACAAATAATTAACAAATAAATATCTGTATTGACACAGCAACGTGTACACTGGTGTTATTAGACTTGGCTACAGACTTAGGGCAGCTGTAACTGATTGCAGTTGCCACTGCTAGTGAGATGCTAAGATTTACTTGATAAATTAGGCAATGGACAGTTATATTTGCCCCATGCCTTCAGCAGCAGCAGGCCATGCATTCACTTTGATTTGATCCCGTTATGAAATGTCATCATTTCGACAATAAAGAAATGCTACATAAACGTTATCTTGCACGTTTTATCGAACCATCTCCGTTTCTAACTTTCAATATATTTAGAGATCTCTCTCTCATCTGCGTGCGGGGGCAGGGCCTCACAGACATGCTGCTGCGCTGTGCATACAGTTCTGCCGGTAATGAATATTACATTTTGTGAGGAAACTTTTCCACCAATAATTCCAATAAGTATTCCAAAATGTATTCACTTCAGGTTTACGATAGTAACTGTAATCAGATTATTTGTTTTTCAAATGTAACGCGAGCTGAATACAGTTAGGCTACTTGATTTTTGTATTATGATTACGTAATGCCGTTACATGTATTCTTTCACACACAGTGAAATCACGAGCTACCCACAATGCAACGCGCGCCATAGATGTATATATAAATACGCCATTTTCCTGGAGGTGCTAATATCCTGGTGGTGCTAATATAAACAGCTAGCTAACATAGCCAGGCAGAGTGCACTAGGTTTTTTTTCTGAATTAACGACCGAAGAAATCGCTGCATGTCTTCGGATTACATCTCTGGACTTGAGGGGTGTGCTCTAGGTCGTTACCAGCGTAAACTAGAGCTGTGTGGGTTGTCCGATTGCCCTTACAGACTGCCTGCAGATGTATGGAAAAACGACTCTCGAAAGTGGCCTTCGGTCGATTTTGGCAGCATCTACGTCTATCTTCTGGAAACACCAGGTGAATACCCCACTTGTCACAATAATATTATCATGCCAATGCATATATGTGGTATTTTAGAGTTGACTATATTGATTAAGGCAATAGACTATGATATTCTGCTTGCACCTCGTGTGAAATGGCGCATACCGGAAGTACGGCGTCGCCCTCGGCCCAAAACCCGTATGTGTGTGTGAAAGAATTCCGTTACAACCCAACCCTGTGTATAGATCATCAGTCCTGTGTACAGATCAGTTCGATAAAGTCATGCCTAAACAGCAACATTTTACACGATAAATACGGGTTTAAATAGCACACACATCTTGTGGCAATGCCCGTTGAGCAGCGGCAGATGCCTCGGCAAGTTGTGGCATCTGTCGGAAGTACTTGCCACAGAGGCCACAGAGTAGTGGCCTCTGTGGCAGATGGCGGAAGTACTTGCCACTGCCTGCAGATGCCACGAAATGCGCTTGCTGTCTCTCAATATTCCTTTCCCTATAGAGGTGAAATGACATGGAGTGATGCACACTGAAACCTACTGATTTTAACACTACAACTATAGACGTCGAGATATTATTATTGCTGAATATTAAATGAAGGTACAGTTTATTTGAATACGTTTTTGTTTACAGACGTGGGTAGCATGTGACAACATCCCGAACTACCGGAAACCAAACTGCCGCAAAGTATTTCCTGTATTTTTAGAGTATTAATTACAGCGTTTAAAATGTATTAAATGAAAAGTCATGAAAGAGATAAGGAGGAGAAAAGGCGTGTTTAGTTATATTTTGAATGTACAATGTCTGAATCCTCTGTTATGCGCAACAACGAACATTGAAGATCGGAGGAGGGAGGACCCCCTACAGCGCCAACCGGCATACAAGGAGGAGCTATAGGAGGATATTTAAACGGCGGATGTGTGTTTTCTCTGCCCTTTCCTTCACTCTCGAGAGCCCGAGAACACAGCTGTTTCTCTCTGGACCATCTTGTAACATTACCGCGCCATTTTAATTAAAGTACCCATTTGAACCTTCTCAGAGACTCCATTAGTCTCCTTTTTTAAGGCTTCTCTCCTGGACGCGAGAATAACGAACAAAGTTAACAATAAGTGAGAATTTAGTCAAACCAGCTGCCAAAGGTATGACTAACATATTGTTTGGGGAGACCGTCCGCCAGTGACGAAATTAACAGGGTCCCACTCTCTAATGACACTGTCCAGCAGCGAATAACGGCGGTGTGCAGGATGAATTTCTTTGTTCCCTGCCGACCAACACCACAGGGGAAGCCATTTTTGACTCGGTCAACAATTTCATCGTGCAGAATCATATTGACTGGACACGATGTGCAATGACTGAAAAACATAAGGGACTGTCAGCGCGCATACGCGATGTTGCACCTTGTGCCACAGCAGCACACTGTTGCATTCACAGAGAACAGCTGGCTGTGAAGAAAATGCCACCATGACTCAAATCAGTACTGGACCAGTCTGTGAAAATTGTGAATACAATAAAAGCCAAAGCACTGAACACACATATTTTTAAAGCTCTGTGTGAAGAAATGGGAAGTGAACACACAAAACTGCTTTTTCATACTGAAGTTCGCTGGCTGTCGCGTGGGAAAGTTCTCACCCGTCTATTTGAACTGTGCGATGAGGTGATGTTATTCTTGCATCATACTGATGAACTGTATAACAGACTGCATGATTTCCAGTGGCTCTCACAATTGGCATACCTGGCCGATATCTTTAGCGTTCTCAATGCTCCAAACTTAGCGCTTCAGGGGAAAGCTGTTACTGTTTTCAATGTGCAGTAGGGCTGAACGATATACCGTGTCATGGCGATAACCGCGATATGCGCATGCGCGATATTCACACCGCAGGGACGTGCGGTTTTATTAATTTTTTTTTAAAATGCTAACGCACTTTAGCACAGAATTCAAAATAAAGATACCCTTATTATTTATCGAAACTGCACATACAATATATCCGATTAAAGCTGAGACTCCACAGATTATTTAACCTCTTACTCGAAGGTCCCCCCAGTGGACCCCTCCCACTGTTTTTTTACGAGACTATGTCTCAGGGATTCTTAACATTTATGAAACTATTAATGTTTCATACCCTTTTAAAGGTAAGAAACTCCGCTAACTGACAATAAGAACAATCGTTAGCTAAAAAAAACACAAGAGTAATACCAAGCCTTTGAATTAGCATTGAGCGAAAAAATGCTAACTAATGCTAACGCTTTTTTACACAGAACTCACGGTAGAAATGCCCTTATTACTATCTTAACTGCACAACTTAAAGCTGAGACTCCACAGAGTCCACACATGTAATGTCATCACTGTACGACCTCGAATTCCTGGAGCTATCAGCCAGAAAAGAGAAAGTAAACAACATCCGGTTTCAAAGATATTACAATAGTTACGTCTTACCTTTTTTTATTTGTGATCAAAAGTTGTGTTCAACGGAATAAAAACGCTGCTCAAGGTTAATCCAATGTCTTTGTGTCACGTAGAAATGTTTACTGATAATCCATCATCATATTTATGGCAATATACCCATCGATTCTATTGGATGTAGGCTAATGGTTAAGAAAAAGGTGTAAATCACCCAAATCGATCAATGGGTTCCAGAGATATGGTCCTGCGTAAAGTATAAAGAATGCCAGCCAGCTTAAGTACATTACGCAGCAAACTTTACTTATTGTTTACTACGTAAGGAAGCAGGAATTGCAGGACCCAGAGCGCATGGAGCACAGAGCGGACAGCAGATAACGGAATTGCAGTTTTATTGCTTATAGATTATCAGAACATTTCAAAGGGGACACAGCCACATTGGATATTAACCTATGGATTAACTACATCATCGTTTTTATCGTTTTAATGCCATTGAAGACCAGTTTAGACCAGACAAAGAGGAAGGTGAGCCATGTTAGCCTAGCGCATTAGCGCTAGCGCCACTTGTTATGATGTACGTTTTTGTTGATAACGTCGCGAGTTTGTATCTTTCAGTGTTGAGGTGGGCACCGTTAGATTCTGTGTCTTTACGATCATAAACAATGTGTTGGATGTGCAGCTAGGATAAGTAATAAGGGAGCTAGGAGTGATTTTCAGTGCAGTAATAGGTTAGCATTTTTCGCTCGGGGCTAATTCAGAGGCTCACTGTAAGAGGATAACTATAGGTTACTTACGTAACCCCAGGTTTCAGAGTAACATGAAGTGAGATGTCTCACTATGGGATGCGCCTCATCGCGGAGCAAACAGAAGCATCAATCTCATTACGCCAATCCTGATTGGCTGGTGATCTTGACGTCAACGTCAGGGGAAATCACCCCCTATAAGTAGCCTGCGCCACGACGCATGCGTCATTCAAAATAAGCACCTCTTCTCGCTTCACCATAGCAACCAATAGTTCTCATTCATAACACTCCGTTCGATGTCTCACTATGGAATATTGTAGCTCCCGTATTGCCAGACGAGCTTATCTCGAAGATCTCCGATCAACCAGAATTTAACAGGTGGAGTCCCGACTCAACAAGGTGCCCAGCACTGCTCGGGCCACGCTTGGAGCGGAGACGTCTAGCCTGTAAAAGCGGACAAAAGTGAGCGGCGAAGACCAGCTTGCCGCTGCACAGATGTCTTGGATGGAAACACCCTTGAACAAAGCCCAGGATGTAGCCAGGCCCCGAGTCGAGTGAGCCCGCAGACCCGAAGGTGCCTGCAGATTCTGACTCGTATAGGCAGGGGTTAAATTGGGCCGGGGCTGTCCGGGGCTAAGCACCGGCACATAGGAAAATGCTCTGACGTCATGCCCTCGCATATTTTTAACAATGTATGCAGCATGCCTATATTATATGTTAACACAAAAAATATATACATATTAAAACTTTTCTTTCTATATGTTTAAGGTTCTTAATAATTCGAAAAATCAATAAAACACTCTTTCTAGCTGTAGGGAACATAAATAAGATGACGCACTTTTCAAATTTTTCGGGGTTTCCCCTTTCTTCAAATCTTGGCTGATCGGCGACCACACAGTCTCTTCCGTCAGTCACACAGACAGCCGGCAGAGTGACTGAAAATAGGTAATACGCTGACAGGTTTCTTAACATGAATTCGTCTGATATTCGGGTTTTACGTTCGACTACCACTAAGTTAAATAACGTTTTTTTGTTTGACTAACTTTTGATCAAATCAAGCATTTCTTAAACTAAGAGAAAGACACCAACCAATGGTCGATATTGTTGACTTTATTTTAGAATAGCAGATCTCTGCGACCAGTTATAGTTTGTCGGCTTTGTCAGTGAACGTGTGTCTCTGCTCCGATCGTGAGCTTTACAACGCAGCACCTCCCGCGGGACTCTGCTGCGGTTCTTCCGTGCAGAGCGCCCGTTTCCTAAACCATGCTATGCAGGGGCGGTTCTAGGGGGGGGGGGGGCAAACCCTCCAAAAAAAAGGTTACAATATTACGATTTATTGGAATTAAATCAAATCAGAGACCTGGATGTACAGTGGAGATTAAACTGTTCATTACCTTATAAAAGCAAATACTGTTTATGTTTTTTAATTAAATTGTCACTTAAATTTACCAAAACAAATACCAATTATTGTATTTTATGTTTATTTTTACAAAATTACTATATACTGTCTTTGTCAATTTAACCTGCTTTTATTGTACCCCTCTCATGAAACAACTGGCCCCAGCCTGATGCTATGTATGTGTGTGCATAAAGCTGAGATATGCATATATTTATTTCCTTTCTCTTTGAAAGTTTCAGAGTTTAAAGTGAGGCATGATGCAGAAATGAGTGAAGCAAAAAGGAGGAAAGTTACAGACTTCTTAAAAAGGTATCAAGACATCACTGCTACTTAGCGTGTCAAAGCCATTTGTATCTTATTTATTCACCATAAGTTCCTTTGTTAATTATCCTACATTTAAATGCAGAGTTGAGCAGAACAAGGCAGGTGATGGGCGAGCAGGGCAGCTTGGAAAAGAGAGAGGATCAGAGCAGCATAAAGAAGGGAAGGGAGTGGAGGAACTTGAGGAGAGGAGAGCAGGCTGAGGAGAGCAGAGCAGCCTGAGGAGGACAGAGGAGCAGAGCAGGGAAGCAGTGTAGGAAAGGCTGACAACTTGCCTGACTGCTGGAATCAAAGTCAATTGGAATATTTTACACAGAAATATACATTTCTAATAGTTGGAAATAAAAAAAATGGGATGCAAATCATGCAGGGAAGCGGGATCCCTTGGGGCGATGAGAACAGGGAAACAGAGGTGCTCATTCTCTACTGAATGGCAGAACTGTAGGGTAGGCCCATATGGCAACAGCAATGAGAAGCAAATGAAATCTTTGAGAAAGAAAATAAATGAACATAGTGTCTCACAGAGTCACAAATTAGCACAGGACATAGTAAAAAGACAAAATGAAGAAGCTTTAAAATCAAGCTTTCTAAAAACTCAAAAAGACATTTTGGCTTCCACCCATAATGTCTTTAGAACGGCATACGACATTGCAAAAAATAACCGGCCATACTCAGTGAAGAGGAATCCCTCTTTCAAAAGGTCAATGTTCTTGATACAAAGACATGGCCAAGCCCTCTACCATTAATGTATGGTGAGTGTGAAATAAGAGAGCTATGCACTCTTTTGAAAATCGGATTCTCTGGTGTTAAGCAAAGTTATAGGGACTTTAAGGAGAATGCCAGTGTGCCGATGCACATGTCCCTTCTAAAGCTTAAGAATGCAGTGGAAACCATTGCTGTGAGCAGTGCAGAGAGAGAGAGGGGCTTCTCAGAAATGAATGCAGTTGTAATATCAATGCGCTCACAACTGAAAACTCAAAATGTCTCTGCTCTAATGTTCATTCAAATGGTTGGACCTCCTCTTACCTCTTGGGACCCCACAAAATATGTGAGGAAGTGGGTAGCTACCAGAAGGTCTGCAGACCATTTAGCCTGTAGACGAAGATGCACGACTACACAGGCTTCCCCTATCAGCCCATCTGGGATTTGATGAAGTAGCTGGTCGTACATACAGTAATGTTGTTGAACTGCTTATATTGATGTGGACTTTCATTCCTCAATCAATTCAGATAATATGTCTCTGTACTCATATAGTTGTTTTTTAATGTTCTTGAGTAAGTGTGCAGGGAAATGTTGACTTAAAATGGCAATTTGAAGGTCTGTAATTTGTGAAAAATGTTTGTGTATATATTAAAGGTGTGGTAGGTAAGTTTGAGAAACCGGCTCGAGATCGCTAGAATTTGAAAATACACAACCGGAGAAAATCTACCACCTCTCAGAGCCCCTCCTCCAACACACACGAACGCGCACATGACCAATGAGGGCACGAGATAAGTTTGTGCCCCGATGGAAGGCTGACAGGCAGGTAGGCCATCCAATCCGTTTAGCCGGGCCGGCTACTTTTTACAGTATTACGGCTTCTACAGATGACATTTTTCTATGGATTTTTTGTCAAGCACTTGGTTGCACTTGATATTCATTGCTATCGGGATGTTAAGAGCATTCCATGGAATATAACAAAAAGTGTATCTCGAGCCGGTTTCTGAAACTTACCTACCCCACCTTTAATAATTTCAAATGTAAATTCTTTCCAGTTAAATAATACTAATAAAAAGACGGTCTATTTGACATACTTTCTATGTTTACTTTCTCGATTGGTGGCATGAAATACTGCATCTGATACAGGAGCAGTTGCTTTAGGATTGGGCATCATATATTGCCCCCCCCCCCAAAAAAACACAGCCCCCCCACATATCAAATCCCAATTTAACCCCTGCGTATAGGCCAAAGCAATTGCCTCCACGATCCAGTGGGAGAGCCGTTGCTTAGTAACAGGTTTACCCTTGTGAGGATTAGCCCAGGACTCGAAGAGTTGGTCATTAAGACGAAGCTCTTTTGATCTGTCCATATATGTGTGTAAAGCCCGGACTGGACACAACAGATCCTGCTGCTGCTCCCCGGAGGAAACCAGCTGCGGAGGAAATGCCTCAATGTCAATTGGGGTACACGAACCAACCACCTTTGGTGTAAAGGCAGGGTTGGGTTTCAACAACACTCTCGTTTGCCCTGAGGCGAACTGAGTGCATGAGGGATGTACAGACAGTGCATGGATATCGCTGACCCGCTTGGCGGATGCCAGGGCCAGTAACAGCACTGTCTTGAGTGACAGATGTTTCATGTCAGCTCCTTCCAGGGGTTCAAATGGGGTCATTTTGAGCCCATTTAGAACCACTGCCAGGTCCCATAAGGGCACCAGCGACCTGGAGACAGGGAGGAGCCTGCGAGTTCCCTTCATAAAACGGCAAACCAAAGGATGTTGGCTAGCCCTCTTACCCTCAAAGCCCACATGGCATGCAGCAATAGCAGCCAGGTACACCTTGATCGTGGAGAAAGCTCTGTGTTTTTCGATCAAGTCCTGTAGAAATGATAAAATCACCCCAACAGGACATTGAAAAGAGATGTGTCCTTCTTGAAGGCACCACTCCTCAAACACCCTCCACTTACAGTCGTAAAGAGACCTGGTGGAGGAAGCTCTCGCACTCTGAATAGTGTTTATCACCTTCTGAGGGAGTCCCACTGTATTCAGATTGTACCACTCACGGGTCAGGCCCATAGTGCCCCGCGCTCTGGGCATGGGTAAAGGATCGCCCCCCTCGCCTAAGACAATCTGTCCCTGCGTGGTGGGGGCTGCCATGGCTGCCCGCACAACAGCTGATATATCTCCGCCAGCCCGTACGTTGCGGGCTAGGGCGGAAACATCAGAGTAAGTGTGTGGCGTTGCTCCTTCACTCTGGCCAGAGTTGGGGGTAACAGAGCTAGGGGTGGGAACACGCACAGAGGACCCGGAGGTCGATCGTGTACGAGTGTGTCCCCGCCTAACAGTGCGTTTAAATCGTGCATTAAAGAGAACAGCTGTCATTGAGCATTTTCTCCTCTTGCGAACAGACTTAACGCGGCTCCGCCGTAACGCACCCACAGCGGACTCCCGATCCTTGGATGAGGAGTCCAGTCTGCATAGAGTGGTGCACCTCTGGACAGTAATTCTGTCCCGAGGTGCATAACTCCCGGTTCCTGTGTCGCTCTCAGAGAGAGGAGACGTCTGCCGCTCCAAGGGATCAGTTTGTGTTCCAGTGTCTGTGACTGGAGACAACGCAACCTCCCTTGGCGGTTCATACACGATATCGTGTTGTCTGTCCTCACGAGGACATGGTGTCCTCCGAGAGAAGGCAGGAAGCGTTTTAGGGTGGGGAACACCGCTAAAAGCTACGGGTAGTTTACGTGTGCCCGCTGGAGGTCTCTGCTCTCGGGACCTCTCACCGGGCAACCTTCGTAAATACCCTATCAGCCTGTCTGACCTGCGTCTGTGGTGACCACCTTCCGTGAAAAGACAGCACCCGTAGGCGCGTCCCGCACTAGAAAAGTCGGCTGTAGTGCCACTACGCATTACATAATAACCAATACTCTCTGCACGCCGTGGCGCGCGGGGGTTAGTTTTATTATGAGGCCCATGTTGAGTGGGTGCTTTACGAGGACATTTTCCCCGTAATCTGACTCCGCTGGTGGGAATTATAGATAAAACCCTTCTTTCTAGGAGAGAGAGAACCTCTCTCTCCAGCATATGGGTTGACTCTCTCTGGGTTTGTGAAAACAGATAAAGTATAACTGTTTTGAGAAGCCCAGGCAGATGTCGTGAGTATCTCCTGCTGTATGCTCCTTAGAGCCAGCTGAGATGTCACGCTTACGGCTCCGGCCGGCACTGCGCATGCGCGTGATGGAGGTGCCCTTACAGCTCCAGCCGGCACTGCGCATGCGTGTGACGGTGGTGCCTTCACAGCTCCAGTCGGCACTGCGCCTGAGCGTGCCGGTGGTGCCCTTTCAGCTCTAGCCGGCACTGCGCATGTGCGTGGCGGTGGTGCCCTTAAAGCCCCAGCCGGCACTGCGCATGCGCGTGGCGGTGGCTTCACGGACCCGTCAATAATCCGCAGCTTGAGAGATTCCGTAGCTGCTCTCAAAAGGGGAAGAATTGGCGGGCTGTCCTTTACAGCTCTAGCTGGCACTGTGCATGCGCGTGACGGTGGAGCCTTCACGACCCCAGCCGGCACTGCGCATGCGCGTGACGGTAGTGCCCTTAAAGCCCCAACCGGCACTGCGCATGCGCGTGGCGGTGGTGCCTTCACAGACCCGTTTATTATCCGCCTTTTGAGAGAGGCCGTAGCTGCTCTCAGAAGGGGATTTATAGTTAATGGACTGTTTATTGTTTTTCTTTTCATTTTTTTTGAGCTGCGCCCTTGGCCGAAGCCTGGCTGCGTCAGCGGAAAATGGTTTATTTAAACAACAAAGATGTGACATGTGTTTTATGCAGACTTGAGGATGACGTTGAGGCATCTCTCGAGGCAGCGGGGACACTTTTTAGAGCCGGGGAAAGAACTTCCAGCTCTGTCACAGAGGGGAGAAGGAGGGGCTGTCAGGCCGCTCGCTTCTTCTTCCTCGACTGCTGGCCGAAATTCTGGGTTGGCTGCCCCTGGGCTGCAGCTGGAACCGGAGATTTTCTAGGCCAACTCGCCCTCGTCTCCTGCCTGGGCTGGGGACTCGGGGTGGGCTGCGACCTCTGCTGTCCTGGTACTTTAAACCTAGCAGGGTTCGGTGCTGCTTGGGCGAAGGGCCGCTGTTGCGAAGGCAGGGGCTGGACCCTTCGAGGGAGACAGAGGTGGAGGGCCTCGTCTTCCTTCTTTTTCGACTCGCACTTCCTCTGCATGGAAGCGAGAGCGGAGCCGAAAATCCCCTCGGGAACGATGGGCATGTCAAGCACATCTTCCTTTTCCCGGTCTGGGAGGTTGGTGAGGTTGAGCCATCTAGCTCTTTCCTGCACCACCATGATCCCCATTACCTTGCCCGTGGCCTCGACGGCGCAGCGTTGAACACGGAGACAAATGTCTGTGACCGCGGCTATCTCGTCCAGAGTGGCCGGTCCAGTATTGCTCGACAGATCCTCACAGAGCTCTGCTTGGTACGCGGTTAGCATCGAGGAAACTTTCAGAGCCCTGGCGGACAATGCTGCGGCTCTGTAGGCCCGTTCAGTCATGGTCGACTGGAATCGGTCCGTTTTTGCTGGCAGCGTGGGGTTCCTGCTTGGTGACGGGCCCATCCTCGGTAGGAGGTGGGCTGCCACCAGCGGTTCCATAGGCGGTATGCGGAGCAGGCCGAGCCTCTCCATACCGTCACAGTCAAGGGAGGAGGCACCCTGGATTGGGGCCTTGTTGCTAAAGGGCCGGTCTCTCCACGAGACCGACACCTGATCCAACATCTCCGGGAAGACCGGAAGGAGTTGCCTCTTCGTCCTCGTTGTTTGGGGGAAATGTTTCCCCTCGTAACGGGACCTGGAGGTCTCCTTGGCAATTTCGGGTCACGGGATGTGTAGCCTGGACGCAGAGCGCTGACACCCGGCCTGCAGGTCCATGCTTAGACAGGGCGAAGCTGGTGTCCGGGAGAGCAGCCATCGCTCCCGGCTTTGCAGCCTGAGCCGATGACATGAAGATGTCGTCTTCCTGCTCATCCGAGTCAGACAGGAGGAACTCAGAGGTATCCTCTTCGTCCTCCATGTAGTCTAACTCTAGGACATCTTCCGCGGGTGAAACCATGGTGAGGTCCAGCCGGGAGCCCCAGCTTGGTAAAGCGTGGGGCCCCGTTCCCGCGTCTCTTGCCGCCACCGGGTCTCGGCCTGATATGGCGCGGGATTCCGGTTCTGCGGCTGCCGCTGTCGATGAGCCCCAGACCGACCCAGTGAGGGGCTCCATCTCTGCGGCGGACGCCCCCGTGTCTTGATTGCCAGCCGGCAAACCAATGGACATGAGGGGGTCCTGTCCCGACAGGCTAGCTTGTTGTGCTAACCTTCGGCGGAGGCTCTTCATAGTGAAGCGGGCACAATGCCCGCACGAGCCGGGGTTGTCAATGGCCTCCTGGGCGTGTTCCAGCCCGAGGCAGGACGAACAGATCTGGTGTGAGTCTGTGCCTGACACTTTCAACCCGCAGCCGCAGAGCCGAGCCTCCGAGTTCCTGACTCCTCTGGTGTGAGGGAGAGAGGTGTCCATCTTATACCCTGCGTGGCGTGAAGAGGACCCGCTCGTAACAGGTACGTCGAGAGAACATTTTTTTCCCAACCCGTCTTTAATCCGTAGAAAAAGGACGGTGTGGGTCTTTTTTCTCAAAAATATTACCTGGTGTGGTAATATCCTTTTAATCCTTTTTCTCCTTCGTGGAAGAGAAAAGTAAAAAATCCGTCCTCGCTACCGTGGTGTCGGCAGTGAGGGAAAAAACAAGCTAGCAGCAGGTGTGTTGCTAGCTTGAACAATCAAAACCTTACCTTAATTCCTGAGGAAGAATGGCGAGGTTGATTATAATACTAACTGGTGTGTTACTACTATACTCTTCTGCGAGGCAGAATAGGGTTGCCGGCTAACGCCCGTCGACCGGAAATTAGCTTTTGGTTCAGTCTGTGGACTGTTAAGCTAGCCCGGCTACCATTAGAGATGTGCTCTGAAGCGAGAAGAGGTGTTTGAATGACGCATGCGTCGTGGCGCAGGCTACTTATAGGGGGTGATTTCCCCTGACGTTGACGTCAAGATCACCAGCCAATCAGGATTGGCGTAATGAGATTGATGCTTCTGTTTGCTCCGCGATGAGGCGCATCCCATAGTGAGACATCGAACGGAGTGTTATGAATGAGAACTGATGGTTCCCAAATTACCCAGAGGTGAGTCCGCTTGGAGTTTATTTTTCTAAACCTCTCTAAAAAGGTCAAATTTCACTTGTTTTGCATCAATCTTGATACAGGGTACTTATTATATGTTATAGTTTGGATTCCTAAAGCTTTTAGTCTACTAGCCCATCATTCAAGGGTGGTTTTCACTATAAGTAATGGGGTTTTTTTAGGCGGACATTAGAATTTACATATTTTTACTGTGTTCCATCTAAATTTACTTTAAAATAAAAACATCTATATTGATTCTGACACTTCTACATCCAACTCACAGATGTAACCTTGCTTTGAGAGAAAATATTATGAATTTACCCCTTGTAGAAGTGAAGATATAGTCTTTGTTGTGTTCGTGGCATTTTCGAGCCTGAAACCTCTAAAACAGGCTCAGGGCTTAAGAGGTTATATATAGTATCTAAGCGATCCGATCTTGCAACAGTGGAAGCAAACACAGACATCACAACACGTACCTTTTACGGAGCTTTTACGGGAGATCGTCTCACCGTAGCTGTCAATCTGATCAAAAGACGTATTCAATGGCATTAAAACGAGAAAAAACGCGGCTGAATCGGTTGATCCATAGGTTGATAATGTATATGTGGCTTTGAAGCAATTGTTTATAATCCATAATTCAATTTTTATGTAAAAATTGGAGCACAACAATTAGCTGCTAATGGTAGCCACCAAAGTGTATGCAGCTTCCGGTTTTGGTTACGCGTCACTCTCACTCCTTATTTGGTAATGTGTGTGTGTTAGACTGCGCTGGACTGCCGCATAGCCAAGATCGGAAGCAGCAGCCACTCTGGTAGCTACCATTAGCAACTAACTTTTGCTCTGCGATTTTTACATAAAAATGGAATTATGGATTATAAATGAAATATTTTTTTTCTACAGAGACGTTAAAAACCTATGGATTAACCTATTCAGCCGCGTTTTTTCTCGTTTTAATGCTATTGAACACGTCTTTTGATCAGATTGACAGCTACGGTGAGACATCTCCCCTAGAAGCTACGTAAAGGTACGTGTTGTGATGTCTGTGTTTGCTTCCCCTGTCCGAGTTCGGATCACTCAGTGATGATACTATATACCTAAATAATCTGTGGAACCTCAGCTTTAATCGGATATCTTGTATGTGTAGCTACGATAAGTAATAAGGGTACTTTTATCTTGAGTTCTGTGCCAAAGTGCGTTAGCATTTTTCGCTCGGGTCATTTAGATGCTTCTTATGAGACTTGTGTTTTGTTTAAAAATGGTTTGTATCGTCAGTTAGCTGAGATTATTCCCGTTAATCTGGTATAACACATTAATAGGTTCTTAAATCCCCTGAGACACAGTGTCGTGAAAAAAAAAAGTAAAGTACCCACCGGGACTTTGGGGCTTAACAGGTTAAAAAAAACGCAATATATACCGCAGGGGGGGGGGGGGGGGAAATCGCGATGTCAGTTTTTTTCAATATCGTGCAGCCCTAATGTGCAGGACAAAATTAAAGCTGCACGCCTCAAGATGGAATTGTGGTGTGCCCGTCTGGATCGCCAGGAGTTTGACTGTTGACTGTTGACTGTTTTCCGACGCTGGCGGATTTTCTCCTCGCTGCAGATGAAGAGCTGGACGGCGGCACAGTTGCAGCCTTCAAGGAACATCTGCAAGGCCTTCACTTTCAGCTGGGAAGATATTTCCCTGAACTAGATGCAGGCTTTGAGTGGATCAGGAATCCATTTGGGGACAAAACACACATCGAACATGTCAGTTCCAAGCTCCCACCGAGACAGGTTGACAGCCTTGTGGACATCGCATCTGATGGGACACTGAGGACGACTTTCTGGTCATTTGGTCTCAGTGTTTTTGGCCATGTGTCGTGCTCTGCAGAGACTTTGATATGTCAGCATAGGCCAGTATCCTTTGTCTACAAAAATCTGTCATATGGAGCGCCATCATTAATTAATTCACGATTACAACTATACTTTTCATTGGGACAGCTGTTTCCCATATTTCCTGCAACTTGTTAGCCAAAAAAAAAAAATGTCACTTCCTTATTGTACTACTACTGCAGTTCATTAACACCTAATCTATATTAAAATGTCTAATAGATCTATTTCAGAAACTTGTGCATATAATTATTTTTCATATAATTATTTTTCAAACATTACCAGGATCTGTAAAGCTCTGCCATGTATTTCATAACTCATATTAATGTATCTTCAATTCTAGTCCACTTAAAGAACAACGTTTAACCTCCCTAACAGTGCGTGGAACCTTGGGTGTCCGAACATGTAACAATCACTCCTTCCTTTATTAAGGATTTAAAAACAGAAGTAATTTCATCAATGGTTTGTAATGGAATTTAGGAATATATGCCACAATGGTGAAACCAATACCTCAAATTGAAATACTATATTTTGTTTAGAACTAACTTTCCCTTCAACATGACCTATACAAATAAATATGTCTGATCTTATAGAGATGTTACTAAAACTCTCCCTTTGAACTGATCAATACTGTAACAAATTAAAACACTACCAAATTCACACATGACTAAAAACTCTAAAAGAATAATTTGTAAACATGATGAAAAGATTGAAGAATATGGTTCTACACTGTATTCCTAACTCCCAAATACCCACTAATTCAAGTGTAGTGCATACTTCCATCATGCCCCCCCCCCTTTCCATCAGTGTGTTTTAGGATGATTTTTCACTTCATTTTAATAGTTTTCCTCTTTACCGCTATTTTTAATTTACCAATTGATTAATTCATGGTTAATACATCTTCTTATCTTCACTTATTTATCAAGTCAATTCAAGTTCTTTAAATTTGGTTCTTTAAAATACATTAGTAGATACCTTGTGGAGTATTCACAATAACTAATCCTCTCTAGGGTATGAAATCCGTTCATCTTTAAGCAGATACTATTTCCTTATTTATCTTTCGTTCATGATAACAATGGTATAACAACCACACGTTTTACCCATAGCTAGTTTTTATGTCAAGATTATTATGTGTGACATAATAATCATATGTCTTGTTTGCTAAACAAGAATATTAAACTTTAATCTTTTCAGTATTCCAGACCATCATTTAAACAAGCAGCCTCCTATCTAAACACTAAGCATTAAGGTTTCTACACCACCCCCTGGGAAACTCTTGCACAATTATGCTGTAAAATCATTGCATCATTCCTTCAGAGTCTGAACAATCTGAGACCAGCATGTCTCAAGATCTTGTCATAATGAGCACAGTCAGTGATGCAGCTGTAGTCAGTGGCAGGGTCCCCAAAAAAGCTAGGACCGGCCCTGGTCAGTAGGCTCCAAGGAAACTCCCTGGCATTGGGATGAGGGAAGGAATCACTTGGCCGACACACGTTGTCCTCTGTACAGCAGAAATCCCCCAAAACCGCAGTACCTCTTCACACCACTGTTGCCTTGACAACGAGGCACAAGCAAACCTCCTCAGAGATGCGTTCTTTGCACACTTCTTTTGTTTGCAGTGAGCAACTCTTCACCAACACACTGATTCAGAGAACCCAAAAGGTGGTGCACACCTATCCAATGCTGCTGTAATCACAGCCATTACTGAGAAAAATTCAATTTAAATCTCTCTCCCAACGGGTTACAAAATAAAACGGCTGAGGTCAGGAATGCTGAAACATGTGAATGTTAAAACAAACTAATGATAGTAGTCTGCCTATTCTTTATTACTTCAGTTCTAAGTTAATAGGCAAAACAAGGAAACTCTCCCTAATCACTATAGATTAATCTTTTATCTACTTGGTTATTATATTGTTAAACTAATTACTGTTTTATTGTGAAGGCATCTCTGGTGAACAGCGGCCTGTGGCTTTTATTTTGAAACGCCATTCCGGAAATATACTCCGTAATATGAACAGTGAGTTTGACTTCTAGAAACACGGAAAGTTACGATAGCAATCGTTCTAATGCATTAAATAAAGTCATGAAAGAGACAAGGAGGGGAAAAGGCGTGTGGAAGTAAGCAATGAACTGAAAATGCCACCAATCCTCTGTTTTAACGTGATGATGGACATTGAAAACCGAAGCGGGCATAAGCACCCCTGTCATATACACATTAATAGATCCCTTCTGACTGACAAGCGTAAAAAAAACCTTCTGCTTATCACTTACTACTTTTTGTTTTATTTATTTTTTACAGACAAATACTGACACCCTGGTTCCGGCTGGAGCTCTCAGCCTTTTCAAGAGAAGGGGGCTTCTTTCAACAACTAACAACAAACTATTGGTATACCAAAACATTTAGCAACATAAAACAAGGTCTTTACGAATCAACAATGACAACCAACAGACAGAACAATCAACAAACAGATTTCCGTATGTCTCGTCGGCTCCTACTCTGTCTTCTTCCATCATTTTATTTTTTAGGAATCATAGATCTGCACAAGCCTTTTACTTATCTCTCAGTTTGCTTCCATTGTTCGCGGAAGTTTCCGGGAATTGGAACGCCTAAATCACTCTTTTCAAATTCTCCTTCCATTATGACTTGGTATCTATTATCTGACTAGGTTGATATGTGTTCACTTGTATTTATTAATACACTGGACAAATCTTGTCGTTACTTTTAATGTCCTTATTCGATTCTGAATTCAAAGTTTCCATCGTGAAACAAGACAGAATATTGTTACACCCTATTCGCCACCAGAGGGCAGCAGCTGACCACAAATGAGCTTCCTCTGTCTGATGAAGCTCCCAGCTTCTGCAAACCTTCTATCACTATGTCACTATGCTCTCTTTTCTCAATTATTACACAGATTCGACGTAAAAATATCACACAGAGTTTATTCCCTTATACATTCTGTCCGGCTTTTTTGTGCGATGTATTATTTCAACAGATAATTCTGGCTTTTGAGAGCGCTTCAACACCTCTCTTTAGAGATGTGACCCTCACATGGAGATTAAACCCAAGCCAAAACAATCCTTTATCGCCACGTTTAGCCGTTCAGATCAACCCCACAGCAAGAGTTTGCGAGATCCGGTCATTTCAAATAGATTTTTGAAAGTTGCGTGTCTCCTCCTGTATATCCACATATAATATCGACTTCAGCTTTTTGTCAGCCTATAGTCTACAGAATTTCCCCAGCGAGTCACCCGTGCAGGACTAGACTACCTCACGGAGACCTCGCTGGTTCACTTTACTCTCTTTTTAGTGAGTTAAGGTACTGGAATGCACCTACCAGACTCTTACAAACACTCAGTGCCCTATAGGTCAGGAATGTCCTACCTGACTCTGAGCACCGACTTTGCTTTAGTGAGCTAAGGTACTGGAATGCAATACCAGACTCTTATACACACTTTCTACAGTATTGTATTTTTTACCGTGACTAAGAACACTGAGAACACCGCTGACAACTCTAACATTTTTGTAGCAAAGCCAAATGACAGATTTTGGTAATCAACAGGTATCTGTTTTACCTTTGTATCATGTAGGACGCCCTGGTGTAGTTGTCAGTGGTATCCGGGGTGTCCTCCCCTGGACTGAATTCCGTCCGCTAGCTGTCGGTGGTCCTCCTATAGACCAGCACTCATCACGTCGGAGATCACCAAATTGTTGGAGCAAACACAGTAGTGGTGGCTTAAAGCCCAGCTATGCTCCGCGCCGTCCGTTTAGATGAGCCTGGTCAGATTAATAAGAAAAGGAGTTCAAAACACCGGCATAAAAGTTATAACAATAATCTGATTTTAATGGTAAAAAACACCAATACAAGTTTACAGAGTACTCTGGACTCCCAGTTCTACTGCTGTGCGATACAGATATCGGGACCAGCCAGTCAGAAACAGGGGGCATTTTGCATGAATAAACAACAGTATATATGGACATATTTGGGGCGGAGATGTGTGTCCGTCCCATTTTACTCCTAAACGAATCAGAGAGTCCGTGGGGAGGAGTTTGGGTCGGTTGCTCACTCCCCTAGGTGTTCTTACTGGTTGGATTCACTTTGGGTCGGGCCCAATACAGCGAATCAGAGTTCTGAGAAAAAGTATTTTTCTTCTGAACAGAGCGTGAGAGCTTCGGAAGTAAACAAGGTCAGAATCACTTTTTATCTTACACCTGGGTTAACTCCTTTACTTTCCCAAGGAAGATCTCACACAAACTATTCCTTTCCAGACAATCAAACATTGTACACAGATATATTGGTGCATTACTTCTGAACAGAGCGTGAGCAGACAAGGGCAGAATCAATCTTTATCTTCCACCGGACTCCACTCCTTTAATTTCCCAAGGAAGATTTCACACAAACTATTCTTTCCCAAACAATCAAACATTATATTGGCCCCAGAAAGAACCTTGAAAAGAACCTGTGTGTGTGCTGGTGGGGGGAAGTGTATGTGTGTGTTTGTACTGGTATTTGGGTCATGGAGTGTATGTGTGTGTGCTGGAGACAGGAGGTGTATGTGTGTGTGTCAGGGTATCTGGGTCATGGAGTGTAGGTAAGAAGGTTTATATATATATATAGGATTACTTTAAAACAGTCCCAAATAATACATGTTCACTTCAATACAGTTCAAGATAATACCTGTTTACTTTAATACAGTTTAGAACAATATCTGTTTGCTTTACTTTCAGAGAGAAAAGCTTGACAGACTTTTGGGTCCACGTCCAGCCTGAGCACCCAGAGCTGGCTGACGCTGCTCTGAAACAGTTGATGCCGTTTTCAACCACCTACAACAGTGAAGCTGGTTTTTCTGCACTTGTTGGTCTGAAAACAAAGCAGCGTAACAGGATCAATGTGGACTGTGATATGAGACTAACACTCCAGTTTGGATCCCGACATTGTTTCACTGATATCTCAGCACAAGCAGCACCATTCCTCCCATTAGTTGGCAACAGAGACACGCAGTGTATGAGTGAGTAAACAATGCTATTTGTAAATGTAACAGTGTAAATAATTATCTTGTGCTCATTGTTAAATTCCTATTTAACTTGGGACTGCAACCATAGTTTTACTGTATTTTATTTTGAAAATCCGCCACGGAAGGGATCAATAAAGTATATCTTATCTTATATTAAGATGATCGATGGCTACTGCCATATTTGCAAAATTTGCCTCTGAACCTTGACAAGTGCATGTTTCAGGCTTATCAATGAACAACAGGCGGGGTCACAGACATAAAACCCATCCTCAGGATTCCAGGGACAGGAGACACAGCACCAGGGGGTCCTTAACGATCAGGATCCCACAACGGGACATCACTTTGCCACACAGCTCTACATCAAGTTCCAAGTAGCCAATGTATGGAATGGCTAAGCCATTAGCTGCTCGCAGCTGTAGCCAGTGACAAGAGCGAAGGCGATCAAGGCCCCAAGGTGCAAACCTCTCCAAAAATAAACTCTCAGTGACTGTAGACACCATGGAATCAGTGTCCACCAAGCACGGGACAGTTACACCTCCGATCATAACATTGATGTTTGGACAAGAGCCAATTAAGTCAGCTGCGGCAATTTCCAGTGAACCTGTAGACTCCCCAACTGAGCTGTGGCTCGGCAGCTCAGTGGGTTTCAGTTTTCCGACCGGTAGGAGAGATGGGCAGAAAGAGAAGCACTGGAGTTAACGCCAGCAACAGAATTACTACGATGTCGGGGGGGAGCCCGCACACCATCACACTCCCGAGCAAGATGTCCAGGCTGCTGGCACCTTCGCCATATTAAAGGACCACTACTAGAAGTTTGGCCTTGGAAGCGAGGCATCTGCAGGGAGGCTACAGTCTGGGTAAGTGTGTTCAGCTGCAGTAGCGTGGCGTGGGAAAAAAATTAGGGGAAGCCAATAATACGTCCTTTCTTTTGGGTCGGGGGGGTGTGGCGGTCAATATAATAACATAACCAGATGAGTCATTACAGCACCCGGTATAATTTTACACACATTTGTATCATACAGATGCAGGACTTACACACGCCTGTTATCTAACCGACAGGTCCGCAGCGCACGCACTCTCAAGCCGAAACTCTAATAAGCATTCATTCACAAACTAAATCAGGAGACCTTTAACGTTTTACGTCCGATTCGCTCCTTTTTTCCTCGCTGTACACAGCTCCAGTTTGGGCATCGGCCTGTCATCAGATTGTATTTGTTGTTGCTGCTGTAGCGGAAGTTTAGTATTCTATGTCTTTGATTACATACTCCAAATCCCCACCCTCCATAATTACACTTGCTTCAGTTGCTTGCTTCTTTTAAAGGGCGGTGAGAGTGGTGCAGTGACGCTATCTATCTTCTCTCGATTAGATTTATGATTAGAAAATTATAAAAGTAGAGTAGACATGTGGATATTATCCGGCTGAACAAAACGTGCATTTATCTAACAGGTTCGTTTTCCACTGACCTTATTTCGAGCTATTTTCCAAAATCCTATGGAGAAATCCCATTGCTTTTTTGTCGAGGGAAACCGAGCGCAGCTTACTTCCGGGTTTTAGGACGCGTCACTGCAACACTAAGTTGATGCGATTTGATTGGATTGTGAGGCAAGGGCCTCCCTTTGCCTCCAGGAGACAACGCCACTGTTCAGCTGCTCCTGCTGACGTTTCATAAGATCCATCAACTCACTCAACCCTGGCCCAGGTGGATTGACCTGAGGGGGGGGTTGGAAGTGAACCTGGGGGGGTTGGAAGCGACCCTGTACTCCATTATTGAAGACCATAAGCTGATGGCAGAGAGGAGCTACGCCCTCTAGTACCCCCTGGAAGACCCTCCCTTTCCCACCTAATAGCCTCGCCACAAAGTTCCAACAAGGTGGCAGTAGGCTGGCGACGAACAAGCTGTTTAAGCTCCCGGCGGAGAGAACTGTCCAGAACATGCTCAATAAACTGATCCCGAAGGAGAACATCTGCATTAGGCATCCCATAAGGTGCATGCTGCTCAACCTGAGCCATTAAAGCCATGAGAGCTAAGGAAAACTCCTGAAGGGTCTCACCTTCAAGTTGGTGCCGAGAAAAGAAAACTTGTTGTAAGGTGACATAAGACTGAGCACAACAATAAAGCTCCCTTACGGCCCGTCCACACAGCGGCGTGCGTTGACGCTTGCCGGCGGGCGTGTCTGACACTCGACCAACAACCAATCACATGAATCTCCCGCCCCTGACACACAAGCAGCGGTTTGATTGGCTAGAGCTTCTACTGGCATATGATTCGATTGGCTGACGCTTCTGCCGAGGCGTCAAAAGTTGAACATTGCTCAACTTTTGAAGCGAGCAACGCTCCGCGTCGCTTCCCAAAATGCAGTTCGGCTAAAAGTGACGTCACCCCATTCAAAGTGAATGAGCAGAAGCGTTGGAAGCTTCAACGCACGCCGCTGTGTGGACGGGCCGTTAAGATGGTGAACACTCGGTCTGAGTCTCCTCGCTCTAGCCTAGGGTGGAACTTAATCTCCTCCTTCGCCTATCCCTCCAAATGATCAAATATGTAGAGGGCTTGGTCCGCAGCAGAAAGATGGCGGGCACGCACACATGCCTGTACTTCTTCTATCCATTCAGTTACGCCCATGCCTGTCTTGCCATTAAACATGGGACACTTACGGTCCCTTGGAATAACAATAACTCGCTCAGCAGCAGTGACACCTGCAGACGGGTCATGACGACCCGGCGCAGAAGAAGAAGCACCACCAGAGTTCATCCGCAAAGCAACGTGCTCCTGACGAAGTCGCTCGTTGTCTGCCCTGAGCTCCATCACTAGCTCGCGGAGCTGCTGCATCTCGTCCTCCATAACAACTGAGGACAGCTACACAAAAACCACACACAATGGTATGAAGAGAGGGATCCCTATATTACACACTGCTGTTTTGGCTCTACAATTACATATGGGAAAAGACACTTACTGCTGAAACTAAACATCAAAAAGGTAAGAAAACTAAACAAAAACTTGTCTCTGCCCCTTTAATGGGGTGATCCTGCCGACAACGCCAGAATGTGGCAATCAGGTTCGTTTTACACCACGGGCAGAGACAGTTTTAAGGGTCAGCATACAGTTTTATTTATAACATACAAAATATCTAAAAACACCACACACAATACATTTGAATAAAATACCCACTTTGGGGAAACGGACAGGGCTTGGCTTACCACGGCGGCAGTTAACAAAAAGGGGAGTAAGGGGTCCAAAATAAATCACCCGTGACTAGTGTTGCACGGTGTACCGATACCTGAAAGGTACCGCGATACCCTGCCGTTAAAAACGGTACGATTCCTCCGTTTCCTTAGTATCGGTACTTTAAGAATGACGGGGAAAAGTACTCCCGTGAAAAAGCGCCGTTTTAATAAGAGCCGTGTGTGTTTAGCGCTCTGCTTCTACTCCCTGCTGCACTGCAGCCGTGCCTGCAGTCCCGCTCCTCTCAAGCACGTTCTAAGTCCCTCCCCTCTTCCGTGCACCCGGCCGAGTCAATAGAGTCTGTCTGCAGACAACGGCAAGGAGGCGTTTCCTATAGGGGCGTTTCCTATAGGGGCGTTTCCTATAGGGCGTTTCCTATAGGGGCGTTTCCTATAGTGAACGACGGGAGCCGGCTCTCGCCCGCGAACGAGACATTTTTTGTTTTGTTTTTGCGGAGGGATCTAGATCGGCATGAAGGCACATTATGCAATGTGCAATGTGGACATTATCCCGCTTATTACACACGGCCACATTCTCAACAAAGTAACGACATGACTCCCAATAATAATTGAAATGCTTTTATGGATTTAGAAAAAGATTTTATTGATTTGAAAAATAGTTTTTTGTATTGATTTAAATTGACATGCATCCGCTAAGAAAAGTAGTCCGTTGTTACTGTTTGAACTAACGTAACAACGGCAGGAACTGCTTCTATAGTGTTTTTGAGGAGCTTTTTGATTACAGATTTGAAAACATCGTTGCTTGCTTTAAAAGTAGCACAATTCATTATGTCAAACCTTGAAAGATATCCCTGCCCTAATGCCAAAAGTAACTGGCAACTATGTCGCCGTAGCTATGATGTCTATGTCTGGACCGCTGCGTAAAAAGGAGGGTTTCTGACCCATTACTTCTCTTCCTACTTTTTGTTCCCCTCTTCTCCCCGCTGCAGCCTAGCAGTTGATCTCAAAGCACGCTCCCCTCTCCTGCAGGGAGAAAAACTATATTTATATACTTTATATAGGTTGATACAGTAGTCCCTTTTTTTAAATAGTGTTTATAGGTGTTGCCATCTGTTTTGTGTAGCGTGGTTCTACAAGCAAGTCAATGCATTAATTGGGTGGTATCAGAGAGTTACACGGGTCTGTAAATGCAATGAAAACAATTGGCCACAGCAAATAATTTATATTAAACATGTAATTTTTACTTTTGAATACTTTAGTACAAAGGATGTCTTGAATAATTTAAGTGATATATGTGTACACATATAAATAATTAGTCAAAACAGCGCTACATTTGATTTAATTAAAATGTATAATATGTGGTAAACTGAAGAGCCCTTTGGGAGCCGAAAGAGCCGGCTCTTCTTGGTGAGCCAAATGATCCGGCTCAGCAAGAAGAGCCGGAATTCCCATCACTAGAACAATGACTTCTTCTGCGAGGATTTATAAAAGCAGCTGGATAAAAAAAGTTAGGAAACGCCCCTATAGGAAACGCCTCCTTGCTGCGGTCTGCAGACAGACCCATCTCGGCCGAGTAGCATGAAGCTGCAGCGTCGGAGACAGCACTTGTAGAACCGCACACACAGGTCCCGCGTCACGGCGGCACGTGACGGAGCACGTTCACAACTTCACATGAATGTTAACGTCAACGCAGAGAATGTGAGTAATGTGAAGTGCTTTTACAGTTTTATTTGTTTAACATTAATAACAATTCCGGTGTCTTGAAATGAAGTGTGATTAGCTAACATTAACTATGATAGTGTTAAGGCAATACAAACAAACATCTGTTTGCTTATGATAGCTTCTAACCGTATTAAAGTCTCTAAAAACAACTATTCGTTAGCTATAGCTTTCGGCAAAAGCATTACCAAAAGCATTAGCTTCGTTAGCATATTTGATCATTTGTTTAATGAAACTAGCGTGAATTTGGCAAGCCCAACTAGGTGTCATAGTTGAGTAATTGAATCACTAATTACAGTAAGAGTGTGAGTAATGTGAATCATGTTTTTTTTTTAAGTTAACAACTATTCTGTTGTATTGAACAGCCATACAAGCAACAAGTGCTAAATGTAATCTGTTAGCCTATGATGACTCGCTGCAAAACCAACTGTTAACCATTTTGTTTATTTGTTTAATGAAACTGTATATTATGGTTATGTTATTTGACAGAGGCTTTTATCCAAAGTGACTCACAAAAAACATAAAATAACCATAATTAACATTATAATTTCAATACAAATAGTTACATAGTCAAGTTACATTACCTATTACACTTTTAACAGGGTAATTACTCATCTGTAACCTACTACATTTAAAAAAAGTAAACTTCCCAACCCTAATGATTAATTATAGTCAGCTAATTCATTAAACTTCAACGGATGACAAAAGCATGTCAATATGTCCACACATTAAATCAGCAGTAGCCTAAGTTCTGTCTTCAGTGTAAATGCTTCTTTAATAGTCATTGTATTACAATTTGAATTCATTGTAAATAATCTTTACTGTGCTGACTGCCTGTTTACCGTTTATCAGACAGTGTCATCATTTTGACATGTTTTGTAATATTGCATGAGGTGTTTTAGTCAGTTATTGTTGAGATTATTAATGCATATCAATTGTGCACCAATGCCTTAGCCTTTCCCTATGCAATACTTTAGATGACGTCTTGTTCTTATTGTTTCAAAGGCATAGCCAAAGGTTTGCCTTCTGGACTCTGGAGGCCAGAAGCTTGCTGGAGGGAACCCTTCAGCCAATATTCAGAATGCCACGACAGGTTATCTCCCTCGAGAGGGAACAGCAGACCCCGCCTCACCCCCAGTGAAGAAACATCAGACCCCGCAATACAAATAAATAAAAATGTATTCTGAACTGAAATGCCTCTCGGTCAAACTGCTTGTTTATCTTTTGCAGGCTGGTGCATGAACACACTAACAGTTGTTTTTCAGTAATCTAGCACCTCTTCGAAGACACCTTTGATTTATTAATAATAATAATAATGAAACGAGAATTATGATACTGTAGAAGGAACAGTGTTTAACAGTGTTGTTTTCTTTTGAATAATAATGAAACGAGAATTATGATACTGTAGAAGGAACAGTGTTTAACAGTGTTGTTTTCTTTTGAATAATAATGAAACGAGAATTATAAACATACCCAAAACTAAATTAACAGTGTTGTTTAATATACATATAAAAGACTATATTTTTGAAATTCTCAACTAAATTAAGAGAATATATATATATATAAACATTCATGTGAACGTGCGTTGACCGTCACGTGCTCCGTCACGTGACGCGGGACCTGTGTGTGCGGTCGTGACGCGGGACCTGTGTGTGCGGTTCTGTAACTGCTGTCTCCGACGCTGCAGCTTCATACTATTGCCCCGCCACGCGCTAGCTGCCAGAGCATGTGAGAAAACGAGAAGCATGGCTGCAAGTGGGAGTGCAACTGCCGCTGCGCCTCGGCTTGTTGACAAAAAAGACGCCAGAAGTCTGTGAACGGGCCGTTCAGGTGTTCAGAGCAGAGCTCCCTGTCCTCAAAATGTTCCTCAAATAAAAGTACAAAAGTATTATCATCAAAATATAGTTAAAGTAGCGACAGTAAAAGTAGAAGTACTCAGGTCTTGTACTAGAAGCACCAGAGTGTAGGAATACTCCGTTACAGTAAAAGTACTGCATTCAAAATGTTCCTCAAGTAAAAGTATTAATGTAGCGACAGTAAAAGTAGTCATTGTGCAGATTGGTCCATTTCAGAATAGTATATATGATATGTTTTATAATGATTGATCATGAAAGTGTTCTCCAGGCTGGTGAAGGTGCAGCTAGTTTGAATGACTTTGTATACTGCAGGGTAGCTTGTGGATTTACTCCAGGTGGAACTAAAGTCGGATTTAACACTTGATTATATTTCACATCATTCCTCCACATCTGTGAAGTAAATAAAGGTATTAAATACATGTAGTGGAGGAAAAGTACACCATTTACCTCTGAACTGTAGTGGATTAGAAGTACAAAGTAGCAAAAGAAACATTGAAATACTTAAATAAAGTACAAGTATCTCAAAATTGTACCCAAGTAGTACTTGAGTTTATGAACCTAGTTACTTTACACCAGTGGCTATAAAGATAGAAAGACTAAGCCTTGCACAGAGGCATGAAAATACATTTTCAAAAAGCTCAACAGTGCTGCCAAAATGTTAAACTCACTGCTACACAATTAAAATAAATGCTTTTATTAGGGCCCGAGCACGAGAGTGCTAGGACCCAACGGTGTCCTAGCATGAAGTGCAAGGATACCTATTGTTATTCGTGGTATTATTATTATTATTATATAATTACGGAATCCTTGTTTTCAGGCCTTTAGGATGCTGAAAAAGTTGTATAATTTTGCACGGACGCCAGGATCGGTGAAAAATTTGATATTTTGGAGTCAATTAGTTCAAATTGTCCAACCTGCTCGCTAGCGCCACCTATTTCAATTCCATTTTGGAAAAATTCACAAAGTCCCACCATAACTCCGAATGACCTGACATTTTGCAAACATATCCGGGTGGACCTGCTCTACAAATAACCCAATTGGAATCCTTAGCTCCGCCTACTTTAATTTTTTTTAAATTAGCATAATTTTAAAAACACTTAAATATTCACTTAAATTTCAATTTTTAGTTTATCAACACCAAACTTCGTATACAGTATCGCCGGAGGGTCATACACATTACCCTAGGAGATGAGCATGTTCAAACGATAAATATTTCCGCCATGAATTAAAACGTACTCGCAAAAAGGCGGGGCTTAGAATTAAATGCTCCTAATTCATCAACAATGTATCCAAACATCACAGATTTTGGTGGAAACGTTAAATCTGTCTTGGGGAATAGGCACACCAAAGTATTTTCATTTTGGACTATAGGGGGCGCCAAAAACACCACCAATTTATAACTCAAGAGGGGATGGACTAATCTTTTTGTTTTTTATTTACACATACTTTCGGGGCGACTACAAACTTATATTCAAAGTGTCGCAACAAGTGCAGAATGTGGGCGTGGCCTATACATTATTTTTAAATTGCGATAGCATAAAATGAGCTTCGGACGCAAAACTTGGGACACAAGTCAGATCCCAGGACTTTTTCGAAAATGTAAAAAAAAAACGTACATTTTCAAAAAAACTGCTCACTAGTGCCCCCTATTGTGTGGTAGTCACATATAGTTTCTCAAAACTTCACGAATTTTGGCACAGACATTTCTCATGGAATTGCGGATATATTTGTACATACATTCCATTAGCCCCGCCCCACAAAAAGTCGGCCATTTTGAAATATGTGCGTTTTCCAGCCATTTTACGCACGTTCTTGCGAACTTCTCCTAGGGGAATGATCGGAAAAATTCCAATGCAGGACAGGTTTAGCCCCTATCCCATATGATACTTAATTGAGGAGCACATTTTTGAAAAATTACTCGTGGAGGTCGTAAGCTAACAGCGAATACACCATTGTTGACGATTTACATGTCGCAAATTACTCTAAACTACTCGGATATAGTTATTCCGATATTCACGAAACGCTGTATACATATTGCTATTATGATTGCACACATATTTCAAATTGCCTTTCATTAGCTCCGCCCCCCAGAAAGTCGGCCATTTTGAAAAATGTGCGTTTTTCAGCCATTTTACGCACGTTCTTGCGAACTCCTCCTAGGGGAATGATCGGAAAAAATCCAATGCAGGACAGGTTTAGCCCCTATCCCATACAATACTTAATTGAGGAGCACATTTTTGAAAAATTACTCGTGGAGGTCGTAAGCTAACAGCGAATACACCATTTTTGACGATTTACATGTCGCAAATTACTCCAAACCACTCGGATATAGTTATTCCGATATTCACGAAACGCTGTATACATATTGCTATTATGATTGCACACATATTTCAAATTGCCTTCCATTAGCCCCGCCCCCCAGAAAGTCGGCCATTTTGAAAAATGTGCGTTTTTCTGCCATTTTACGCAAGTTCTTGCAAACTCCTCCTAGGGGAATGATCGGAAAAATTCCAATGCAGGACAGGTTCAGCCCCTATCCCATATGATACTTAATTGAGGAGCACATTTTTGAAAAATTACTCGTGGAGGTCGTAAGCTAACAGCGAATACACCATTTTTGACGATTTACATGTCACAAATTCATCCAAACTACTACATTTCCATTTTTGGAAACCTTTACAAAGTGGCACCGTAACTCAGAATTACCTGACATTTTGTCCACTTATTTGGGTGGACCTACTCTACATATTATGTCCTGGAACCCGAAAGCTCCACCTCCTTCATTTTTTTTTAATTACCATAATGTTAAAAACAGTGAAATATTCACTTAAATTTCAAATTTTGGTTTTTGTACACCAAACTCAGTATACAGTATCGCCGGAGGGTCAGACACATTATCGTAGGGAATGAGCATGTTCAGTCGATAAATGTGGCCGTCAGTACTCTAAACGTGTTCTCAAAAAGGCGGGGCTTAGATAGAAATGCTCATAATTCATCAACAATGTACCAATAAAACACGCATTTTGGTGGTAAGGTTCAGTCTGTATTGGGGAATAAGCACAAAAAGTAATATCCATTTTGGACTATAGGGGGCGCCAAAAACATGACAAATGTATAACTCGTGAAATGATGGACGAAATCTTTTTTTTTTTTTGTAGACATACTCTGGGGATGAGTATGGACTTATATTTAAAGTGTCACAACGAATGACACATGTGGGCGTGGCCTGTACTTTTTTTTTTTATGACGATGTGCTTAAATGTGTTTTCGGTACGCAAAACTTGGGACACGCATCACAGCCCACGACCTTTTCAAGAATGTAAAAAAAAAAACGTAATTTCTCAAAAATACTGCTCACTAGCGCCCCCTATTGTGTGGTAGTCACATATAAATCTCAGAACTTCACGAATTTTAGCACAGACATTCCTTATGGAATTGCGGACATATTTGTACATACATTCCATTAGCCCCGCCCCCCAAAAACTTGGCCATTTTGAAATATGTGCGTTTTTCAGCCATTTTACGCACGTTCTTGCGAACTCCTCCTAGGGGAATGATCGGAAAAATTCCAATGCAGGACAGGTTCAGCCCCTATCCCATATGATACTTAATTGAGGAGCACATTTTTGAAAAATTACTCGTGGAGGTCGTAAGCTAACAGCGAATACACAATTTTTGACGATTTACATGTCGCAAATTACTCTAAACTACTCGGATATAGTTATTCCGATATTCACGAAACGCTGTATACATATTGCTATTATGATTGCACACATATTTCAAATTGCCTTCCATTAGCTCCGCCCCCCAGAAAGTCGGCCATTTTGAAAAATGTGCATTTTTCAGCCATTTTACGCACGTTCTTGCGAACTCCTCCTAGGGGAATGATCGTACAAATTCCAATGCAGGACAGGTTTAGCCCCTATCCCATATGATACTTAATTGAGGAGCACATCTTTGAAAAATTACTCGTGGAGGTCGTAAGCTAACAGCGAATACGCCATTTTTGACCATTTACATGTCGTAAATTACTCCAAACTACTCGAAAATAGTTATTCTGATATTCACGAAACGCTGTATACATATTTCTATTATGATTGCACACATATTTCAAATTGGCTTTTATTAACCCCGCCCCCCAGAAAGTCAGCCATTTTGAAAAATGTGCGTTTCTCATGCATTTTAAGCACATTTTAGCAAAGTCCTCCTAGGGAAATGTTCCAAAAAATTCCAATCCAGCACAAATTCTGCCCATATCCAATGTGATGCTAAATTGTGAGGAAATTAGTTGCTAGCTGAATCGAGGACCTCGTAAGCTAACGGAGAATATACCTTTTTGGACCATTTATATGTCAGATAAGCTACTGAAACCTGCCTGTCTGCCTCGCACATCAACGCTCACAAACACACAGACGCACCTACACGTTCTACAACACACACCTACATGTTCTACAACAAACACAAACAGCTCCTAAAGCATATAATAAATATAAATATTAGGCTACAGCCCTTGTATTTATTAAGTGAAGCACCATATGGTTTCATGAAAAATCTCCTAAAGCCTACAAATAAACACCCCCCCCCCCTCCCCCACACAAACACTTTCTCTGTCTATAAGGCTTACAGTTACATTGTTCAATCATGCTTTAGCAACCATGTCTTTATTATGATCTCTTGTTTTCTCTGTGATTACCACAATTCTGGAGAAATGGATCTGCTGGGGAACGACCCTTACTTTGAAAAGTGCACGGCAAATCAGAAGGACAGAGCTGCCACCTGAGGTGCTGGATAAAGCAAGCCTGAACAGCGCTCAGGAACATCATCCACCCAAACCTCCGCTGACTGCAGTACAGACGTATGAGCGTAGACGTGTAGAGCTCATCACTGCTGTCACTTCAGCCTTACATACTTTTACTTATAATTAAAACATTACATCTGTGTGCCATATAGTACTTGTCATTTTGCATATACTGTATATACTTATTACATTGCATTGTCTTTATTTGAAATACTGTCTACACTTAATCTACAACTTCTCTCATATTATTGAATCTACATTGTGGTTGTTATATATTTATCTGTTATCTTGCACTTCTTTGCGTCTTAGGTTTACATTTTAATTGTTCCTGTGACGGACTGCGGAGCTGAGCAAAACACACACGAACAGTTAGACCAAACACACTTAGCTATTCCATCTACCTCTGGAACTAGCTAAACTAGTTATAAATATGTTTATTCTTCACTGTCGGCATATCGCTACCTGGTTGATGCAGGACAAATGGTACCAACGCAGTTGGCGCACATGCCTAAGATTTCCTGGTCAGAAACAAAGGAACGCAAAGTCAGGTAAACAATTTAGAGACATGACAAACGGCTCATCTCGGAGGACTGAGGGGGGGGACCAGCAACCCTCCCCGACAGACGCACGGACGCGAGGGCCCGCTCATCACTGCGCGCACAAGTGCGACCGCAGTTTTAATATATATTTATATTACATGTGACTCTTTGGCGTTTCTGTTATTATTACCTGCTGCTTTAGTTGTTCTGACTGCTAAAATAATCTGTTATTCCTAATTTAAAGCCGATATTCCGTGGGGTCGGGGGGCTCGGATCCTTGTCACCTTTTTCATACCTGATGAGTTTGCATCCCTGATTATATTTAAGAATGTTTCCCTTTTTTTAAGAAAAGTATTGAAAAAGAATCGGAATCGCAATTCTTGACTTGGTATCGGTATCGGTATCGAAACCAAAATGTTGGTATCGTGACAACACTACCCGTGACACTGCACACCACTCAAAACGGATATGTGAAGAAAACCACTGCCACCACCAGGGAGTCTGCCGCCTCAGGCCCACAGCACCTGTCCAGCACAGGATAAAAGGTTATAATTCTGACAAAAGGATAAACAAAAGAAAACAACAAAATACACCAAATCTGAATGAATGTAAACAACAAATGAATAAACAAATTAAAGCAAATGTAAAAGACAGCAAGGAATACACAAATTAAATCAAATTAAAGTCAATGTAAAGGACAGCAAGGAATACACAAATTAAATAATAAATGTTCTTATAGTCGTGTATTAGGACCATTCCCTGACGCCAAGAACGGCTCCAGCAACAAGCCAGAGCAAGCAGTCTGGGCCTGTCCACAGCGAGGAGCGAAGTTCACAGAGAGCCCAAAACCCACAGAGAGCCAAAACAGCAGCACGGGACGGGAATGATGGCCAAAGGTGGGGAGCGAGAATAGTTAGAATACCCCACCCTGTGCAGGCGCAGCCACATTACATTACATTACATTTTGCTTTTATCCAAAGCGACTTACAATAAGTGCGTTCGACCAACAAAATACAAACTTGAAGAAAACAGAATCATATAAGTACATCAGGCTTCATAGAGCAAAAACATTTCAAGTGCTACTCCACTGGCTTTAGATAAGCCAGTCCTTTATTAGTATATAAGTGCTCTGTTAATAGTTATGTCGCTCGAAGTGGAGTTGAAAGAGATGAGTTTTCAGTCTGCGCCGGAAGGTGTGTAAGCTATCTGCTGTCCTGATGTCAATGGGGAGCTCATTCCACCATTTTGGAGCCAGGATAGCAAACCCACGTGTTTTTGCTGATGGGAACTTGGGTCCCCTTCGCAGCGACGGTGCAGCGAGTCGTTTGGTTGATGCAGAGCGGAGTGCACGTGCTGGGGTGTACGGTTTAACCATGTCCTGGATGTAGGAAGGGCCAGATCCATTCGCAGCATGGTACGCAAGTTGTCTTGAAGTGGATTCTAGCAGTTATCGGAAGCCAGTGGAGGGAGCGGAGGAGCGGCGTGGTGTGGGAGAATGTAGGAAGGTTGAAGACCAGACGAGCAGCTGCATTCTGGATGAGCTGCAGAGGTCGGATGGCACATGCAGGTAGACCAGCCAGGAGGGAGTTGCAGTAGTCTAGGCGTGAGATGACGAGAGCCTGGACCAGAACCTGCGTCGCTTTCTGGGTCAGCTGGGGACGCATCCTCCTGATGTTGTAAAGCGTGTATCTGCAGCAACGGGTTGCAGCAGCGATGTTTGCAGTGAAGGACAGGTTGTTATCTAGGCTCACACCCAGATTCCTTGCAGTCTGAGTCGGGGAAACAACAGAGGTGCCAATGTTGATTGTTAGGTCAAGAGTGGGACAATCTTTTCCCGGAAGGAAAAGCAGTTCAGTCTTGTCAAGGTTGAGCTTGAGGTGATGATCAGACATCCACTGAGAGATGTCAGCTAGACAAGCAGAGATGCGTGCGACGACCTGGGTCTCTGAGCGGGGAAAGGACAGAATGAATTGGGTGTCGTAAGCATAGCAGTGGTATGAAAAACCATGCGGGCTAATGACAGATCCGAGCGAGTTTGTGTACAAGGAGAAGAGGAGGGGACCAATCAATCAATCAATCAATGTTTATTTATATAGCCCAATATCACAAATGTTACATTTGTCTCAGTGGTATTCACAGTGTGTACAGAATATCAGTATGACAATACGACACCCTCTGTCCTTAGACCCTCACATCGTACAAGGAAAAACTTCCGAAGAAAACCCACAGTTTAAAGGGAAAAATGGGAGAAACTTCAGGGAGAGCAACAGAGGAGAGATCCCTCTCCCAGGACGGACAGACGTGCAATAGATGCCGTGTGTAAATTACTAAGAACAGAGCCCTGAGGGATCCCTGTAGTTAATTGACAAGGGTCGGACTCGGACCCTCTCCAAGTTACCCTGTAGGTGCGGTCTTTGAGGTATGAAGTGATGAGGGAAAGTGCAGAGCCTGAAACTCCAAGTTCTTGGAGAGTGCGAAGGAGGATCTGATGGTTCACCGTGTCGAATGCAGCAGACGGGTCCAAAAGGATGATGACAGAGGAGAGGGAGGCTGTTTTAGCAGTGTGCAGTTCCTCAGTGACAGCAAGGAGGGCCGTTTCTGTGGAGTGACCTGCCTTGAAACCAGACTGGTGCGGATCCAGAAGCCACAGAGTCGACAAGGGAGGGAATGAGACCCGCAAATCCCACGGCCAAATCTCGCAACAGTGTGCAACGCCGCTATCACGGAGCCTCTGGCGGAGCAAATGCCTCCTCTAACGCCCTGGACGTCAGCTGTCCGGTAGAGAGTAGGACATGAATGCTGCCACGCCAAACAATTTGCGTTACTACGCCAAGCTGCAGCCACCACAGGAGAAGCGGAAAAGGGAGGGACCCAGTTTGGCACCTCAGCTTAAATAGCCGGTGCGCACAATTGGTGCGCTGGCCCGGTGCCAAGCAGCGGCACAGAGGGAGAAGACGTCCGGTCACATATGCACACATGCCACCCGGAGTGCAGAGTGAACTGGCACGGGATTCATTCATCAGGGCCCTCCTCCCAGCGGACTTGAGGGTCGAGGTACAGCTGCAGCATCCACAGTCCTTGCAGGCGGCCTTGGAGATGGCTGTGGAGAGAGAGAATCTGTGGAGTGTAGCTGCTGTAGCTGCCAGTGAAGGGCCGGCACCACCGGCTGTGAGGAGCTGCAGAGAGGAGGAGAAGCCTGCATGGGTGGCTGAAATTACTGAACTGATAATGGCTGTGTTTCTGCAGCTAACACGCAGGCAAAGTACTAGGGTCTGCTGGGGGTGTGGTCAGCCAGGATATTTGGCCAGAGACTGCCCCAAGGCCCAGGGAAACGACGTGGGGCCCGCATAAAGGGGAAGATGCGGAGCCAGGCCCAAACACTCCCCAACCAAACCACAGCCACCAACACAGACAACCGAGGAAGGAGCCCGATAGCACAGCCGGGGGAGCCAGGCTCTACTCCTTCCTGAAGAAGATGACAGCACATGCTTGGATCCAGAGTTGGGTGTAACGCGTTACAAAGTACACATGCTAAGGAGAAGCTAACGCACACGCTATTTGTCGTTTGTTTATATCACGTAGTCTGTTCTTCTTCTCTGTCTTCCGGTTGTTGCCTGTTTTGAATGACGAATACACACTACCGCCGCCTGCTGGTAAGGAGAGTTATTGCCACTCACGCATGCGCAGTTCGTACGTGCTCGGCGAGTAACGAGTAAAGTAACGAGTAAAATAACAAGTTACTTTATGTAGAGAGTAATGAAGTAGTGTAATATATATATATATTTTTTTTTTAAGTAATATGTAATATATTAAAAAAAAATTAGTAACGACCCCATCTCTGCTTGGAGCCTGCCGTCGCGGTGGGCCGTGCTGGTGGTGGGGATTCCTGTTATGTCCCTGTCACTGTGGAAGGGGTGCCCTGCACTGATGTACACAGGCTCGACAGTAACCCTGGTGAGAGCAGATGTGTTGCCCAGTGGGACTCATTTAGAACCGACAGCGGTGCGTCTACGCACAGTCACGGGAGAGCTGAAATGAAAGGAAAAGGCATGCTGACTGTGTCGGTGGGGGGAGTTGAAGTGCATCATCCGGTGTGGATAGCAGATGTGCAGGACCCTGTGCAGGACCCGTCTGGTTGCCACCTGGATCTTCAAGCGGGCACAGTGAGTTTCCACGGGGGGCCAGTGATCACTATGACCCATATCCACAACCCTGCTGAACCTGCTGGGAGACCCCCTGCACACCCTAGAAATTGAACCTAGAAACCGCCGCCCGTGTCCCGCCGGCAAATGCCACTACTGTGAGAGGAGAGAGACCTGTGAAAAGGAGCTGCTGGAGGAGGACATTGTCTGTGCTGGACGTGGCAGAGTGGCAGAGTGGAAGCAACAGCAAGAACTGGACGCAGACCTACAGCCAGGGCCGCCTTAATGCACGGGCTGACCTGGGCTGAAGTCCAGGGGCCTACGGAGATCGGGGGCCTATCATGAGCTAATAAAAAAAAAAAATGTTCCTTTTCGGGCATTTTTTATACATTTTAAATAAACCAAGTCTTGGCTTTCAGAATATGAAATGTGTTATTTCCAAAATTCACGATAAATACATTTTTGAAGCTTGAAAAGGGAAGAAGACAGCTCTCCCTCCCTCCGCTGAAATTATTAATGTAAGGCATATAGTAATCATAGATAACACGGCAGGGTCCGTTACAGTTTGTTTTCAAATAAACAAAGTGTTGGCTTTCAGAATATTAAACTTGTTTCGGCCAATTCAGATGATACATACAACTTTGAAGCTTGTAACGGCATAATTACAAGCGGAGAATGGAGTAACTTTACGTCACAGCAGGCATAACAACAGCCGGTGTTTCCCCGGGAAACAAACACAATACACACAAACGCAAAAATACTAGTGCTGTCAAAATTATCGCGTTAACGGCGGTAATTAATTTTTTGAATTAATTGCGTAATATTTAACGCATTTAACGCATGTGCAGAATGGCCCGCCCCATACGTGCTACCAGTGGCAGCGCCAGGGTATGGCTGGGGTAGGCTACACCCATACCAAGAAATGGCTTAGCCCCACCATGAAAAATGATGTTAAAGTAAGCAAAATAAAGTCTGCCAACTCGCGCAGAGTAAATTGCACAGACAGCAGTTAGTAAGATTGATTTCAGCAGCCACGGTTTTGAAAACTTTTGTCACGTAGTGATCGTCTTCTCAATAGAACATCTTTGATAACGGCGTGGTGTTGTCGCAGGAAGTCCCGACGGAGAATACTTTTGCTGACTCGGGGCATGGCTGGTGGGCAGTGCACTAGTTCGCTGACGTTGTCCGTGTCAACAGGACTGACAGTCCGCGTCCGCACACACACAAGACCGCAATTATGGCAGAAGCAAAAAAGCCCAAAATATATAATTTTCACTCCGAGTGGGAGGATGATTATTTTGTTATCTATTCCAATTCAAAGTCCATCTGTCTCATCTGTAATGCGAGCCTGGCTTTATCGAAGAAGGGTAATTTGGGAGCGGCATTTAAAAAACAGTGATCAAACGCTACGAGGCGGAATTCCCTCCTAATTCTGCCCTACGCTCCCAAAAGGTGAGGGACCTGAAAGGACAGCTAAATGCACAGCAGTCCATTTTCACCAGGCCCAACAACAAGAGCAAGGCTGCTACCATAGCATCTTATTGTGTCAGTCACGTTCTTGGGAAACAGATGAAGTCTTTCAAAGATGGCGAAGTTGTGAAAGAAGCATTCCTGGATCTGCCGACGAGCTTTTGGGGGACAGTAAAAATAACAGTAGCATTTCAACAGGTTTTTGATATAATAAAATCTCAAGTTAGATACCGTTATTAATTTCTTTGAACTTATTCATTATAATTATTGTACAAAATGGTATAAGAATGCAAACATTAAGATCTATTCTGTTTACATTTATTATAATCTCAATTCAGGTTAAGAAACTAGTGTTGCTTGCATCCTATTGTTCAAGGCATTTATTTTTATACTCTACTAAAATGTAACAAAAAAAGGGTTTGATTCTATTAATTTTGTCTTTTTTATTGCACTTTGGCAGCAGATTCCTGTGTAGCTTCAGATCTGAGATGTGTTATTAGTAGCCTAAGCCTAATTTATACTTTTGTAGCAACACTATTTTTATATAATGACAAAGAAAGGGTTCAGAGTCTTTTCTTTTTTCCCTGTGTCATATGTGGCAGCACTGTTCAATGTTTCTTGAAAACATTACCCACTATAGTATGTGACGTGTGAATAAACTCCAACTCTGTATCAACAACACAGTTGTGTAACTTCAGTTAAATACTTGTATGTGTGTAGATTAGAAAGAGGTAAGATAAAGGATCTGCAGTATTTTATGAAGTATTCATCGTACAAAAGGTCAGTTGTATATAAGTAGAAGTGTGTGGTGACACGTTATTGGACATAATTCACCTCTCTTATTGTGTTGCCACACAGACCCTTTAGTGGGAACACCTGTAGCATTAGCACCCTTTCCTGCTAGCTCGTCAAGCAGAGCAGTTGATGTGTTAACCTCTCTATGATTAACGGATAATAAAGATTGGAACTCTGTTCTGAATACACCGCCTCCGACTCCGACTCCCCTTTCCTGGGACTACACTGGTGACCCCGACGTTTCCGAGAAAGTTTCCGGAAAATTAACGAGCGTGGCTGAACGCGATGTGTTCGTAAAGCTGCCGGAATTCTGGGAGCACGCCGCGGAGGCATGGTTCGCACATGTGGAGGCGCACTTCGCCTGCCGACAGGTCCGTGACGGGGACCTGAAATACTACCATGTGGTAGCAGCGCTGGGCAGCTCTACGTCGTCCAGGTTGGTGGGATTCATCGCAGCCCCCCCACATCATGGCAAATATGAGGCGATTAAGGCCCTCCTCCTTAAGACATTTAGCTTATCTGCTAAGGAGAGGGCCCGCCAGTTACTTGACATTCAAGGCCTAGGAGACAGCAAGCCATCTCAGCTAATGGATAAAATGCTAAATCTGCTAGGGGGGGGAAGATCCCCGGATTTTATTCACGGAGATTTTCCTGCGTCACTTGCCTCCCCGGGTCCAGACGGCGCTGGCCAACACGCCTGTCACGGAGCCGCGTGCCTTGGCTGAGGAAGCGGATCGTTTTATCCTGGCTACACAACAGCCCGGTGCAGAGACGTTAGCCGCAACGCGCAGCGGCCCATCTGCAGTCAAGACAGCATGGCGGGGGCCGGACACGGCTGTGGAGACACCGGAGAGTGCTTTTACCACGCACATTTCGGGACAATGGCGTCGAGTGAAGACGTCACCCGGGGAGGGCACGGACCGCGATTGGCGACGGCTAACGGCGGTCCCATTCGCACGTACGGCGTGAGTCCTATGTGTTTGTGCATCGGAGAACAGCGTTTCAGCTGGGATTTTGTGACAGCGGACATTTCTTTTCCCCTCCTCGGAGCGGATTTTTTGTGTGCTCATGGACTCTTAGTGGACGTTAAGAATAGGCGTTTGGTTGATGCCTTGACGTTTTCTTCCCTTGTGTGTACACTTGGCAGCGCAGCGTACGACGGGCTGTCGGGCTCGCTGTCAGGGGCAGACACGTTTCTCAGACTGTTGGCCGAGTTTCCAGACCTGTCGCTGCCCACCTTCTCTGCGCTTACTACTAAGCATGGAAGCATGGCGTGGAACACCACGTCACTACCGAGGGGCCTCCTGTCTACGCCAGGGCCCGGCGGTTGAACCCTTCTAAGCTGGCTGTGGTGAGGGCGGAGTTCGCAACCATGGAGCGCCTGGGCATTGTCCGCCGCTCCGACAGTCCTTGGGCTTCCCCCCTGCACGTCGTCCCCAAACCGAACGGCGGGTTCCGCCCGTGCGGGGATTACCGCCGACTCAACGACGCCACTACGCCTGACCGCTATCCAGTGGCGCACATTCAGGACTTTTCGGCGCATCTGGCCGGTACAGGGGTGTTTTCCAAGGTGGACCTGGTGCGTGGATACCACCAGGTGCCCATGCACCCCCTGGACATTCCCAAGACGGCAGTGATAACACCTTTTGGACTTTTTGAGTTCCTGCGGATGCCTTTTGGACTCAAGAATGCCACTCAGACGTTCCAGCGCCTGATGGATTCGGTGCTGCGGCACCTGCCGTTTGTCTACCTCGACGACATACTCGTCGCCAGCGCTTCAGTGCAGGAGCACCTGTCCCACCTCCGAGCACTTTTCACACGACTCAACGAACACAGATTAGTCATCAATCCTGCAAAGTGCCAGTTCGGTGTGTCTGACATTGATTTCCTGGGGCCCCGCGTCACCAAGGGCGGTGCGACACCTCTGCCAGCAAAGGTGGAGGCTGTTGCGGCTTTTCCTCGCCCGCTCACAGCCCGGTCGCTCCGTGAGTTTCTGGGGATGGTGACCTTCTACCACCGTTTCATCGCCCGGGCCGCACACATCATGCAGCCGCTGTATGAAGCGTTGAAAGGCAAGACACCCGTCCAGGCGATCGACTGGACAGCAGAGGCGGACGTCGCTTTTGCTGAGGTCAAGACCGCGTTGGCTCAGGCGGCTTTGCTGGCACACCCATCATCTACGGCTCCCATTTCCATCACCACGGACGCGTCGGACTACGCGGTCGGCGCAGTGCACGAGCAGTGGGTGGAGGGCGCTTGGCAGCCGCTCGCCTTTTTCAGCCGCCAGCTGACGCCCAGAGAACGCAGGTACAGCGCCTTTGACCGAGAGCTCCTTGGACTTTATTTGGCCCTGCGGCACTTCCGTTTCATGCTGGAAGGCCGTGAATTTACGGCGTTTGTCGACCACAAGCCGCTCACCTTCGCCATGTCAAAAGTGGCGGAGCCTTGGTCGGCACGTCAGCAGCGGCAGCTTTCCTACATATCAGAGTTCACTACGGACATTAAGCACGTGGCTGGCAAGTCGAACCTGGTTGCTGATTGCCTCTCCAGAGTCGTCATCGGTGCCGTCCAGTTGGGCCTGGACTATACTCGCATGGCGGCGGACCAGGTCACAGATCCCGGCGTCCAGGCTCTGAAGGCGGAGGGCGCGGGGCTGCGCTTGGAGGACGTGGTGTTCGGCGACACAGGCATTACCCTCCTGTGTGACGTTTCCACGGGCCTGGCGCGGCCTGTCGTCCCTGCCAGCTGGAGGCGCTCTGTGTTCGAAGCGGTGCACGGCCTATCACACCACGGCGTTAAGCCTTCGGTGCACTTGGTGGCCGCAAAGTTCGTCTGGCATGGGCTGAAAAAGGATGTGAGGACTTGGGGCAGGGAGTGTGTGGCTTGTCAACGCGCTAAGGTGCACCGCCACACGAAGGCCCCGTTGGAGCGTTTCCTGGTGCCTGAGAGGAGGTTTGATCATGTCAACATTGACCTGGTTGGTCCGTTGCCTTCCTCTCAGGGGTTTTCCTACCTCCTCACCATGGTGGACAGAACGACCCGTTGGCCGGAGGCGGTTCCGCTCGTTTCGACATCAGCCGCAGACGTTGCCCGGGCCTTCATTGCAACGTGGGTTTGTCGTTTTGGCACCCCGTCAGACATTTCCTCAGACAGGGGCTCTCAGTTCACTTCCGAGCTCTGGAACGTTGTGGCAGGCGGTTTGGGGGTTAAGCTGCACAGGACTACCGCTTACCACCCTCAGGCTAACGGCCTCTGCGAGCGCTTTCATCGCTCCATGAACGCGTCCCTCAAGGCGTCCCTCAAGGCGTCCCTCAAGGCCGGCCTTACGGACGGTAACTGGTTCGACAAGCTGCCCTGGGTGATGCTGGGCCTGAGGACCGCACCTAAGGAAGATCTGCAGTGTTCTACAGCGGAGATGGTCTACGGTCAGCCGCTGAGAGTTCCGGGGGATTTCCTCCCAAATGCATCAGCTCCCTGGTCTGCCACGGCCCAGCGAGTTTTTCTGCGTGACGCGGTGGAGGCTTTCGCTCCAGTCCCGACTACTCAGCACGGTGCGCCAGGGTCTCAAGTTCCCGCGGAGCTACGCTCGGCTGGGCACGCCTTCATCCGTCACGACGCACACAGAGGCCCCCTGCAGCCCCCTTACGATGGACCTTTCCGGGTTTTGGAACACGGTGAAAAACACCTGTTGGTCGACATGGGCGGTAAGGCTGAGCACGTCTCGGTTGACCGGGTGAAGGCTGCTCACTTGGACGTGGACCGGCCGGTGGTGCTGGCTCGGCCGCCGAGACGGGGCCGACCCCCGGCTTTGATTCCTGTCAGGGAGTGTGGACCTGTTGTTCCGGTCCCTCCTCTGTCAGGGGCCGCACGGGCGGAGGTCGCTGTACCGACTCCGGTGCGCAGGTCTCGTGGGGGCAGGCGGATTGTTCCTCCCCGCCATACAGATTTTGTTTACACGTGAATTCTGGGGGGGCTTGTGTGGTGACACGTTATTGGACATAATTCACCTCTCTTATTGTGTTGCCACACGGACCCTTTAGTGGGAACACCTGTAGCGTTAGCACCCTTTCCTGCTAGCTCGTCAAGCAGAGCAGTTGATGTGTTAACCTCTCTATGATTAATGTATAATAAAGATGGGAACTCTGTTCTGAATACACCACCTCCGACTCCCTTTTCCTGGCACTACAAGTGTGTATTTACCTGGTAGTAGGCTGTCAGTAATGGCTACGCCTCTCTATTTGGACTGTTAGATCTCGGCAGACCGGCAACTTTAAAAGTAGCTCTCGGTTCAAAAAAGGTTGGGCACCCCTGCTGTATAGGGTGCGGAGTGTGTCACTCAAGCATCCCCCGTCTCTCTGCCAATCACAGAGCTGTACAGTGATGCTGGTCGGGGTCATGGATGTATAATGTCGAGGTGCGGGCCTGTGGTGGGGGGAGGGTGGAGAAGTTGTGACGTTGACCCTGCTTTGTGTGTGTGAGTTAGGGAGTGGAGTAGAGAGTGATAATGAACCTGTAACATGTAACCTGGGGCATGAACAATCGGCCTATATGGTCGTGTTTTGTAGGAAGACAGGCTGATTTGCAGTGTCACAGCAAGCCTGCATCAGAGCAAAGCGAGGATATAGAGGGGTCAGACGGCCTTATTGCATAGAATGTGTTAAATACATCTAGTAGAGTATTTTAAAGCAACGCACCTTAAGAAGTCTGTCCAATCTTCTCCACAGGCTCATCTTCGTCCAATATGTTGCAGCCTTTCCCACAGAATATTAAATACATGATAAACCTCCTAGCTCTTCATGACATAAACACTTTTTCTTTAAAATAACCTACAAAAATTCCCTTGATGAAACTTCACACATAATGAAACTCAGTATGGCTGTGTTACTAATAACACTTTTTGATATGTTTTTATTTTTGCAAAAATCTCTCTTTTTTCATACCCAGTAGTAGCATTAGCCCAAATATTTGATGTTTCCAATGCGATCCCTGAGCCTGGCAGTGTTAGTGATTTTTCATCTGAAAAAATATATCATAAATATATGACTCATGCTTGTGATTTCAACTTGTTTTTTTTGTCTCTTAACCAACTTAATTCCTCTTATTGTCTATTTTTTTCTGTTTTTGTAGGCAATATATTGGACATGCCGCAAAGAGCATCCAGTAAGGAGGCATCGGAGAGTGGGAAGGAGGCCAGTGGCAGCACAGCTCCTGCTTCCTCCTCCGAGGGGATCCTGTGGTGTCACTGTTATCACCACTGCCCTGAAGACTCAGCCAATAACACATGCAGGTACTGTAAGAAGAGGAGAAATGCATAACAAATGTAACACACTTGCATCTGTGTTATTATAAATGGACTGTACTTATATAGCACTTTATCCAGTCTTTAAGACCCCTCAAAGCGCTTTACATACTACATGTCGTTCACCCATTCATACAGAGCAGTGTATGTTAGGACATGCACTAACATACATACACATTCACACACCATTGGCCATGCCATCGGGAGCAACTCAGGGTTAAGTATCTTGCTCAAGGATACATCGACATGTTGACTGCTTGGGCTGGGATCGAACACACAACCTTCTGGTTGAAAGACGACCGCACTCCCTCGCAGCCACAGTCGCCCAATATTAGTGGTTATTTGTAAGTAGTTGCTTTACTTAGTGTCCTTTTTTTCCAGGACAGGAAAGGATGGCTGCTGTTTCACCATGGTGCAGGAGGAGGGCGGGGTATCGGTCGAGAAAGCAGGATGTCTTGCGCTGAGCGGATCAGGTCAGTGTGGGGTGAGTAGATGACTGTCACAGCACACTACAAAAAACTGCTCTCTTTTTCCACCAATTATTTAGTGTCCTTTATCTCATATCTTATCAACTTAATTCAACCCTGTTTTATATAAAAATATGTTCAATTGACTATGACACAAAACAGAGAAAATACAATTCAATTTATGGTTTGAGCCATAACTTAATCAAAAGCTGAACATATATAACTAATAAAAAAGGAAAAAGAGATATCAAATAATTACATTTCTGTCTTCCAGGACACGGGAAACGGACATAATATAAGGAGATCAATGGAGTGCTGTTCAGACGGAGATTACTGCAATAAAAACGTGCATCCTACACTGCCACCACTTAAACCACCTCGTAAGTCTATCTATCATACTCCTCTCATCCCTCCACTCTTTCTTTTCCATCCAACACAAAAAATAGCTATTTTCTCCAGTTGGCAAGTAGCATTGACAGTGTTGGAGTTCTCCATCACTGAGCTTATCCGTAAATCCAAACCTTCTACCTGTCAGCTCGACCCACTCCCCACTGCCCTCGTTAAAACCTGTGTGCCCTCTACTTGCCCCTTGATCACAAGAATCATTAACTCCTCCCTCGCAACTGGAACTGTACCGCTAAACCTCAAAACTGCTGCAATAACACCAACACTCAAAAAACCTGGAGCTGACCGAGATGACCTGAATAACTACAGGCCCATCTCTAACCTCTCCTTCATCTCAAAAACCCTTGAAAGAGTGGTTGCTGACCAACTTCAACAACACCTGGACAAAAACAACCTTCATGAACCCTTCCAATCGGGTTTCCGCTCAAAGCACAGCACCGAAACAGCGCTGGTAAAAATCACCAACGACCTCCTCCGTGCAGCTGACTCTGGACTGCTCACCATCCTAATCCTCCTTGACCTCACAGCTGCCTTTGACACCATCTCACACGCACTGCTTATCAAACGTTTGGCAGACATTGGGATCACTGGTACTGCACTCTCATGGTTTTCATCCTACCTCACAGACAGAAAACAATATGTCCGTCTCAGCACCCACCGGTCAAGCTGCTCCACTGTCTCACATGGTGTTCCTCAGTATTGGGTCCACTCCTGTTTATTATCTACCTACTCCCCCTTGGCACTATCCTCCGTCATCATAATGTCCATTTCCACTGTTACGCCGACGATACCCAGGTCTACATTTCCAGCAAACCCAACACTGCCCTCCCCCAACCTCTCTCACCAACTGCCTCCAGGACATCAGGAGCTGGATGAGCAGGAACTTCCTAAAACTCAACGGCAGCAAAACCGAAGCCCTGCTGGTTGGCACCAAAACCACCCTCTCCAAAACCTCATCCTCCCCTGCCTCCAACCTCATCATTGATGGCTACTCCATCCCCTTCTCTGGCCAAGTTAAGAGCATTGGTGTCATCCTGGACAGCTCCCTCTCATTTTCACCTCACATAAATAACATCACCTGGACTGCCTTCTTCCACATACGCAACATCTCCAGACTCCGCCCATCCCTTTCTCAATCGAACACTGAAGTCCTGGTCAATGCATTTGTCACGTCCCGCATCGACTACTGTAACGCCATCCTCTCAGGCATACCCAGCTCATCAATAAACTACAAATCATACAGAACGCCGCAGCCCAGATCATCACCGGCACCAAGGCCTCCGAACACATCACCCCCATCCTCATCCAACTCCACTGGCTCCCTGTTCAATCCCGTATCAACTTCAAAAACCTACTGCTCACTTACAAAGCCCTACATAACCTGCCCCCCCCCCCCCCTATCTGGCTGACCTTCTCCAGGAGTACACCCCCTCTCGCTCCCTGCGCTCCTCCTCTTCTGGTCTGCTGACCGTCCCCACGCCGACACCGTACAAATTGTACGGTGTCCTTGGGTGTCATGAAAGGCGCCTAAAAATAAAATGTATTATTTATTACAATAAACAAAGACAGAGCAAAGAACTGTGATTGATGGTGTTATGGCACACAAGATTAAAGATATCATGACATTCTTAGAGAGACAAAGACAGCTTGATTGGGGGAGACAACGGGAGTTACTGTCAAACTGTCCTGGAGCTGCTGGGTGTTAAGTAGGGATGGGTAACGGTACAACTACTTTTATCGATACCGCTTATCGGTCTGGTCTTTTAACGGTACTCTTATCGGTTCTTTTGGAGAAAAAAAAAAAGGTAAACTAACTAAACAAATTGTGAACAAAACTAACATTGCTTTTTATTTAAATGAAATACATAATATTTCACATCAAAAGAAACAACAATGTTTTAACAAATCATATTAAATAATCTGATGACAAAACTGTAAACAGAATAGCTGAAACTTTAACAAAATAAATAACTCAGTTACTGTACCTCTAATCATTAACCCATGTTTGTATATATATGTTTTGGGGATTTTAAAAAATTTGATTTGATCCTTGTTAGTTTCTAGCCGACATTTCTCGGGCAGAAATGGACTCCAAGCCAAACATTTCCAATTTTGGGATAGTGTTTTTTCTCCATCTAACATTGTTTGAATGTCTTTTCATACCTTTTTCTGCCCCTCTCTTCCATTCCGTCTCACTTTTTTTTTCTTGCCACCCCGACCCCCTCTCCCACCTCTATCCTCCCCTCTCCAGTCTATGTTGATGGGAAGATCCACCACATGGCCTTCTTGGTCCCAGTCACTGTGTGCAGCATCATACTGGCCTTCATTATAATGTGCTACTTCAGGTAATAACATGTGACCATCAAATGCACACAAATCAAAATTATTCTCGCTACAGTTTCCAGCAAAACTTTATAAATACCTTTCGACTATAATGCAAATATGTCATAAATAATACCAAAAATCTTCCTGTTATGTCACCAAATTACGAGTATACCCTGCCATGAAGATGAATAAAAACGGCATAGAATAGTATGTCCTAATACATTTCCTGGTAAACTGTGTCATTAAAACTAAATAAAAGTCAAAAACGTTATTATATTTTATCTCATAAAAATCTAATTAAAAAGTCATGGCATAAATGATGTCATGACACTTGAAGTTATGCTGAATGCTTGTGTGTTCTTACAGGTATAAGCGCCAGAGGGCTCGTCCTCGGTACAATATTGTTCTGAAGCAGGACGAGAGCAACATTCCCTCCGGAGAGTCTCTGAGGGAGCTAATCGAGCAGTCTCAGAGCTCTGGCTCTGGCTCAGGGCTCCCTCTGCTGGTGAGATACACAAATTGCACCTAACAGCTGTTGGATCAAAGCGATGCACCCTGGGACCCTTGTATGTACACACTAGTGCACATTGCTATACTTGATTACATTTTGTCTCGTGTCTTACCATTAAGGAAGTATGTGAGGAGATGATGGTGGTAATTTGATACTTATAAGACATACCATAAGATTTAAGCATTTTCTTAAAAATATTCTTATATAAAGTTTGACCCTGCCAAACATTGAAAACACTATTCCCTAATTAGCTTGGGAGCACCTAACCATCTAAGGGGTTCCTTTCTGAAATCTAAGGAGCTACATTCCCTGACACACAATGCAAAACACACATCGGTTTAATAGCGTATCTTAAAATCTTAGAAGTTACACTCTTGAGCAAACCATTCCATATATTTGTTCTCCTCTTCAGGTGCAGCGAACGATAGCCAAGCAGATCCAGATGGTGAAGCAGATAGGCAAGGGGAGGTATGGAGAGGTGTGGATGGGCAGATGGAGGGCAGAGAATGTTGCCGTTAAAGTTTTCTTCACCACTGAGGAGGCCAGTTGGTTCAGAGAGACTGAGATTTACCAGACTGTTCTGATGAGACATGAGAACATCCTCGGTAAGACTGGCTTCTCTCTGTATTTTCTCATGTGTACCTTTTCTAATATTGCTCCCCGGCCTTGTTTGCTTTTGGGAGTATTAACCTCCCTATCTGTCTGTCTTTACACGTTTCTCTTGTATTAAAAACCAACTAACGTATACTCTTAGTGCTCCATTTCAATCAACAAAGTTACAGGGGATTTGAAGGGGAATATAATAAATTAGTCTTTCTTATATAGTCGCAGCAATACTAACAATCCTTAATCATGGACTGTCGGATAGATGAGTTGGTTTACTGATAGGTTACTAATGCAAGTGGGACTGTCCATTGTTAACGTTGCTGCACCACACTGCACTCACTGCCAAAAACAATCAATTATGGCCCAGAGAAAATACACCACAACAAATTATAATGTAGACAACAACAGACTGCAAAGGAAAGATTGCATAATTAAACACTATAAGATGCATAGTAATTAAGAAGTCGGGCAAAAGCTCACCTGCCAGTAAACTAGAAGACAGCCTCTATGGAGCTGCTGTGCATAATGTTGGCTTCTACAGTCGATACTGCATGTTTTGTTTTCTAATTCGACACTGGGATCATCAAATTCACTAAATAAGAAAATGGTCAAGATTAAGATGTTAAAGTCCTAAAATAAAGTTACATTTTAAATCTTGAAATGACCTCTATGTATACTGATTTCACATGATAAAAGTAGTTTTTCTCAGCAAAAGTGAATTAATGTTCAAACTGGTTCTGCTTTAATTCTAGGATTGAACCTAACCTATTAAAACCTACATGTTACAGTGAAGACCAGAGTTGGGTGTAACGCGTTACTGTAATAATATTACTTTGCCGGTAACGGAGTAGTGTAACGCGCTACTTTTATAATCCAGTAATCACACTACAGTTACTAACATTTCCCCGACACGCGTTACTTCGTTACTTTCTAAAATCAGTCATAATCAAACCTCAACAAACACCTGCAAAGAACACATGCTAGGTGAAGCTAACGCACATAGCTGTTGTTTATTTATATCACACACACGTAGTTCTTCTTCTCTGTTTTCCGGTTGTTGCTTGTTTTGAATGACGAATACACACTACCGCTGCCTGCTGGTAAGGAGAGTTATTGCCACTCACGCATGCGCAGTTCGTACGTGCTCGGCTGAAGTCTGGCTCCAGTGCAACACATGGCCAACACGCAGGAGAACACGCTGACGCAACAGCATGAGCAGAGATAGACTGCGCAAAATATACAGATAGCAAGAGACAGAGGACAGCCACGGTCAGATAGCTGGAGACAGAGGACAGCCATGGTCAGATAGGAAAACATTCAGGAGCTATCTGGATCAGTCTTATGCGACAATGGAAACTGAACTAAAGAGAACATTTGAAACTTTAGCAGTCTGCGTGATCTGCCTGTAGGGAGGGGCGGGCCGGCCCTGCGAGTAAAGTAACGAGTAAAGTAACGAGTAAAGTAACGAATTACTTTATGTAGATAGTAACGAAGTAGTGTAATATATTACTTTTTTTTAAAGTAATATGTAATATATTACTTATTTTTAGTAACGACCCCATCTCTGGTGAAGACACACTCCCTGACTCCTCTCTTCACTCTTCACTCTTTCCATTCTCAGGTTTTATAGCTGCTGATATTAAAGGAACTGGCTCCTGGACCCAACTCTACCTAATCACTGACTACCATGAAAACGGCTCTTTGTATGACTACCTCAAATCAACCACTCTCGATAATAAAGCCATGCTGCGGCTGGCCTACTCCTCTGTGTCTGGCCTCAGTCACCTCCACACTGAGATCTTTGGCACCCAGGGCAAACCTGCCATTTCCCACAGGGATCTAAAGAGCAAGAACATACTAGTAAAAACAAATGGGACCTGCTGTATAGCTGACCTGGGACTGGCAGTCAAGCTTATCAGGTGAGTGAGTCAGTCACATTTGTTGCTGTTAGGCATATTTTCAATATATGTCTCAAATCCTCATTCTGCTGAATTTTAAGCTTCGATAGGGGGCTGGAAATGTTCATGAATCCGAGTACTTTGAACTTCTATTATCTCAGAGGATTCAGTAATGTGCATAGTTCATTCATCTTTAATCTAAAAATGTTACTTTGATCTCTGCAGTGACACCAATGAGGTCAACATCCCTCCCAACACCAGAGTGGGCACAAAGCGCTACATGCCTCCGGAGGTTCTGGATGAGACTCTGCACAGAAGTCACTTTCAGTCGTACATCATGGCTGACATGTACAGCTTCGGGCTGATTCTCTGGGAGATCGCACGGCGTTGTGTCTCAGGAGGTAAATATACCTTTTATGTACATACTTTTTTCTTTTTGGACACAAACAACCTTTTTTAAATGCCAACAATGTTGTACTGTTTGGGATGGCTATGCTCTATGGAGTTTGACATCTTGACACATGACCAGAGTGTATTTCAACTGCATATTATTGGTTGTAGGAATCCTTGAAGAGTACCAGTTGCCATACCATGAGTTGGTGTCTACAGACCCTTCATATGAAGACATGAGAGAGGTGGTCTGCATCAAAAGACTACGACCATCATTTCCTAATCGGTGGACCAGCGATGAGGTAAAATACATCTAAATAGTACAACTCATACATGCTATCATACACACACAAACTAATGACCTTCCTAACACTATCTGTGTCTCTTCAGTGTTTGAGACAGATGGGGAAGCTGATGACAGAATGCTGGGCCCACACCCCGGGCTCCCGCCTCACAGCCCTACGGGTAAAAATGACCCTTGTCAAGATGTCAGAATCGCAGGTGCAGGTCCCCCTTTGAAAGAATGTATAACAGGATTACGGTAGTAAACTCAAAGGGAAACTCATTCAAAACAATTCGTCCGACCCTGTTCTGTCGATCAGAGAAGATGAGTCATTTTAATTTCAGACTAGTTTAAGGACTCTAAATCCAGTTTCTTGTTCACATGCTCCAAAAGCCCTGGAGAAAAGAAATGTAAGTTTAAGTTGGCACTGTAGCTGCAGAGATATGCCGACACACTACTGACTAGTGAGTGGAATACTATATCAATGCTTTCTGTGAAAGCTAGCCTACCTGTAGATGAAGGTCCCATTGATAAAGCATTAGGCTTATTGCAGCATGACACCTCCTTTCTAAACCGTCGACCCACTACTGCCTTTATGTTCCAATTGGATTGAACCGAAAGAACGAGATCGCGGATACAAGCGGCCGAGATGGGTTTCCTCCGCCGGGTGGCTGGTGTCTCCCTTAGGGATAAGGTGAGAAGTTCGGTCATCAGGGAGGGACTCAGAGTTGAGCCGCTCCTCCTTCGCGTCGAAAGGAGCCAGTTGAGGTGGTTCGGGCACTTAGTTAGGATGCCACCTGGGCGCCTCCCTAGGGAGGTGTTCCAGGCACGTCCAGCTGGGAAGAGACCAAGGGCTAGACCTAGGACCAGGTGGAGGGATTATATCTCTTCGCTGGCCTGGAAGCACCTTGGGATCCCCCAGTCAGAGCTGGTTGATGTCGCCAGGGAAAAGAACGTTTGGGGCTCTCTGCTGGAACTGCTACCCCCGCGACCCGACCACGGATAAGCGGGAGAAGATGGATGGATGGATTGAACACTTGTGTCACTCTTGAGTTGCTTTAGGTTGCAATGACTGACACTATGTGGCAGAACAAGTGTATGTTGAGGCTTTAAAAATGTTGTTTACGCTGTAAGGTTTTCAGACACTGAAGAAAAGGTACACCTGTATCTTTTAATTATAATGGGATGTCAAAAATGCAACAGTTTGTTTTTCATCAAAGTTGATATGTACAAATCAATTCTGGATAGAGGCTCTACATGCCTGTGTTCCCTTGCCCTGCTTTAGGAAAGGGGGCTTTGCAGTAATAATGCCAATGAAGCAGAACGGTGCCACACATACTGTAAGTGCTCCACAGCAATTTCAGGAAGGAAGGTCTGCCAAGGCAATCAGAAATTGTTGTACACAACTGTATTGATGACTTCTCTGATGTAGTGATCTATTTTAAATGTGTGTAATTGTGCCTGTGTTCGTTTAGGGGTTCAACAAGTCGTTTTTAATTCAAATTCTCACATGGTAGCAGTCAAGTATTAGGAAGATTGAACAGCCTTACTGCCTCAGTATGAAATATTTCTGAAGGTAAATGTGGACACCTTTCATCATCACAGTAAGCACATTCTTAGGTTGTCTACTACCACATCCAATCGTTGTAATTCTTTTTAGTCCATTTAAGATTCAGGATTTAACAAAATCCTTGATAAACTTTCCTTCAGGTCAATGAGTAGTCTTTTTGTTTGTTTTAAATCTTTGCCTTCTAAAATCGTGGGATTCTTTGTAATTGTTGATTGATGTGGCTTATTTAATATGTACCTACTGTAGTTGTCTGTGAGAGAAAGTGGTGTTTTAATTCAGTAAAAAGATTGAACATTCCCCCAATAAAGTGTTTCACTCGTGGACATGGCTGATTCAGTTTGTGGTGGCTGAATGAGGAGCATACTAACTAGTCTCTCAGGTGCCTCTTACTGTTAAGGCATGCTCTCAATATTTCCTTGTTTAAAGAGAAGTGCATGCCTCATTGCAGCCCAGCGGTGCTGCTGAGCACACAGCATGTTAAACAACTACACCATAAGCATTTCTTGTTTCTATTACTTCCTCTACAGAATGCTTTATCCAACTACTATTGGAGTCTGGCAACTGTTAATATTAATTACACAGAAAGGTACAAATCAAAGCATTGCAAATGACATATATACAATCATCATGGTGTACTCTATTGCATTTGGAACCTTGCCGTACACACCCTATTATTACAACAAGAAAGCATTTCCCAAAACATTTCTGTAGAAATAAGCCACCATAGGCACAACATATTATCAGCGTTGCTTATAAATATAATTTATTAATTGTCTTAAAAATTCTTTCTTACACTTTGTACAGAAAACAATTAGAGGAGATAGAGGCGAGCATTCAACAAGATTGAGCAAGATTCATGAAGCGTGCCAGAAATAGCAAAATGGACCAACACTACCCCGCAATAATCAGATCACCCCTTATAGTAAAATAAAAATGCACTTACTGTACAAGCACAGCTCTAGGAATAGACTTCTATCATGATAACCAATGCCAAATTTGCATAGTAGACACTGCTTTTACGAAAAAGGAAAGAAACTTAAATACAAAACTTGAAACTGAAACTAAAATCTAACTGTCCTGCTATTATTTTGTATTCTCAAATTTGCCAAATATAGCTGACAGTACACAACTGTACATGAGGTCAATACAAAATATTTTGTACATACTTTGATATCTTAACACTACTTGTTTTCCTTTCAACATCAAGGATCGCCTTCTGGAGGCCCAACATATGCTTTCCTCATGAAACCCCCCCTTAACGAACAGTCTGACCTGCTGTAAACCGTAGATTTAGAACGTGGTGAGGATCTGATTATGGGCCAAGTTACACAGTAACACGTTTCTTACATCTGACCATCGTGTCCTTGCGCACGTTCATCAGCATGTATTCTGCATTTGACTAAATAAGCAATGTTGATGATCAAACAGAGATACTGTCATGACTTTTGTCTGCATATTTTCTTCTGAAGGAAACTTAATGTTTAGGCTTTTATCCTCAAAACTAACATAACTCTTCCCTTTGTTTTCTGACATCAGCAGTTACATTTGAAAACATACAAAACATCCACGCCATCATTTAACCATGAACCGTTTCTAAATTGAATGATAAGGCTGTCCAAAATAAAAGACTCATCAATTTTGAGGGCTGTTGAGGGCTAGGTTGAACAACAATACAAGAGGTCATATTTTTTCCAAGCATATAAAAGAAAAAAATCGCCATGTAAAATCAATATCTAAAGGTTTCTTCCTGTGTGGACAGCAACCAGAAAAAAATGCGCCATAAAAAGGTAAACATCTGACCTTTTGTACTGATATTTACTCAGCCTTTGCCCTCTTTCCTTTAACATATCCTCCTCAGTATCTCCTCTACATACCTGATGTTCAGTTTCATATGGCGTCTCTCCATACTTCAGATTCATAGATTTTACCTGTATTCCCTTTGAACTGAATGTTCATGTTGTCTGTCTTTAACATGGTCCATATGGTTCGTGTCCCCAGGGGCATAAGAAATCTACTTAAAAGCCACTCAAAATAAGGCTGGTTTTTTTTACCATTTCTTCAGACACTGTTGACCCAAGTCTATGCATACATTAAAAAGCCAGCCTTGCTTCACAATGTTATGCAAAACACAAAAATATTACACTTTATATGACATACAGTCATCCCCTTTAGTTGATATCTTGATCTTAAACTCTAATTTGCAACTTTTTCAACAAAAACACCATGAGTTGGAATGTTAGTTGCTGCAGAACATTATTTTAGATAAAGGGCAACTAACTGATATGTTACAGATGTTATTCCCCCATACAGTTCACACCCATAAAAACATTAAAATGGCATACAAAATGAAAAACAATGTTAATGTAAGTAACACAAAATAATATTATGGCAATAAAGGTCATTAGATTGAACATGATAATCATGTATTTACACGTTTCAGACGATCGCAAATGTAAATGCTGTTATTCTTCCAAATCCACTGGAGGGTGCTCGTGACCATGATCAGCTCACAAGTGAAATCATCACAAAACACCCTGAAGGCAGACAACACAATTGATGCCGCAAATATGACAAAAATATATATGTTATATATATATATATATATATTAGTCAATTAAAACATGATTGATAAAAAGTATATTGTGTATATTTAGCGATAATGAGTGATATCAACTGTATTTAATCCATTACTACTCTGGTAGTTTGTATATTTGTATTTTAATACACTTTTAGCTCCCTCTCAGTTTTCTCTGAGTTGGACCCTGTCCAGAAACAAGCCTGACAGTCGTTCAGAGAGACTTCTCCAACTGAGGTTGTGGTTAACCACATGTGGTAGCCATGGCTGGAATTCCCTAGCCGGCAGCTTGTCTGCATCTGCACTACATCTCCGTCCAAACAACTCGTCTTTGGGGCAAAAGGGACACTTTAGAAAACTATTAAAGGCTTGGTTTTATTTAAGGGATGCATGTAGCTAGAAGATCATTCCAGCTCTCATGCTCATAGTGAAACCTTCAAAAAGGTACAGAAACCTGTCTCTTTCACACAAACATTATAAAATACTATACTGTTCATACAGTCTGTATCTTCGCCCTGTGTATCTGTTTATCATAAGTGCGATATTAACTATGCCTAAAGAAAGACAGTTTCACAAGTCTGAGACAAGCATCCATGTTACTTGCATCCATCTGGATTGTAATCATCTTTGGATTGCCTTTAATAATACATTACGATTAAAAGGCAAGTGGACAACAAGTTAAGTTGCTTCGACTATGTCATCTAGACTCCCTGTTACTAGGATGATGTCATATCTCCATGCACTTTGGAGGAAAGCCTCACACTGGATACCAAATGTATAACTTGTTATGTCAGCCAAAGATGGAGAACCCTGAAGTGCCCGGCTTGTTTCTGGTGAGGACCCTTTGATTGAGAGTCACTTGGTAACACATTCTGTTAGCGGGAAATGATCCACACATACTGTATGGACAGCAGAATACATAAAACGTTCCCTAGGAAACGATATAAAGACAACAAACTGTACCGGCGAAACATGTACAGCCAAGGCTCACAGGTGGTGAGGGATCACTTCTTTATCTCCCCTCTCATTATCTGTTCTCCATCCTGTTGGTACAGAAGATCACCTGCAGCCATCATTTCATGTTAACGTCCTCCCTCCCTTTGTAATCAGTTTAGCCTCTCCAGGTGTTTACTCTTATCTAACTAAAGAGTGTCCTCTCAGACTCACTCCTTCTTTTCCTCGCTCTACATTCACCAACTCTTTTGTAATCAGTTTACCTTCTCTCCATTTATGATTCTGTTCCATTCCTATAGAATGGATATAGGCTTCAAGGTCAGTACCTCCACTGCCGCTTCTCTTTCTTCACTAAAGTAACAGCAAGAAAACAACTAGTGTTACACCAGACAAGATCTTTTTTTCAGGTGTGTGTATGTTTTGTTTGTTCCTGATATACTTTGTTTTTTGTTGGGTTATGTCACCCCTCGGTCACACACACAACACTCAAACGCTGGTCATATACACACACAGATACACACAGTCTTCAGCATCAGGTTGAACATTTCTAGCCATTGTTGCTCAATCTCCATCGCTGCAGCATCGACCGTGGGGAATCACGTGTAATCGTCTTCAGAGTTCTGTCGTTCTCAAGGTAATTACGTTGCTCCTTCAATGTTCTGTTGTCATGGAGAAGCTGCCGTCATGGCGGCCCATCTCCTCCAGCACAGCGGCCAGTTCGTTTAGGTCTCCATCGGGGAAGTGCTGGGCCTCCCACAGATCCAGGATCACTCCTGTGGGACTGGACTTGGTGGCAAAGTAGTTCAGATACCTGAAGGAGAGCAGAAGGACGACGTATCTCGTTAATATTACATGACAGAATAGATTTCCTTCTCCCATATTGTTAGCACAGTGTTAGAGAGATAGAGTGTGTGTTGTAGTCATGGAGTTCTGTCATGAATCAACTTTACTGTAGGAAACAAACTCAAGTATACTAAAGCTACAGGCTGCAACTACAAATCACAACAAAGGCCAAATCAAAGTGTTCCATGGATCAACATCAAACTTTCTTCATGATAAAAAACATTCTTACAAAAAAATTATGTTTCAAATGTCTATTTATGAAAACAAAGAAACACAACAAGCAGTTACGTAATCTGGAATAATACAAATCTTTAAAATACATTGGAAATAGTCTAAAGTGATGATATAATTAAGTCTTAGATTTTTTTTAAGGTCAAATATGTAACGTGTCTTTGCAGAAGGGAAATCAAATTACTCTGAAAAGGATTCAGAACAGCTAACAATCTCTACTTTCTCATGTAAGAAAGTAATCCCTTTTCATGTATTGTCATTGCTCTAAAAGTTAAATGTAATGTATCTTGATCTGACGTGCTCTCTTCAGAACCTGACTAACCTAAAATGTGAAAACATATTAAAAGCCCCTGATATCAGAGCATACTGTACAGCAAAACACGCGGGAAAATACCATATAACGTAAATTTATTGAGTGAAGGACTTGTGAAATTTGCCATAATAATTGTTTATTCTACCCATTTCAGATTATAAGAAAACAATGCATTTTCAAGTTGATTAAGAGCACCAACATGTATCAAAAAGTCCACAGGGAGAACAGTTTTCATGAGAACAGTACATAATAAAGCTGTCGCAAATAGACTTTGAATTACATTGAAAAAGTCTAACGCTGAACCATCTGTGAATAAAGTATTGAAGATACTTTCAAGTAAAAAAGAAAGCCATCAGAGTTGAATTCCATGAGGACAAAATAAGACTTTCTGTTCCTCTGTAAATCCTGTGATGGTACTGCTGGCACACTCTGCTACTGTTTAACTACCAGAGACGTGTACATAACTCCTCTTCTCCTTTCTGTCTCTAATCCTGTACTTTCTACTAAGTTTTTTTACTTCTCAAAACAACCAATAAGCTATTTTCATCACTTCATTACTTTGTTTCTTTTTTTCCTCACTGCAGTATGTGATAGGGACTGTTGTGCAGTTTTGTAACCTCTATAACTGAGATCCTGCTTGCATGCATGTGCATGTGTGTGTGTGTGTGTGTGTGTGTGTGTGTGTGTGTGTGTGTGTGTGTGTGTGTGTGTGTGTGTGTGTGTGTGTGTGTGTGCGTGCGTGTCACCTGTCAAGGTTGAGTTTGTGGGCCAGCAACCTCCAGTCATTGCCTCTGGTCTGCGGTGCATCCAGACTGCCACACAGCTTCTGTCTGATGGATAAGGGAATACGGAAAGCATTGGGTCCCACTAAGGTGGTGATATTACTGGCAGGGTCCATCAGGGACGTGTCTATGCACTGGAGATCCTGGAAAGAACAGAAAGAAACTGGTCAATTGTTGGAATCGATATTAGTTATTTCAATAACACAAAAAAGAAAGAAATAAACACTATAACCAGAGATGGCAAAAGTACTCACATCCTTTACTCAAGTCGAAGTACAGATACTCGTGTTTAAAATACTCTGGTAAAAGTACAAGTAAAAGTAAAAGTATACTGACTAAACTTCTTTACTCAAGTAAAAGTAAAGAAGTATGGGTTTTGACGTACTTAAGTAAAAAGTACCCATAACTACCAACTTTTTTAAAGAGTAACTGACCTCCCTTTATATTAATAGAACAATAATGTCATTGTTAGCTAATGAATGTTTCGATGCTGAACAACGGCAAAATGACAACGTTTTCATTGGTCCCTCTTGTTTAGAGAAGACCAGGGGGGTATACTACGAAGCAGGATTTTTGCTTAGCAGGCTAAATTCAGGGGAAACTCCGGCTTTCCGGTCCTACGAAGCTGGTTCTCTTTTTAGCAGGCTAGATCTCCATGGTAACTTATGCTTAGCGGCTAACCTGGTCGGGACCAGGTTAGGTTGCAGGCTAAGAGCTCAACTCAGTGAAAGCACTGCCTGCTGACCAATCAGAGCTCAGTGTGCGGAGTTTAAAGCGATCAAGTCATATTACAGGAGAAAGGAAATACAGAAAAGCTGCCGTCGCAGGAAAGACGGCCGGCAAAAATCACCGACTGTGTGAACGTGAACATCAATAGAATATCACCTCCCATCTTCAGAGCAATCTGACTATTATAACATTAGCGTTAAGAAAGCTTACTTAAATATCGGCCACAACATAAGTAACCGGATCAGAGTACATTAAGTACAGTCCGCGGCATATCACTTCATAATGTATCATATATCTCCTTATCTGAGTCAGCTGAGCCGTATCTGGCCGTGCAACACTCACAGCGTCACATACTGTATACAGAAGTATTATTTTAAGCAACACATTAAGTTGACGAAACACTCGAGACAAATGTAATTGAAGTCAGATCGTGTTTTAGACGGGGCAGTGATATCATAAACCTGTTAATGTACGCATTCAAACACTTTTTCTTTTGCCAGCTGTATTCACCTTGCAAGTGCAGCTCTGAGGCTTTGATCCTGGATCAAGTGTTTAAGTCATGGATGTTTAAAGTTTAACTTCTTCATTTTTGACTAGTATTAAAGTTCACTTTTCATTCAGGAAGTATGACACTGCGCTGAGCTTCTCCATGTTTGTGATTGGTCGAATGCTCCAAATACCACCCATTTCATGTGAACGCGCACCTAATTAGATAGGACACGGCTGGCTTGATCGATCCACTTGATAACCAGCGTCGTAGTACAGTTTAGCGACAACGCATTTGTTTTGGATTAGGCCAACTGGCTAACTCAAACATATCCAGGTTAGGTTGAACCAGCTTCGTAGTACAGGCCCCAGGTTTCAGGATTATTATGTCATGTCACGGTTCTATGTCTAGGTGTGGGTGTTTTTCCGTTCTCCTTGTCATGTTTTCCTCCCTGTATATTGTCTGGTCTCTTTTCCCTGTGTTTTCATGTCTGTCGTTAGTTTCCCTGGTGTGTCTAAGTTCCTGAGTGTTTTCACCTGTCACTCCTTGTGTGTCTCCTGTGCTCATCAGTGTCAGCCCCGCCCCTGATTGTTCCCACCTGTGTCTTGTTACCCTGTGTTTAAATTCCCCTGTCTCCCAGTGTTCAGTGTCAGTTCGTCTTGTCTATTGTCATGGTAAGGTCTATGCTCCTGGTACTCATGAAAGGTTTTTGATTCCTCACTTCGTGAGCGCTTTCATTTTTTGTTCTCTGTTTTTTGTTATCTCGACTAGAGTTTTGGTGGTTACCTTTTTGTTCATTTTTGCTATTCATGGAAAAATAAAGTATCTTACAATACTTTACCTCTGTTTCCCTGTCTGCAATTGGGTCCTACCCCCTAAGTGCCTGAGTTCGTAACACCAGGAAATGATGGATACACGGATCGTGTTAAAATCAATAGGCACGCAATGACTCTAAATAATAATGATCACGCCACCAAATGCAGCAAAAAGCCTATTTTGAAAATGTAAGAAGTAGAAAGTACAGGTATTTGTGTTAAAAATGTAAGCAGTACAAGTTAAAAGTCGTCAGAAAGACAAGTAGTGGAGTAAAGTACTTATACCAGAAAAATGTACTTAAGTACAGTAACGAAGTATTTGTACTCCACTACTTCCCACCTCTGACTATAACTCACTTATCGAAGACACAGGATAACAGGGATACATGTGCAGTCCACAAGAAAAGTACCATATGGATCATTTATTGTGTATCCATGTGGCAGGTGGCAGCAAGTTAAATCTGTCACATTTAAATTGCAGATATGTCCTTCTGGAACAGATTCTGGTCGTCTCTCTGCTTACTGCTTTTGACGTGACCAATTAGAAACAAGTCTCCTAATTAATAGAAGAGTGAAACAAACATAAAGATCTGCTTCCAAGCACTCTCTCTTTCCTGTCGCTGTCGATCTCTGTCTCTTTCTAAACCTTCATTTCATTAATCTGCCACCACTGGGCTGAGAGGAGGCAACCTAATGAATGTGCCTTGGCAGAGGAAACAACAACTGCCACTGTTGATGTGAATGATCACTTTTTACTGCGTCTACTTAGCCCCAATTTACAACAGAAAGCTCTCTGCTGCTGGGGATTGAATGATGGATGCAAAGGGACATCTCTGTTTCGCGCTTTAAACCTGCTTTATTTCACTGTTCAACACGCAGCACGCTGCCGTCTGGAGAGACTAGATCTTTTTATTTAACGCATTCACAAAGAGACTCAATAAATACTGCTATAAATCATACTAGCTATTCAGCTATATTCACCATACCTGCCAAACATACCAGCAAGTATTTTGTAAGTTTACGTATGGCCTATTAAAATTGATTTCAACTGATTACTTAGAAAACTACATTTTTTAACATAACTCATTTCCCAAATAGAAGTACTGATTTTCATTGTGCACTTGTTACACAGATAGCTTTGGCCCCAAAAATGCTGATTGTTTTGAAATAATTTTCTAGAAGGCGTAATGAAGTAAGTAGATGATCACAGGAGAAATTCTAGTTTAGACACTGTGCAAATCTTTTAACCTGGGAGCACAAACAAGTGTATTTTCAGTTGGGCAATTTCCCCATGAGTATCTACTGTATATTCACCAAAAACAAATGATAATTCCACCAGTGATCAGTGACCAATGCAGGAGAAGTACAAACTATCTGCCTGCAGCAGCCTCACTATATATATGTCAAAAATCAACATACCTGTTTAACTAAGAGGTCAACAATTTGTGAAAAGCGTGGGAGAATTAAAAGCAGTGACATCACGCACGCACGCACACACACACACATTGTGGTTACATGGAGCAGCAGAATCAAAGAGGAGTTATTCCACTGGTGGCATGTGGCCTCCAGCCCCGTATGAATGATTGAACAGAGTCACAGAACCATAGCACGAGCGCTGACTGTCTGACAGATAGCGGAAAACTTAGTGACTTTAGGACCTTTAGTACGGGAATGAAGAAGTGTAGTGGAAGGAGCCTTTGTCTTCTGCAGCTCTCTAATACACAGCCAATACCCAACAAACAGAGTGTCTGTTTAACATTGTGCATGTGGTTTTCTACAAACGTACCTCCTCCAACGTGCTGCTGAGCTGAAAGATCTGTCCCTCTCCCTCCACCTGCCGCACGCACAGTTTACAGCTGATCTCTGTGGTGGCTGGGCTCAGTCTCTCCAGGGTGAAGGTACAGTGAAGAGTTCTCTGACTGCCGCTCCACACCTGATAGAACGGGATCTCCTGGAAAAAATAGAATGGATGATATGCATGTTTTTGCAAACAATTTATAATCATGTAAAAGTGTTTGTAATAAATGTTATTATCGATGGTAATTGATCAAAGTGAAGCATTGTGAATGTATTTTACTCTGGACCTTAAATGTCCCCTATTACACTGTTTTTCATCAATATATTATAGGTATATATAAAACATGTCTCTGAAGTGTTTTGCTCGAAATACCAAACAGATCACCTATTGTAGCATCCCATAATCCCCTCTGTTTCAGCCCTGTTTCAAAAGTGCTGATTCTCTGTCTTTCACTCTAAGGCTGCGGCCACACGACGACGAAAACGGTCGTTTGCGTTACTGTTTAGTGTCATATAGACCGTTCGGCCACACGAGGACGACCGAATACGGCACTAAACGACTGAGGAAACGATAACGGGTCCCAAGGTGGAAAGAACAGCATACGCAACGCTCTGGGGGGTCCAACGGCTCCGTGTGTACGCCCTATACGATCATTTTCTGATAATGATGAGGCAATAGCCCCGCCTCTCCCCACCTCTGCTGCTCACCCCCACGTCAAAGTAAACTGCACACTGAATTCAGATTATTTATCTTTCTCTCGATATGGACCTAAACGCGAGTGAAGTCTAATCTGACAGGACGGAGACACGCAGCTCTGCTCACCTGCAGCTCCTCCCGCTGCAGCAAAACACACAAGTCAGATCATCACCCTTAGCTATTTTAATTACCTCTCAAACTACCTAAACTAGTTATAAATATGTTTATTTTTACTGTCGGCCGGGTCACTCATTACTGGATCAGCTGCTGCATGAGACAGACACTGACGCTGTCCGAAGAGAGGGAGGAAAAAGAGAGGCTCCGTGTATTTTATTATTATAATATATAGAGTCGTTATTCATTTGTTTTAAAGCTCAATAAATAACAAAGAAGACCTTTGACCGGCACTTTTATAATTTTGTCCGGAAGATTTAAACTTTAATACACGTTGACTGGCGAAAAACTCTCCCCGGTGCCCCCACCGCGGAGAATAAACAGAAGGGCAACCATGACAACCATGCTTCTTCGCTGCTTTTGTGGAGGAAGTTACAGCGCCACGTACAGGCTCCTGCATATGTACTGCAGCTTCTCCAGCGGTTGGAGCTAAACGGAGCGGTCTCGTGTGGACAGACACTATCCGGATAACTATTGCGTGTGGACGGAAGCTTGTTTGCGATTGCGTTTGCGTTAAACCTATGCGTTTAGCCGTTTTCGTCCTCGTGTGGCCGCAGCCTAAATGAAAATAAGGAGCCACTCCCCACGCCCCTCTGAGAGATATTTGGTTAAAAAGAACACAATGGTGCTCTAGGAGGAGATTCAGGTGATAAGGGGGGGGGTTACCTTGGTTGGTTATTGGCTAATGGTTACACAAGCCAAACAATCATCATGACATCATAAAGTGGCCAACATCTGATCAGCTCATTTTCAGACAGGTTTTTATAAAAATGGATCAGGACAAAAAGTGAGCGAATCTTTTTTCCTGAAACTTTCAGAATCTCTTTACAGAGGGGACACATGTTGATGTATAGAAGACCTGAAGAAGTGGATTTTGCATAATAGGTCCCATTAAATTGTAGCTCATTGTAGCTAAAAGGGCACTTTTGAGAGAATTTAAATCTCAGATCTGACCACGTGAAACTCTCACTGCCTCCAGTTTCTGCCTGGGCTGCATTTAAATCCGCACGCCCTCTGCGTTGATTGTGCGTGACGTGTAGAAACAGCTGGAGAAACCAGTTCTCAGCTGACAAAGCATTTAAATAGCGGTCTCAAAAACTGGTTAATTCAGTGTGCTCCTTGACCTGGCGGCTACACCTCCTTGGACGCAGAAACCGCTGTAAGTAATAATCTTGTTTAATTAGACTTCTCTATTTCAGTTATTCTACTCTGTATAATTGTTCTGTAGTTATTGTAGCTAAAAGGGCACTTTTGAGAGAATCTAAATCTCAGATCTGACCACGTGAAACTCTCACTGCCTCCAGTTTCTGCCTGGGCTGCATTTAAATCCGCACGCCCTCTGAGTTGTCGCCCATCAGCTGTAGAGAGTTAACTAATTAGAGGGGCGTGGCACCATAGCTGTGAGAACTCAGCAATCAGGCGTCCATTTAGGCAGCTCTTTCTTGAGCGTCAGCGGCAGCGTCAGACAGCCGAAGACCGACAAAGACATTGGAGTCCTGCGGGAGTAAGACCGACAAAGACATTGGAGTCCTGCGGGAGTAAGACCGACAAAGACATTGGAGTCCTGCGGGAGTCACGAGGGTGGCAAAGAGGAGGCAAATCCTACTCTAATTGAGCTAAGTATCACTGGTGTCTTATTCTTATTTTTCTTTGGTTTAGCTTTCTAGCCCCTCATGCTATAATCATGTGTATTTTCTCCATTCCTGTTCATGTGTCTTCTCGCAATTATCACTGGCCCCGTGTATCTCCTAATCGCTATAACCGGCCCGCTCTCGTCTATCCCACGTGCTCCACTGAGATCCAGCATCTAGTTTCAGGTGGCCTGTGGAACTGCCAGTCAGCTGTTCCTAAGGCTGACTTCATCTCTGGCTACGCCTCCCTGCATACCCTGGATTTCCTTGCTCTCACTGAGACCTGGATTACTCCATCCAACACATCCACCCCAGCAGCTCTCTCCACAGCATATTCCTTCTCCCATACACCCAGACCCACTGGCAGAGGAGGTGGCACTGGTCTCCTGCTCTCTCCCAAATGGAGCTTTTCCCTCTTCAAGCTACCTAACTTCGCTCCTTCCACCTTTGAATTCCATGCCGTCACTGTGACCCATCCTATACAACTGACCATTGTTGTTCTCTACCGTCCACCAGGCGCCTTGGGGGACTTCTTGGAGGAATTAGATAATCTCCTCTCACACATCCCTGAAACTGGCCCTCCCGCTGTACTTCTCGGAGACTTCAACCTCCAGACGGGGAAGATAGACGAACTAACATCTCTGTTAACCACCTTTGCTTTCTCACTGTCTCCGTCTCCACCGACTCATAAAGCTGACAATGTCCTTGATCTCATATTCTCAAGGCACTGCGCTACTTCTAACCTCTCTGTAAACCCGCTCCACACCTCCGATCACTTCTTCATTTCATTCTCTTTACCCCTTTCCAAACATAACAAACTAATCTCTTCGCATCCTGCACTTGTCCGCCGTAACCTCCGTTCCCTCTCCCCCTCTACCTTTGCCTCCTCGGTGCTCTCAGCCCTCCCTTCCTCTGACTCGTTCCAACTCCTGCCTCCAAACTCTGCTGCAGAAACTCTCCTCTCTACTCTCTCATCCTCTCTGGACTCTCTCTGTCCTCTCACATCTCGGCAGGCTCGTCAGTCCCCTCCTGCGCCCTGGCTAAATGACGCACTGCGTGCTAATAGAACCGTCCTTCGGGCAGCAGAGCGGAAACGGTGGAAATCCAAACACCGTGACGACCTCCTAACCTATCAGGCTCTCCTCTCCTCTTTCTCTGCTTCGATCTCTCAGGCAAAAAGCACTTTCTTTCAAGATAAGATCCAATCTTCCCATTCCAATCCTAAAAAACTATTTTCCATCTTCTCCACCCTCTTGGACCGTCCCAAAGCCCCTTCCCCCTCCTCCCTTCTGTCAAGCGACTTTGTTAACCACTTTGAAAAAAAGGTTGACGATATTCGCTCTTCTTTTTCTGACTCACCTCTACTCACCGCCGGATCACCTGAGCCACCTTCAACCGGCACACTAACCTCCTTTTCCCCTCTCTCTCCAAGTGAGGTTCTTACCCTCATTACCTCTGCCCGTCCTACCACCTGTCCTCTGGACCCTATCCCTTCAAACCTCCTTCAGACTATCGCTCCTGATATTCTACCGTTTCTCACCCATTTCATCAACACTTCTCTAACTTCTGGTCACTTTCCAAACAGTCTCAAGGAGGCAAGAGTAAACCCTCTCCTAAAGAAACCCACTCTCGACCCGTCTGACGTTATAAACTACAGGCCTGTCTCTCTCCTCCCGTTCCTGTCTAAAACACTTGAACGCGCTGTCTTTAAACAACTCTCCCGTTATCTCCATCAGATCAACCTTCTGGATCCGCACCAGTCTGGTTTCAAGGCAGGTCACTCCACAGAAACTGCTCTCATTGCTGTCACTGAGGAACTGCACACTGCTAAAGCAGCCTCCCTCTCCTCTGTCTTCATCCTGTTGGACCTGTCTGCTGCATTCGACACGGTGAACCATCAGATCCTCCTTCACACTCTCCAAGAACTTGGAGTTTCAGGCTCTGCACTTTCCCTCCTCACCTCATACCTCAAAGACCGCACCTACAGGGTTACTTGGAGAGGGTCGGAGTCCGACCCTTGTCAATTAACTACAGGGGTCCCTCAGGGCTCTGTTCTTGGTCCTCTCCTCTTCTCCCTGTACACAAACTCGCTCGGATCTGTCATTAGCCCGCATGGTTTTTCATACCACTGCTACGCTGACGACACCCAATTAATTCTGTCCTTTCCCCGCTCAGAGACCCAGGTCGTCGCACGCATCTCTGCTTGTCTAGCTGACATCTCTCAGTGGATGTCCGCTCATCATCTCAAGCTCAACCTTGACAAAACTGAAGTGCTTTTCCTTCCAGGAAAAGATTGTCCCTCTCTTGACCTAACTATCAACATCGGCCCCTCTGTTGTTTCCCCGACCCAGACTGCAAGGAATCTGGGTGTGATCCTAGATAACAACCTGTCCTTCACTGCAAACATCGCTGCTACAACCCGCTGCTGCAGATACACGCTTTTCAACATCAGGAAGATACGCCCCCAGCTGACCCAGAAATCGACGCAGGTTCTGGTCCAGGCTCTCGTCACCTCACGCCTAGACTACTGCAACTCCCTCCTGGCTGGTCTACCTGCATGTGCCATCCGACCTCTGCAGCTCATTCAGAATGCAGCGGCTCGTCTGGTCTTCAACCTTCCAAAATGTTCCCACACCACGCCGCTCCTCCGCTCCCTCCACTGGCTTCCGGTAACTGCTAGAATCCACTTCAAGACACTGGTACTTGCGTACCATGCTGCGAATGGGTCTGGCCCTTCCTACATCCAGGACATGGTTAAACCGTACACCCCAGCACGTGCTCTACGCTCTGCATCAGCCAAACGGCTCGCTGCACCCTCGCTGCGAGGGGGATCCAAGTTCCCATCAGCAAAAACACGTGGGTTTGCTATCCTGGCTCCAAAATGGTGGAATGAGCTCCCCATTGAAATCAGGACCGCAGAAAGCTTACACACCTTCCGGCGCAGACTGAAAACTCATCTCTTTCGACTCCACCTCGAGCGATAGAACTATTAACAAAGCACTTATATACTAATAAAGGACTGGCTTATCTAAAGCCAGTTGAGTAGCACTTGAAACGATTGGCTCTTTGAAACCTGATGTTCTTATATGATTCTGTTTTCTTCAAGGTTGTGTCTTCCTGGTCGAATGTAAGTCGCTTTGGATAAAATGCAATGTAATGTAATGTAAATGCACAATGACAACCAACAATGAGCCATGGTGCTAGTGTGATCGTGTGATAGTGTGAAATGTATATTACCTTAAAGGCTAAACATTAGTGTGTCCTTGTTTGGCTCAAATGAATACTACTTTTAACTGTGATGTGTATGTAAAGATCTTTTTCTACACCGTGCATCATGTACCTGAAAGTGCACAAGTAGTGGAATATTCCTCTCACCTGATACTTTGCGATGAGTTTGCTCTTCCAGTGTGTGTGGGGCACGTCGTGGATTGACAGTCTCAGATTGTGCGTGCTGTCTTTAAAGTTCAGGGTCTTTGGTTCATCCAGAAGCTTCCCTCCCATCTGGATCTCCATCTGAAGAACCTCCTACACAAAATCACACAAAAAACCCAATGCTTACAGAACATTTCCTCAACTTTTCTTCTCTCATGCTCACTGAACGATATGTTGTCACCAAGCATTAGAGATTGCAGAAAGCTTTTATTTTGTCTTGTGAAAAGGCAAAGCATGTTGAATGTTGCATTTAAGTCCACAGTAACATGAAACACAGGAACGTTTTTATTAGATTACCATAACAGACCTCAGCATAGCTCTGCTAACTGCACTCAACTACAAACAGACATTAAGATGTAGAATAAAAACCTTGATTATTAATGCACCAAATGTCAAAGTACTGCTTTTGTAAGATGTGGGAAAGAAGCATATATTTAATGTAAGACATTTACATTTAATTATATTGAGTTTAGAAGATGACTTCAATCCACCATATTACTTATAAAAACAATACCTAGAAAAGTAATGATTGACTGACAATTCCATAGCCTACAGTTGCAAGAAAAAGTATGTGAACCCTTTGGATTCTCCACACATAGCGTTGTGTGTTCCTTCCAAACAACTCAACTTTGGTTTAATCTGTCCACAGAATATTCTGCCAGTAGTGCTGTGGAACATCCAGGTGCTCTTTTGCAAACTTCAAACGTGCAGCAATGTTTTTTCTGGACAGCAGTGGCTTCCTCCGTGGTGTCCTCCCATGAACTCCATTCTTGTTCAGTGTTTTACGTATCGTAGATTCGTCAACAGAGATGTTAGCATGTGCCAGAGATTTCTTTAAGTCTCTAGCTGACACTCTAGGATTCTTCTTCACCTCATTGAGCATTCTGCGCTGTGCTCTTGCAGTCATCTTTACATGACGGCCACTCCTAGGGAGAGTAGCAACAGTGCTGAACTTTCTCCATTTATAGACAATGTGTCTTACCGTGGCTTTTAGAGATCCTTTTGTAACCCTTTCCAGCTTTATGCAAGTCAACAATTCTTAATGGTAGGTCTTCTGAGAGCTCTTTTGTGCGAGGCATGGTTCACATCTGGCAATGCTTCTTAAGAATAGCTAATTCAAAACTGGTGTGTATTTTTTACAGCTTTAACCAACACCTCCAATCTCGTCTCATTGATTGGACTCCAGGTTGGCTGACTCCTGACTCCAATTAGCTCTTGAAGAAGTCTTTAGCCTAGGGGTTCACATACTTTTTCCACCCTGCACTGTGGATGTTTACATGGTGTGTTCAATAAAAACATGAAAACATATAATTGTTTGTGTGGTATTAGTTTAAGCAGACTGTGTTTGTCTATTCTTGTGACTTAGATGAAGATCAGAACACATTTTATGACCAACTTATGCAGAAATCCAGGTAATTCCAAAGGGTTCACATTCACATTTCTTGCAAATGTATTTGTGTCTTTCCCATCAAGATGTATCCTTGTGCACTTCCTTTATAATTTTAAGAATACTGTAACCACTTCACTCAGAGCATATTCTAAAGCTAATTCACTGCTCCTAATGTGGGATTCTGTTTGAATTAAATATCTTAAATTTCACCACATGAAAAACATAATCAGATAAAGTCAAACTGATCCTGCCCATTCGATGTCTGTGCACATTTTGTGAACCAAAGGCAGCACATTTTACTCTGCTGTGCTGCAGCTGTTTCAATAATACATTGCACACACAGTCATGTGGGGATCTCTTCTCATCCTTTTCAAATTGACTTCTGTATCAAGTAAGCCCACACAGAGAGAGTACTAAGAAAGTAACTGCAACCCTACAAATGCATAATGCTAAACACATATCAATTTATCATACACTGAACAAAAATATAAATGCAACACTCCCATTTTTCATGAGATGAACTCAAAGATCTAAAACATTTTCTATATACACAAAATAACCATTTCTCTCAAATATTGTTCACAAATCTGAAAAAAATCTGTGATAGTGAGCACTTCTCCTTTGCCGAGATATTCCATCCCACCTCACAGGTGTGGCATATCAAGATGCTGATTAGACAGCATGATTATTGCACAGGTGTGCCTTAGGCTGGCCACAATAAAAGGCCACTCTGAAACGTGCAGTTTTGCTTTATTGGGGGGGTCTGGGGGGGTCCGAAAACCAGTCAGTATCTGGTGTGACCACCATTTGCCTCACGCAGTGCAACACATCTCCTTCGCATAGAGTTGATCAGGTTGTTGATTGTGGCCTGTGGAATGTTGGTCCACTCCTCTTCAATGGCTGTGCCAAGTTGCTGGATATTGGCAGGAACTGGAACACGCTGTCGTATACGCCGATCCAGAGCATCCCAAACATGCTCAATGGGTGACATGTCCGGTGAGTATGCTGGCCATGCAAGAACTGGGATGTTTTCAGCCTCCAGGAATTATGAACAGATCCTTGCAACATGGGGCCGTGCATTATCATGCTGCAACATGAGGTGATGGTCGTGGATGAATGGCACAACAATGGGCCTCAGGATCTCGTCACGGTATCTCTGTGCATTCACAATGCCATCAATAAAATGCACCTGTGTTCATCGTCCATAACATACGCCTGCCCATACCATAACCCCACCACCACCATGGGCCACTCAATTCACAACATTGACATCAGAAAACCGCTCACCCACACAACGCCACACACGCTGTCTGCCATCTGCCCTGAACAGTGAAAGCGGGATTCATCCGTGAAGAGAACACCTCTCCAACGTGCCAGACGCTATCGAATGTGAGCATTTGTCCACTCAAGTCGGTTACGACGACGAACCGGAGTCAGGTCGAGACCCCGATGAGGACGACGAGCATGCAGATGAGCTTCCCTGAGACGGTTTCTGACAGTTTGTGCAGAAATTCTTTGGTTATGCAAACTGATTGTTGCAGCAGCTGTCCGAGTGGCTGGTCTCAGACGATCTTGGAGGTGAACATGCTGGATGTGGAGGTCCTGGGCTGGTGTGGTTACACGTGGTCTGCGGTTGTGAGGCCGGTTGGATGTACTGCCAAATTCTCTGAAACGCCTTTGGAGACGGCTTATGGTAGAGAAATGAACATTCAATTCACGGGCAACAGCTCTGGTGGACATTCCTGCTGTTAGCATGCCAATTGCACGCTCCCTCAAAACTTGCGACATCTGTGGCATTGTGCTGTGTGATAAAACTGAACATTTAAGAGTGGCCTTTTATTGTGGCCAGCCTAAGGCACACCTGTGCAATAATCATGCTGTCTAATCAGCATCTTGATATGCCACACCTGTGAGGTGGGATGGATTATCTCGGCAAAGGAGAAGTGCTCACTATCAGAGATTTTTTCAGATTTGTGAACAATATTTGAGAGAAATGGTTATTTTGTGTATACAGTATAGAAAATGTTTTAGATCTTTGAGTTCATCTCATGAAAAATGGGAGCAAAAACAAAAGTGTTGCATTTATATTTTTGTTCAGTGTATTTAAAGGCTTGTGAAACTGCACATATACACTAATATGAATTAAATAAATACAGACACAAACACTGACGTAGGAATACGTTTTTCAGTATGACTTCTGATGCCTCCTACAACCTTTTCAAGATAATCAATTCCTGCTTCCCATCATACACAGCAGATATACAGCAGATACTTCCCCTTTGAAACACAAACCGATCAATTATACTACACACAGCCTCCATCATTAAAAGATCCACCTCTGAACTTTGTGTTCAAGCTACACTTGCTTTTTTGAAATGGTAAAAAATGAGTGTGTGTAGATATTTGCGTGAGCGTGTGCATGGCTGTGTGCCACACTGATACTTCACTTATCATTGCATGCATAAATTACCAATGCTAATCTCCCGTATCAGGTGGTCCCTCCAGTGCTTAGAGTTTGTTTGAATTCTAAAGCGTCGTTATTCTGACATTGCTTGACCCTGTTTTGTTTACTGCTTCTCAGCTCTCTTCCAGAGGACTAGAGGTGAGAAAACTTATATTTATGACTCTGGGAGAACTTTTATTCAAGCTGTAATATATTGCATTTCAAATGCAAATTACCAAGGAACTGTTTAAGCATGGGTGGTCCAAGGGAGAACTAAAATCCCTCACGAGACTATTGAACACAACAAAGCCCTCAACCTCAAATATCCCATAAATATTTCATACAATCACTGTTATGCATTGTTAAAGCATTTATACGGCATTATGTGGCTACATACTGTATATAACATATCCAAACAGGGCCATCTCACGCATCACAACCACAATAGAACTGGACATCACACACACCCACTCGATCAGTACCTCCCCCCCTGCGTAGGTACAGAATATAAAAATATAAAATGACTCACTTTGAAAAAAGCTTGACACCTCCAGCCATTGCTGCCGGCCTCACTGAGTGTAACTGCCATGTGTGTCTGCTGTTGTCTCTGTTATTGTTTATATAATGTATGTATATTGTGTACATGTACAGTGCTGTGCAAATAAATTCCCCCTGGGGACAATACATCTAATCTAATCAATCAATCAAAGTAAGGACATGTGTGTGGACAGTTTAGGTCAGAGATGTAGTACAAACAAAACAGTTGTTAAATAACAACTAAACAAAACTATTTCCGGGTTTGATTCGAGCAGTTTCAACATTTTACCTTGAGTGAATCCTGTGTGTCATCCAGGCAATAGACCCTGATGTGATAGTCCAAAGTGGTGCAGCAGACGGGTCCAAAAACAGCCAGTTTGAGCCTCTTGGCGGCTGCCTTGCAGATTGACTGCCCCACCAGGCAGTATGTCCCCAGTGTCTCTGTGAGGATGTGACATGCCTCAGAGTCCATCTGCACATAGCAGGGGGTGGTGAAGTTTTCCTCTCCCACTATAACCACATCCTGCAGAAATGACACAAGCACACATATTTTTAGACTTTAAGAGTGTCATGCTGGGTCCATGATGGGCAGCTGAGACTGTGACTCTTTCGTCCTCTCAACTGAAGAAAGATCGAGAGCATTTAAGAAAGACTGCCTTCAAAAACAAGTCTTTACTTCTTATCACTGCTGTATGATAAGTATATGGAATGATTTATAATGGCCCTAAGTAGCCTGACTATTGTTTGATCTACTCCCTTGCATGTTCGCTATTGTCAAAGCAAACTCCAATGTTATAAAATCCAGGGAAAATTCACCTTTGTGACAACACCAATTCTGTCTTAAAAGATACTTTCATCAACACACGTTTAACACAATATATATCCTTGTGCTGAAAAGAGAAACTGTGGAAATGTAGAATATTCTGAGTTTACACAGGTCATTTAGTTTACCCCTTTTTTATTTGGAAAGAGCCTTTATTTGTCTATGCAGACTGCTTTTAGTGAAGCGTGGGCATTATTTAAATACTGCATTTATTTTTGGGATTAAGCCACATTCTGTTTGTTAACATAACACAACTGGACCAGCATTTGGAGCCATTTCCACTAATGCAAACAAGACCCGAATAAACAGGCTGTGTTTTCTAAAGGAATGCTTTCCACTGTTGTTACAAACAGGTATTTTTTTATGCAATGTCATTACTGATGTGTATAGAGATAGCTCTGTAGATATAAACTATTTTAAAGAAAGCCCAACCGTAAATGTTAAACCACTTTGACTTGTGGAACTTTTGAAGAGGATAAACACTGTGTGACTCGGATTGTCAGTCCAGTCATTCATCTTAGAAGACCTTTAGTGGAATTTTGATTCACCACATTCTTTTATTTGTGTTGAGACACTGAATTGAAATGTTAATGCATGTCTGGATGTGAATATGTCTTTTGAAAGTAATCAAGGTGTCCATTAAGAGAATGATAACAATTGCTTGGAGCTGCCATCTGTGAAGTGTATCCAATCCCACTGTGATTATCTGCTGGCTGCTGCTCATATCATTTCTACAGCTCTCTGTCACAGCCGGCGTTACGGTGAATCCATACGGCTGTTTGGGTCGAGTGAGGATGCGCAGGCTCTGTTCTTATCAAATGATTAACTAGTTGTGCACATATTCATGTTTTCTTGTGTGACCGTGAGTCATTGTGTGTTCATGTCTGTGGAAGCAAACATGTGTGATACAATTATTGAGCTTTAGACAACGTTCATGTGGAATTGTGTTCCTGCAGATGAGCAAGCCGAATCAATATAAGGAGGTAGAAAAAGCAATATGGTGAATCTGTTATTTTTGGTAATCACAACTGTGTCTGCTCCCCCATGATGTGAGGGGAATTCAATTACCTTCTTCTCCCTATTTGGGGGAAAACTTTTTGATGGGAAATGGATGTTGTACTGCAATAAGAGAAAACAAATCGACTTCCTGATGAAATTCCACTTTTCATTTTTCTCGTTTCTAGCCAATTTGCACCCGACCGCTTCTCTCTCTCTCTCTCTCTCTCTCTCTCTCTCTCTCTCTCTCTCTCTCTCTCTCTCTCTCTCTCTCTCTCTCTCTCTCTCTCTCTCTCTCTCTCTCTCTCTCTCTCTCTCTCTCACAAAGACACGCACAAAGACACACACACACACGGCTAATTGCACAGAGACATTGTGTTAAGCTGTGATAAGCAACAGAAGACAGCATACGGGAGCCTTGTAGACACAGTGATGCTGCAAGACAGCCTTATCACCAACACCCACACAAACACTGATACACACACATGCACCCACACACAGGCAGAGAAACAGACAAACAAGCACTCATACGCGGCCACGCACACACAGGAACAGATTGCTGAGGTAGAGACTTCATGCTGAGAGACTTGGGAGGAGGGAGAAGGGGAAGACTAGAAAAAAGGAGGGATAGAAACATAAGAAGAAAGATGAGAGAAGAGGAGGATGGCAGGAGCATTACAAATTGCTTCTGATAGGAGTCTTCAACCCCCTGCTTGTCTGCTAGCCTGTAGGCACTTTGTGTTTACTGAATTATCTCCCTTTCCTTTATTTCCCTCTCTCTCCTTCCCCGCATGCGTGGATGTGTAATGCAGGCTATTCTTCTGGAGGAAGACGATAATATATGTGTGCACGCATGTGTATTTAAACTGTGTGAGTAATACTGTGTACATGACTGTGTATTAATGATTTGGTTATGGCTGTGTGCAGGTGCATGGTTATTTTGTCTAAATGCATTATAAACAGACTTCCCTATGTCAGGATTATTTAGCTGCTGCGCATGTTGGTGCATCTAAATGTATCTCTTTGAACACTGGCAAAAAAGTAAAAGCTGCTTTCCTTTGCCAGCTAGTTCAGAAGTTGCACATTATCGGTCACTAAAAACAGAGCAACAACAAATACAGTGTTGAACACCCACCTCCCACTCTCCCATGGCCAGTTGGTTCCTCAGCTGTATGAGCCAGTCTTCCTGGACGTTGTCGGCACAGTGGTGGATGGTGAGGATTATCGGTCTGGTCAGCAGGGCTCCTGGAGGTCCACAACTCACCACCGGACTCAGCACCGTCTGGATGTCCTCTACTGGGGGTCTGGAAAAGTCAGATAACACAGAGGAGAAATGATTCCTCAGAAAAGAGCGACACGAAGGCTACACTGTTGCTACCAGTTAGTGGGATCATCAACTGCAATCTGTTTTATTCTTCATAATGTTCATATATGAAAACTCCTAGCTGGTATTACATATTTTAAGCAGGCAGGTAGTCAGTTAGGTAAGAATAGAATAGATAAACTAAGAGTACATGAAAATATCAGGGAATAAAACAGATCAGAGAAGAGTAGCACAGAAAATCAATCAGAGGATGATTAGTGGAGTCAGCGGGGCTGCAGCTGGAGTCAGTGGTTCACTGATCATGAGCAGAAAATAAATTAGTACAGGCTACCGGCTCTCCTGCTTTTACAGAAACCTCAAGTATAGGAACCTCAATTACCTGCTTACTAATGTATCATACAATACAGCAGCGTTTGTAAGATGTGATGTTATACATAGTAAACTCCAGTATTTCAGTATTTTATCATCTATAATTATATATTAGATATATATCACTGATTGACATAATAACATAAATAACACCTACAGAGATACTGGGAATTAAGGATTTTGCTGGGAGTCAATCTTAAAGTGTATATGTGTATTCATATAATAATAATACTTTTTTACATATCTATTGTTATTATACGTTTGTTTTCATATACATATAGAGCAAACCCGCATTCTCAAACAGTAGATTGCATATTAAAATAACTCTAAAAATGTCATGTGTAATCCATTATCCAGTCATTTTCTTCTCTCATGTTGCTGAAGATATATATTGTCTGGGAAAGAAGCCCAGATGATGGATCTTAATTTCAGCAGTATTATTGATTTGACAGTTGAAGCTCATTATTGACTCATGATGGGTTCACATGGGTCTGAGAAGCCCACAGATAAAACAGTAGGATTCAAACATACCCGTTGACTTACCTATGCAGGGTTAGGGTCAGCCCTTAATGCAATGCAGTTATATCGATTGGTAAGGTTATGAATCTTGTTTCATACAAATAGAATATACATGTATACATGCATGGAAACACACACCTGAGGGTAATAATATAATCTTTCTGGCTTGCCAAGTGTTATTAAGGCAAGTCAATAAAGCTGAAGAAATGAAGACAGAGGACATAGAAGAGGTTTGACTCTGAGAAATACAGTAGCACACTGCAGGGGGCCTAAGCCTTATTGACTGCTATTGATTGGGGATAAGCTAGAAAGGAAGCATGGGATAGAATACATGAAGCAAAGTGTAACAGGCATCCTAAAGCTCTGTGCCTGGCTGCATAAACTGCCTTGAGTTTCAAACCCAAGGGTGTCCCTTAAGCAAAATATGACATTAAGCCCAGTGGCTAATTTAGAAGTGTCGCAAGAAGCCTTCGAGTTTAGACCAAGGTTTTAATGGTGCACCTCATATACTATTGCTACGCATCACTCACTTTAAAGTCACTTGTCAATCTTAGTGTCAGTTATGGTAAGCTTCTTCAAAAGAGACAAGAAAGATAAAACTAAAATAAATCCAAACTGGACAGACACGAAACATGCAGTTCTTCTCCAAAAATGTGGTATAAATATAATATAATCATTCATTTGTATAATATAATACTAAAACAAACATTTGACGATAGATTGACAGTCAAAATGATAATCTGTAAAACGTTGAATATCACTCATGTGTCTAGTGGGTTTCCCCTGTCCTGAAGAATGTGTGTTGGTTTCTTCTACAAACAGTGTCCATCAAGTAAGGTTATAGTGGATAATACACAAACCATTCAGCAAACAGTTTTCCAATGGAACTTTAATGTAATAATGAAAATGGCAAACTAATGCTGCTTTTGAATTATTAGTTTTCCTTTCAGGAACAAACAAAATGCACTTCCATTGCACTTGGGCGGACGGAGAAATCTTGGAAACATATCTGACAACCAAAACAAAACAAAACCAGTTGTACAGACTAAAATCACTATGTGAAAAAATATATTTGGCTCTAGAGACAACATGTGACAGAAAACATACTGACTTGTCTCTTTCTCTCTCAACAGTATGATAAATAAATGAATATATATGTGGCTATTTATGGTTACCTTTGAATAGAGTGCCGATATTATCTCTAAATTAGCTTTGAATTAATAATTATACGCTGCTGGAATATAGACATTTTCTCTCTTGTCTCTCATGTCCCACTGAGAGCTTTGCCTCACTGATGCACATGTTTTTGGAAGTAAAGGATTATAGTACATGTAACAGGATTATAGTAATCCCAAAAATAACCACTAATCTGTTAGTTAGTGTGGAAACAGCAATCTCTTTGCATATGCTGTCAAAAGCTTGCTGTTAGTTTTTTTCTTTGCAGTTAACAAACGTTTCACACATCTAGAAATGATGGCTGTTATGCGCTTTGGGTAATCACACTGACTCTTAAATGACTCTAAATTAAACAATATTGATTCACTTAGAACATTATGTGGATTACTGTGCAGATTAATATGTTAAATAGAACATAACAAGAGATGAAGAAATAAGGAGAATAATGGCAACAACAGAGGAACACAAAAGCCACAGAGAAGAAAAGTGAGGGTAAAACGTACCTCAAGCTGTCCTTCCTGTGCACAGTCACATACATCTCGTAGACCCTCCCCTGAGGAACAGCCCCCGCTGGAACCAGCAGACTCACACCTGCAGGAAAGAGGACAGGGAGAGCAGGAAGGGAGCCGGAAATAATCAGTTTTATCCCTGGATTTATACATTTCAACATGCACAACTGAATTATTGAATGTGCAACCCATTATCATTTTATCATTATGATTAATTATTAAATCATCATTTTTAAAGGCAACCTGTGATAAAACGTTCTCCTAAATATATCATCAAGTGAATTGTGGTGGCTTCTGAGAGCTGCTCCCTATCAGCAGGTTACATTATTCATTATATGTGTCTGCACACTGCTTTTAAATCCTACCATAAGTCTACTGAAAGTATTTTTTGTTTTACAAGGTAGCATGAGAACATCTCAAGGTTGTTTTGTCTTTTGTTTAAACTTGACTTTGCAGGATTGGTCAACTTTAGTGCAGGCAATGCATTTCATCTTCATTAAATCTAAAATACCTATTTAACTATTTTTATTTATGATAAACTTTGATGTTATTATTACTATGTATAGATGTTTAGGTTATGTAATTGTTACTATTTGTGTATATAATCAAACATAAATCAAATTTGCACCCTCTTGCATTGACTCTGTACCACCTCTAAAATTGGCCTTTGGAGTCACCGCTGGTTACTGCATCATCATTAGACAGTTACCAGATTCATGTTAAGTGTGTGTAGAAATTCTACCAGAGTTGGCTACAATGAGGTGTCCTCCCTGGTTGTTGAACGATCCGTGAGCGGTACAGGAAGGGTCCCGTGTTCGGGCCAAGCTCTGGTTGCGAAGGTTCATGGTGTCGCTGTTATCCAACAGAGACTGAGTTACCTAGGAATACAATACAACGGTCTTAATGTCAGAATTAAAGGGCAACACATGCTTTTCCAGTATTGGGAATGACAATTTCCAATAGATAATGGAATGGATAAAGTTATTAAAATAAAAATAAAACATTACACAGGGTTAGGGCTAACACAGTTACTAAGCAGCAGAGAGGCATTCACCTTAGGAATCGTGCAAACATGCTATTGCAAATTTGTTTTTGATAATGGGGTTATTGAGGAAGTCAATGGTTTCTTCTGTTTGTGTGCTTAGTGAGACTCATAATGAGGTCAGGCATTAATGAATCACAGTTACACACTGCATCCTACAACATGTAAAAGCAAGATGCACCCATTGTGTGTGGAGGCTGGAAGATCAGGCTTCCATTCTGGGGTCCAGAGAAGTTTCACTAAGCAAGGCCAATATCTGGTTGTAAAGGTCAGTTTAGTTTTATTTTTGTGCCAGCATTGGAATAGGAATATGTTAATGCTCTCTATCAAAAATAATTTCCATGCATTTGCCTAGCTGTTGCCTTTTATTTTCATTTTCTCCTGTTACCAATCAAATAAAATGCTAAGCAGACAATGCGTATAACTACAAGACGCATTGTCAACCTTCTTATCTTTCTTACAGTGCAGACGCTTTTCCGCTTGCTCTTGCCTCTGCTTACTTTTTATGCTTATTTTCCTATTCTTATTCTCTGAAAACTTTGAGAAGCAGCTCCTGGACATTAACTTATCACTGGGACAGTTATTCTTCGTAAATAGACGGAGGGTTTCAGCCATATTTCAACATTTTTACGACAACATCAGTCTTACAGTAGCGTGGCCTAGCAACAGCTAAAGCCTGGTAGGCTACTGCATGCTATTTAGCCTAAGCTAGTTGGTAGCAAAATGCCTCCGTTCTCTACAGATGACTTCCACAAACTTCTACAGAAGATGGCTGTTTTGGAAATGAAAATGCAACTGTTGGAAGTTAACGTGGAAGTGAATGGACTATGTCGTGGGAATGACACCACTTTACCAGTGTTGCAAAAATAATGGAAAAGGGTATGCTAACTCACAGCTAGTTAGCAGCTACAAGGATTCCAAGGAACAGGAGGGCTGTGTACTGGGTAATAAATCTACACGTGGTAATCCTCCCTGGAACTCTCTGGGTGCAAAGCCTAAGAGTAAATCATTTCCATGGGATTTGGGAGGACGAATAACAGGCAGAGCCCAGCGCTCTGAAATCTGTGATGCGACCGGCTGGCCTGCATTGTTATCACCCAGGAAGAACGCCTCTTCAACCCCTAAACAGCAGTGGACAGCTGCTAAACGGAAAACTACAACAAATCCTCCTAAACCACCAAGTGTGCCAATCCAGAACAGATACGCTCCGCTGACCGGAGATCTCTTTCTGATGACCTGGATAACCTATCCTCTTCACACAGCAGGGTAAGGACCAATAGCTACTCCAAAAGTAAAAGGCTAGAGGGAAAGCTAACGACTGGGCCTGAAACTCTGATTGTGGGTGACTCTGCTGTAAGAGATGTAAAAAGTATGTGTAGTAAGAACAACACCAAAGTACTCTGTTTTCCCAAGGATATGGTCTCTGACTTGGCTGAGAAGATCCTGCATATTGGGGCTGAACATCCGACTGTGAAGAATGTGGTACTACATATTGGAACAAATGGTGTTGTTACAACAGTCAGAAGTGCTGAAAGAAGACTTTAAATGTCTGTTGGAAACTACCAGCTCTCTAAATGCAGAGGTGTTCATCAGTGGCCCTCTACCGCAAGTCAGAAGAGGAGTGGAGAGATTCAGCAGACTGTTTGCACTGAACACGTGGCTTTCAACTGCCTGTACTGACCATTCTGTCCATTTTATTGACAATTTTAACTTTTTCTGGGATTGAAGACATCTTTTTAAGGCAAATGGAGTTTGCCTGAACAAGTCAGGAGTGAAATTGTTTATCTCTAACATATTCAACTGCCTGCGTCATCAATCTGTTCCCTCTGCCAAGGACAAGCGACAAGAGGAATCAAAACAGGAGAAAGACACAACACATTGCGCAGAAAACCCTGAAGTATCACTGCACCCGCCTGAGGAATGTTCTGATTATGGGAGACCTGGCAGCATGTCCTTTACCCCCGCCCCTCAACGACACCCACCAATATCACCAAAGACAAGGAATGGATTCCAGTCACCAAGCTGGGCCGCCTGTTCGCGCCATCTCCCCCGTCTTGATCACCATGCCTACCACAATAATCCAAACCAAAACAATACAAGGAAGATGGAAGCAGATTTCCAAACCCCCCTTCCTACAGTGTAGCCCTCACCCTGCCCTCCTATGATGAGAGGAGCAGGGTGGTGCGTCCTTCCTTCCCTTCAAAGCCTGATAGGGATGTGTGTGTACAAAACGCTGCAAAATGATATTTGCTGGGTCCAGGCTCAAGGGCGTATGGCACTCTCAACTCTTTCAAGGACATGCCGGGGCCCTTCCTGCCAGTGGCTTTGCCGATATCTGTGTTGATAGGTAATAGATTAAGAGCAGTGAATCATCTTAGATACAGGAAGCGCTCAAACATTTGTGTGAGTTTATCAAATTTAGCAGTGATTCCATGTCAGCCACAGCTTGTTACAAAAAACCTGACTGATAGTTTAACGAACTTAAACTAGCTTTATTAAATGTCAGGTCTTTGGCTGGAAAAACATTTGTAATCAATGATTTTATCACTGAGCACAATCTCGATGTTATGTTCTTAACAGAAACTTGGATTGAACAAAATAACAGTGCAGCTGTTCTTATCGAATCAACCCCTCCCAACTTTAGTTTTATGAGTCAGGAAAGAATGCATAAGAAAGGAGGTTGACTTGCTATTCTGTTCAATGATTCCCTTCAATGCAGGAAGACATCTTATGGGAACTTTGCTTCTTTTGAATATGTGGCCCTTCAGCTGAAATGCTCCTCTCGAGCTCTGTTCCTAAATATGTATAGACCACCCAAATACTGTGCAAGCTTTTTTGATGATTTTACCGAGTTGCTGTCTATAGTGTGTATTGACTTTGACCGTCTAGTCATTGTTGGTGATTTTAACATCCATGTTGACAACCCCCAAGACAGAGGGGCTAAAGTTGTGTTCTTGAGAGCTATGGACTGACTCAGCATGTGACGCTGAATAAGGGAAACACTCTGGACTTAATTATCTCAAAGGATCTGAATATCTCTAAGGTTGTGGTGACTGATGTTGTACTCTCTGACCATTCCTGTGTTTTCTTTGAGAGCTCTATTTCTGTTCACAAATGTTCAAAAAGAGTTAACCACAAAGCGATATTTAACTGAAAATACTAGGGAAATGTTTACTCAGAATTTTTCTTCCACACTTGCCCCTGCTAACATCTCAGTAAATGAGCTAGTAGATCATTTTAATTCAAAAATTAAAAATGTTATAGATGCCATTGCTCCAACTAGGGTAAAGGAAGTGTCTGGCAAGAAAATATCTCCATGGAGAAAGGCCATGACCGTGAAAAAAGAGAATGTCGAAAAGCTGAACGCAGGTGGCGAAAAACAAATCTCCAGGTTCACTTTGAAATCTATAAAGAGAGACTTGGCCTTTATAATTTGGAATTGAAAAACGCACGACAGTCTTTCTTCTCTGACATCATTACCAAAAACAAAAACAACGTACATGCCTTGTTTGCTACCTTCAACAGTCTAAATAACCCCCCAGTGTCAGTAGCCTCTGAATTTCTATCCACCAGGGCGTGCAATGATTTTGCCTCCTTCTTCACTGACAAAATTCAGAAAATCAGACAAGCAGTCAGTGCCTCTGCATCAGGTACAGCAAATGTGTTGTCCCTATGTCCACCTAATATCAATTCTGACATCATGACACAATTCCATCAGATTAATGATAAAAACCTTTATTCCATTATTCAACTTCTGAAATCTTCTGCTACCTTGATATTATTCCAACAGATGTTTTTCCTTGCATGGCCTCAGATCTACTTCATATAGTAAACAAATCTCTTCACTCAGGTATTTTTCCACAGGCCCTGAAAACTGCAGTCATTAAAGCGCTCTTAAAAAAGAATAATCTAGATGCTTCAGTAATGAACAATTACCCATATCAAACCTGCCATTTCTAGGTAAAATCATTGAAAAAGTTGTTTTTCAACAGTTGAGTAACTTCTTGCATTTAAATAACTGTTTCAATGTGTTCCAGTCAGGCTTTCGTCCAAACCACAGCACTGAGACTGCTCTTGTAAAGGTCTTCAATGACATCCACTTAAACACCGACAGTGGCAGAACTTCAGTGTTAGTATTATTAGATCTCAGCGCTGCGTTTGACACTGTTGACCACAACATATTACTAGACCGACTGGAAAACTGGGTGGGACTTACGGAAACAGTTCTAAATTGGTTTGAATCCTACTTAAAGGACAGAAACAACTTTGTTTCTATAGGTAAATACACATCTGAGTTGACAAATATGACATGTGGGGTACCTCAAGGCTCCATCTTGGGGCCTCTTCTCTTTAACGTCTACATGCTACCACTGGCTCAGATAATGAAGAACAACAACATAAGTTACCATAGCTATGCGGATGTCACACACATGTACGTAACAATTTCACCAGGAGACTATGCTCCAATTCAAACACTGAGTAAGTGCATTGAACAAATCAATGACTGGATGTGTCAGAACTTTCTCCAATTAAACAAAGATAAAACTGAGGTAATGGTTTTTGGAGCCAAGGCAGAACGTATAAAAGTTAGCGCTGAGCTTCAGTCTGCAATATTCAAAACAACAGATAAAGCCAGAAATCTAGGTGTAGTCATGGACTCTGACCTGAGTTTTAACAGTCACATTAACACAGTTACTAAATCAGCCTACTATTACCTAAAGAATATATCTAGGATTAAAAGACTAATGTCAAAGCAGGATTTGGAAAAACTTGTCCATGCTTTTATCTTCAGTAGACTCGACTACTGCAATGGTGTCTTCACAGGTCTCACTAACAAATCTATTAGAAAGCTGCAGCTGATTCAGAAAGCTGCTGCTCGAGTCCTCACTAACACTAAGAAAGTGGATCACATCACTCCTGTTCTGAAGTCTTTACACTGCCTTCCTGTGTGTCAAAGAATAGATTTCAAAATACTGCTGCTGGTTTATAAAGCACTGAATGGTTTAGGCCCAAAATACATTTCTGACCTACTGCTAAATTATGAACCATCCAGATCTCTCAGGTCATCAGGGACTGGTCAGCTTTCTGTCCCCAGAGTCAGAACTAAACATGGTAAAGCAGCGTTCAGTTGTTATGCTCCAAATATCTGGAACAAACTCCCAGAAACCTGCCGGTCCTCTGCAACTCTTACTACTTTTAAATCCAGGCTGAAGACTTTTCTTTTTGTCGCTGCTTTTAATTGAACTATTCACATCTTAAACTGCACTGTAACTTTTATCCATGTATTTTTTTCTTTTAATGTTTCTTTTATTATCTCATCTTTTTAATGACTGATTTTAAATGCCATTTTCTTAATGTTTTTTATTTTTTGTAAAGCACTTTGAATTGCCTTGTGTTGAAAAGTGCTATATAAATAAACTTGCCTTGCCTTACAAGCGCTGTCACAGGGCTGAGCAAAGAGGGCGGATTTAAAGTAAACCTATGAAACCACCTAAGTGTAAGAGGTAATATATATCGTGTAATATTTCCCTTTCCAAATGTCCACTGTGAGTTGTTAAATAAGTACTAAACATTCAGTAGTAATATTCTCAAATTAGCGAGGGAAAGTCAATCGGGTGGTCCAAAAGTACACGATTAACAACACCAATTATAACAGAGAAAATGATCAAATAGAAGTGCCACTGACATGTGAAGCTCAAAGATAGTGAGTTCAGCACTCATACCGCCTCAAGACAGGTAAAGTGATGAAACAGAGCCGTTTCATCTGCATTTGTGACAAGTGATTCTCGTATGCATGCCATGTAGTTGACAGAGCAGAGGGAGGAAACTGGTGCACTGAGCTTCATGTATACTAATGCTGTTTGCTTTTGTATTTATGTGCCTGGGAATACATAGTGTTTCAGAACTCTATGCTTCTGCAGATCAGGAGAAAATATTTCAAAATCCTACTGTTAACTGTGATTATGATTATATTGACTGTTTATGTTTTTTTTAACTCATGTTCAATGCCTTGTTAACATGCTACTGTAACAAAAACATCTTACAATATTGAAATCATACAGAATACTTTTAAGTTAAAGTCATACAAGTGGATGAAGGTTACTGACTTTAGACTGAGGAAGACTCTCATTACCTTAGGAGACAGTTTGGATGTGAAGTCCCCCCCGAGGTCATCCTGTGGTGTGACCAGACCAGAAGAGTTGTACACTTTGATCTTTAGGTTGGGAAGAGGATCCAGCAGAGGGGAGTTGGTCATTGGGATTTTATCCGAGACATCATGGAGAGCGTACACTGGACCTCGATACATGGCAGCTGCATTTGTCAAGTCAGGAGGAGCCGTCAGTAGATCAGCTGGAGGGATAAAGTGGCGAGAGAGCAAGGGACATGGTGAAGGGAAGGAGAAATGAATGAGAAAGAACAACTTTAATAGCACTGCCAGATTGTTCGGCTAACGGCTGATGGTGGTGTCTGAAGAAGAGACGGAAAATAAAGGGTGAAGCTTAAATAAACACATAATAAATGCTCAACAAATAAATAAATGGTTCATTTCTTCTTTAAGTTTTCATCTTACTCTATACCTTTAACAGTTTAAACCTCAACACATGGCTTCAGTATCGAACAGATGTAGGGGACTCGTAGATCAGTTAACAGGGATAACAGGAGTAAGATGAGAGTAGATGAGGCTACTGATAAGGTATCAGTGACAGGAATGATACATTACAGTACACAGGGGCATGACCCGGATCAAAGACCGGTCATGGCTGCTGCACAGAGAGCCAGAGAGAGTCCCTTTTAAAGGCCCATTCCCAAACCGCCCCCTACACCCTACCCCTACACCCTACCCCTCCGTTTGCGCGTTCACGCGGAGGCTCCGCCATATTGAGGGCTGTTCCAAAGCAACGAGTGTGGAGCGGTGTGGAGGGGGAGTGGGCTATCAATCCCTCAAACACCGAGTCTGCAGCGGTGCTGACTTGAGACAGGTCTCTACCTGACCGGAGTCACGCTGTGTGTGTCCGTCAGGAAACACGCTGTGTACAAGTAGTTCCAGCAAATATCCACTGATAAACTGCAATGTTAACAACCTCATGATGACCTCATATGTTTTTAACTTAGGATCAAACCTGTGTTTAGTCTAGAAAAAGGTAAATGTGTGCATTTTATTATAAAGTTGTGTATATTTACAGACCGTTGCAAAAACTAAGAAGCTTATAAACATCAGGTTTAAAACTAAAAGAGCTTTACAAAAATGAAAGATGTTTGGAGTTTTATTTGAGTTATTCATTTAAACTTTTTGTCTAAGAGATGCTGATTTGAAACCGTTGTCACATACAGTTACGGCATTTCCTGTTTCTGCCGGAGAGAGGGGAGGCCGTCCCAAAGCTTGCTGCTGTATTTACTCCCTCCATCTGACAGGAGGGAGCCTCGTTGAGCTGCGAGTGTGGCTACAGACGGAGTTCACTCCATCACGGAGGGGTAGGGTCGAGGGAGTGGTTTGGGATTGGGCCAAAGTGTTGCTCAGAATTCATCAAACACATATATATATATATTTAAATCTGTACCTTAATAAAACAAACTCTTTACACTGTATAACATTAACAAAGCAAGTGTTAAAAAGTATGAAAAACATTCCACGTTTAAAGCTTTTTAACACGTTATCACTGCCTGACTTCACCCACACAATCAAGGGAGCTGTCACAGTAACCACATTGCTGTCCATTTTCAAAATGCTTACTATGTCATGATTGAAATCGGACTGACAAAACCTCCCGGCACATTTACCACAGAATATGACTAATTAATGAACACTGGCAATTGTTAAGACTGATCTATTTGGGCTCAGTTAATTCACACTTATCCTGTTCTCCTCGATGTGTTACACAGATAGTAAAAGGGACTTACAGTACATGATATAAAAGGGTATTGATAAGTAAGACCAAGAGTATGTTGATTTCATAATGCAAGTACCTTCTTATACCTTTTTACATTGCTTCATTCTTTTGGCTAACCTTTCTGACTTAAATATAGTAGGTATATATATATATGAGGTCTTGATGTTTTGCAGAACATTCTCAATAACACACAGTATTTTTAATCAAGAAGCTAAAAACCTTTAGCAGCGAATTCACACTTTAACAACAATTACTTCATTTTAGATTATTTCATCTAAATGTAATCCTTACTTCCTTCTATGTATTTGGAAAGATGCTGCAGGCAAGTGCTACTGATTGTAATAATAACACATTTGGCAATATCACCAAAAGTAAATCCTACATATGGATTTACTTTAAAAAGACGAAAGTGAGTATGCTCCGAGCAAACCCCATAACACAACAAGGTCAGTCACTCTTGTTTCTAGTTTTGTTATTCCACCATAACCCTTTTTAGTTTAACACAATTTACTCTAAGGCCAGACAAAACATTTAAAGTGTTCTCCCCTTCTTACTTCCACCAGAAAATCCAACATGTATCTGAGATTTAATTGGAAACAGGACCATAGGAAGGCCAGTTACCTACTGAGAACAATTCCACATTTTTTCACACCAGAGCCTGAAATCCTGTTGTTCCCTCCACGAGCTCATCTATTCTAATTTTGAAATCCACACACACACATCTGTCACCCATCACTCTTTTTCTCTCTCTATCACAAGGCTGTTTACCCTTAAAGCCAGTGGGTATTCCTGCCAAATCAACCCTGCTGAAATGTAATTAACAGCTAACGGAAAGCCACAGAGTGAGAGAGAGACTGAGAAAGAGAGAAATAGTCAGAGGGTAACAGAGCGAGGGTGATGCAGGGACATAATTCTTCATTAATAGTAATCGTAGATGACTCCTTGAAGAAGAGTGACAAGCATCCTAGTGCTTTCCTGATAAAATGTCACCCGATTTCTGCTTATTCGAAGGCATTTGCCCTTGTACACACACACGCACAATTATTTTGTAGCTTGCAGTTTTTTGTATTGCTGACCACATACAGCAACCTATTAAGGTTTCCTATAAAAGGTGTTCAGAGTAGCACCATATTGTTTGCAGATGTCACTCAACTTGATTAACACAAAATCCGTGGCAAATACGTAACCTCTTTTTAAATGGAAAATATCATGTACTAATAAGTAACACTTTAACGCTTGTTTTTTCAGTAAGTTTTAAAAAGAATGTTCAGTATATCATTCTAATTTGTGGTTGGGTATTAGTTACATATGTATGTGGAGGCGTGTGGCGCAGTGGATAGAGCCTTGGTGTTGGTGTTGGGATCAGGGGGTCACAGGTTCAAACCCCACTGCAGTCAGCATGTCGTTGTGTCCCTGGCAAGACACTTCACCCCAAATTGCTCCTGTGGTGATTGCCCACAGTAAGTCGCTTTGGATAAAAGCGTCTAACAAGTGACATGTAATGTAATGTTTGTTTACATGCCCTATGTCTAATGTTTGCAAGGGATGAGGACTTATAATACTGTTATGGAAAGAAGTTTATTAGGCCGGTAGACTGATCCCTGATTCATTTACATTTCCTTTCCAATCTTGGCATTTCCAGTAAGCGATTGCATGCACACAGGTGTACAAGTGTGTGCGGCTGTGTGCTTCTTGTTGTTTTATCCATTTCCCAAAGACAGAGAGGTAGAAATGACAACATAGACAGAGGAGAGTGAAAGATGGCTCCACTTTAACAGGAAGACAAACAAAGGCCGGAGTGTCTGTAGCAGTACTAGTCACTGTGATGGGAGAGAGACGGAGACACGGCGACGGGGAGACAGAGACACAGAGAGGAGAATGCGGATAAACAGGAAATGTGATTGACCTGAATGTGCAGATGGGAAAGAAGGAGTGAGACGGAGAAGGAGAATGGCAGAGAGTAACTCCTTGATGGAAGAGAGTGGTCTCTGGTAGAGACAGATATACATCTAAAGCAGCCAAGATTGACAGCAGAGAAACAAAATTATGCTAGAAGCCTCAAAAAGGCATGGTGCAGGTACAGTTATTTTCATAGAGGTCTATCTATCTATACATCTATATGACTATGAATCTATCTACCTTCCAATACGAAATCCATGAGAAAATGACTCTACTTCTCACTTGTTTTATTACCTCAGTAAACAATCTTAATTGTGTTTTTTCAAATGTTCTTCAATTATATTTATTTTGAAAATCAATGCAATTTAGAGTAACTTCTTTAAGACGGATAATAATCAGTGTTTCTACTTGAGTTTTGTACTACAGTGTTATTTTCAGCGTGAATAAAATGTCATTTTCTGGAACATTCCTTACCTGATCTGGCTGTTTTGATATTCACAGACTGAAAGCCTCCATTTAGTGCCGAGGTGTCGATGATGTCCGAGTCAAAGTCACGGTGTGTCTTGCGGTAGACGAAGAGTGCCACGATGACAGAGATGACGAGGCACATAATCACTGCGATGACAATGCCCACGTAGAGCGCTACATCATCTGTACTCGGAGCAGCTAGAGGGGACACAAATAAAGAACAGAGATGGAATTACAGACACACAGATAATGTGAAGAATAAAGCCAAATACAATCTTAAGATATATGAATATAGTGCCACTTGTCTACTTAAATGTAGGATATAAACAGCTACATAAATGATATCTCTAGCAACAGCGCAGCAAATAAAACAAGACAAGATGAAATGTGCTTCAGGCTTCAAATAAACAAGGCTCTCTGTCGTTCTTTATTTGTGTTTTAGAATTTCACATTGACCTCAGACCACTTATCATAGCTGTTAAGGTTATGTTGCATTCAAATAAAACTTTCAATTAGCCCCCCAGCTTTTGTAATATGATCATTTGTCTAGACAGAGGTAGAGAGACACAGAGACCTCTTTCATCGAAATAAAAAACGGTAGCTAGCAACTATTACAACTTAATAAGGCTGTTAATTATTTTTACAAGGGTCCTAACATCCTTTTTCAATCTGGCTGAGCCTTTAATCTTGTTTCAGTGAGAACAGCGCTGCAACTGCCATCCGTGATCTATATTTTAGAGCAGAACGTTTGAACTGATAGCAAAAGGTATGAGCCGAGCTTAAGGATAAAGTGGAGAGGAGATGAGTAAATGATGAGAGGAGACTATTTAAAAGCACAAGCGAGGAATGATGAGGAGGAAATAAGAGGGAATGCCAATAAGTGGAGTGGAATATCGAAAAAAGAGGACTTCCAAGCAGATGTGGCGACAACCAAAAAGGAAAGGGGAGTTAAATAAAGATAATAACAGAAACATGTAAAAAAGAGAATAAGGAATAGGGAAGATGAGAGAGGAATCAAGTAGGGCACAATACAGGGCAGAGAGGAGAGGAGAGGAGAGGAGAGGAGAAGAGAGGAGAGGAAAGGAGAGGAGAGGAAAGGAGAAGAGAGGAGAGGAAAGGAGAGGATAGGAGAGGAAGGAAGAGGAACACATTGAAAGTGGAAATGCACTTGAACTTCAAAGCAGACAAACAGAAGAAATCCTACATATTTAACATGAAAGCGCCTGTGAAACTTTTTTGAGTAGTCTTACACTTAGCCCTCCTTGTATAATTACTTCCTCTGTAGCTGGTAGGAAGGGATTTGTCTGCAGCTATTAAGAAGAAGGCATAAAAGTATAGGAATGCTCCTTTTAATCTGCCCTTAAAGTCAAGAGGCAGATAACAGGCTTCTAGCTACAAACAGCCTGAGTCATTCGCTTAAGGATTTGCTGTTGTCACATCAGAACGTGTTCAGAAAGCATGAGCTTGATTATGCATGAACGAATCCTTTGATGAGGCACACACACATTCACACTCACATATGCCTAAGCATGATACACACATTCACTGAAGAGGGGTCACACCTGATGGTGTTAGTTACTCATCTACCACTTGAGGGAGCTATGATCCACTTCCTGTGTCTCTGGGGAGCTGAGCGAGGGCAAAGCATTTCCCTCTTAATTAAGTGATGACTGAAATGAACCAAATGTCTAAAGGCCCAGGAGTCCAGGACATAGAATAACAGCATACACAGAAGGTTTCGAAATCCAAGTGTTTAAAGCTTTTCTGAAACTGAATAAAGTTCAGGTCAAGTAACATTATCTTCTTAGGAAAGAAAACAAATCATATTTAAGTGATATTTGTCTTGTTTACGAGATAAAGCCTATGTTGAAACTTACTGAAGCTAAATGTTAGTTTAAGAACCTATTAAAAGCTACATTAATTGTCAAAACATCACTCAGCTATTAAGATCCTTTGTATTTTAGGTTATTTTTGCTATCATCTCCTCAATTGTGAGTATTTTCTCCTTTGTCATTATGTCATATGTGTGTTGTCTTATGGTATAGTTAACAGAATATCTTCGTCTGATGGACTGCAACATGGGAAAACGTCTCTTGATTGCCCATCACGAAAATTGTGATGGCCATTTTTTTAATGAACGGAACAGCAAATTGATTAATCAACAAGAATCGTTGTTTCCAGTTCTAAACATAACGTTCGTAACATCCGTTTAACTTTAAATGTGGAAAAAGATGCTTAACAATGTGTCACATAAACCAGATTGCGTTTTGGGGAAATAACACATTGTGATACTTCATGTTTACAGCTCCAGAGTTTGTACTCTTTCCACCAAGATTTCTGCCAAATACCTATTCATGAAATTTAACTCAATTTAAGAGCACAACCTTTAAATCTTGAAACGTTTAATCCCTATGGGTTTTTCTCTTATGCAGGTTCCTTTTGAGGTTAACACATTGATGTAAAAATGCTCAAAAGACTCTGCTGCATTAAGTTACCCTGTTATCAAGGTCCTTACACTTGCCAAAGGGGAATATCATTGGGTAATCCTCTTAAGAACCAACTCCCTGATCTTAATTATGATCATTCTCATCTATTTAGGGAATCTTTATCATGTTTCTACTTTAACTTGAAGGTCGACAACTTCAGAAGACATTAGGTGCCAGGCAGCCATACAATCATTTCCAAACAATTTTTTTTACAGAGTGTTGTGGGACACTTAACGAGGCTATGGCTTGCTGTGTTATTGATGTAGGTGTGTTTGTGTGCTAAGTGTAACATGTTTTAATACCAGCGGACATAACAATCTTTCTTCCCTGTCTGTCGGTTAACATCCCATCTCTCACAGATTTTATTCTCACTCCATAACTCACACCTCTCTCTCCGACTCCCTGCGTCTCTGTCTCCATCTGTTTGATTTGTAGATGAATCAAACAACACGTCCCATTAGAGCTTCTACCTGCATGACTAACCTACATATAACTGCACAATATCAAATGTTTTCTTTTTTCATTTTCCCTATTTTCTTGGTGTTTTTCTGTCCTACATTTCCTTTATTGTATTCACCTTACACGTACATGTCACATGCTGTCTAGACTTTGGCAAACTAAGCAAAATCATTGCCAAATCGTGATAGCAACAACACTACAACATGTCTATTTGCAATTTCTACCATATAAGTGATGTATGCAAAAAGTAAAGAACAGCCCCAATGTTTAAGACATAATTGAACCAATCACTTATGTGTAATCCAGTGCCTATGTAACTGATAACTGGACTAAAATTAGGTTTGACGGAAATCAATGGAAACACAAATTAATTTATGGTGTGTGAATACACCATTGAAAGACTTTTGCTGCATTAACCTGTAATACAATTTCCTGAATGGATTGACCTTACATTTGAGCTTGGACATAAAAAAAATCCTCTTTTTTTCTCTGAATGCTCAAAGAAATGTTTCGAATTTAAATGAAAAAAACTCAATTCATCTCTGTGCTCTGTATGCACTACTTCTTTGGTCTTTCCTTTTATTGAGCCTCTATATGAAAACACCAATGCACTGCTTTAGTTCTGATGATAATTGATAGTCTGATAGCCTTACATAAAAGACTAATCTGAAAAGGAGACTGAATGTGGGTGTGCACTTTGGACCACACCTGGATGAATGAATAATGTGTTTGGACCTCTGTGTTTATCTAAGCATAGCACAGGGCTCTGCTCCGTGAAGCCCGGGTGACAAAACCTGCAGTGATAGAAAGAGGAAAGAACACATATCTGACTGGGTACCAATAGGTACACACCTATGTTCATTTTCATGGGCACTCATGCGAGATCTGACACTCACACTGATTGTGCAGGCAGTCATGAACACATCCATAATAACTTTTATCCTCAAGTCAACAATCTGCTGTGTTTCTCCTGACAAGCAGGTCAAGTCCGAAAGCTTGGCTTAATAGGATTTAGATTAAAACTAGTGGAGCAACTGAATAAGCGATATGTCTGTGAAATGTCTGACAGTTCTCTATACTGTAGGAGGGAGACTGTTGTGTTCTAAAGGTCAATACACTAATACTGTTCACATGTGAACAAGGGCAGGGACAAATAAACTTGTGAAGGACGCTTAAAATTATCATATTGATCCATCAGTCAACTTTAAATAAGTTGACAACTGTCTGTCATGGAGGCATTTGTCTGTGAGAATGTGTATGTATGAGAGCCTGCCCTTTGATGAACATCCTTAATCCCAGTCTAGCAGTCTAGCATAGTTTCTACAACAGATCAGGTTAGATGCAATGCTGACAGTCTCTCTTTCTCACTTGCTCGATATGTGTGAGTCATTTTCAGAATCATTTGACAACCAACCATTTTTCCTTTGTTTTCCATGGAAATAAGTCATTATAATTCTTTATAGTTTTGGATGACAGTGTTACCTTACAAAAGCAATATTCAGCAGTTTGTTCGTGTTCAGTGTTCAAAGTTAAATAGTCATTGGTTGCAAAACCAACATTATTTTGCCAGTGTTCACTGTGTGTACATGCCAAATTCAGTTTGTTTTGGAGTAGCGTATGTGTGTGTATGTGTGCACAAACTGATAATGTGCCTCTCTGTGTCCAATAATAATAGTCATTGTAATTGGCAATAGTTGATCTAAAATGAGTCACATAAAGTTGATAACTGCATGTTTGTGCCAAAGTGTTAGAGAGTAATAAACAATTGGGGCGGTGACAATTCTGAGAATTGTACACACACTCTCTCTCTCTCTCTCTCTCTCTCTCTCTCTCTCTCTTCTCTCTCTCTCTCTCTCTCTCTCTCTCTCTCTCTCTCTCTCTCTCTCTCTCTCTCTCTCTCTCTCTCTCTCTCTCTCTCTCTCTCTCTCTCTCTCTCTCTCACAGCCAGTTGATTACACACACGGGCTTGTGGAACAGAAGCCTCGGCTCAACCTCAGTCAGCATGGATCGCTGTCTATCGATTGGCTGAGCTTTTTTTGTCATTCTCAGAGTCTGTCCAATCTGCGATGGAGAGGATTTAAAGAAGGGGGAAACAAGGATAACTCAGCTTAGCTCTATCTTCTCTGTGATCTGCATCCAAACCAGAGCTGTGGACAATCACTACTTGCAACTCATTCAACTGCCTTTTTGATCTTGGCACAAACATGCAAACACCACCTATACTGCACTCCTGGCTCACACATACGCTCCAAGTAACTGGCACGAATTAATGGAAGAGAGACCGTCAGATAGAGAAAGTAAGCAGCCATTTGGTAATGTGTCTATCCATGTTCTGTAGTGGGGATGAATACACTTTCTTGGTGCCAAGAAATAAAATAGTGAGTCACTTAAGAGTAACTAAAGCCTGAGGGAACAAATCTATACAGGTATATAAAAAGTCATATGAATGCAAGCACGATGTAACAAACCTGCAATACAGTTCAAATGCAACTTTTTACTGAAGAAAAACTTTGAATGCAATTTGTATTATCACCTATTTCAGCGTCTGCTAGCTTTTTATGCTGGGAAAAACACTGGGAAAAAGCTGTGTCCCTCTGCACAAATCTACAGCTCAGCCACTTCCTGCCCTTCTCTTTGCCTCAAACTTATTTGTGTGTTACTTCACAATCTTAAAAAGAGACAAATTAGGGTGCAAATGTAAAACAAAGCTTTTAGCGTAAAAGTTTTCAGTTTTGGTAAACCACAGTTCGTTGTTCTTGGTGAACGCAAACTGATCGACAGACTTTGTACTGATCAAAGTACGTTTAAGACGGTCCGTTTTGTCTCAAAATCAAGAACAATTACTCAGAAGAATATGGGCATTGTCTTCATAATCCTGTTGTTGTTGTGATTGCATTCCCAAATAGAGAAAACTGGCTGCCATGTTTAAGAAACATAAACTCAGCAGCTGTTAATCATTATCAAATCACTGGTATTGACGAAATACTCTATGGCCTTCCTGCAGATAGATTATGGATATTGTTCTGGTCATGGAGCCGTAAAAATATATCATATTACGCCCTTTGGGTAGCAGCTGTGGATGCAGAATCTGATTGAGCTAACAGCTATTGGAAGTCAAACTAGATATGGAGATGGTCAGTATTACATTTGTAACCTGACTCCAACATGGACATGTGAACTCCGAAAAATAATTTGAATTATACATTAAACATTACATTTACATCTGTAGTCCTACTCGATGATTCTCAAAGCCACTCACGCAACCTCCCAATGCAAATGCAATGAGCAATGACTGCCTCTATATCTCATTTCTGGTTCTCACTGTGCCTGTATCTCACAACACACACCCGGGCGATGAAACAGCTTGAGCAGATCCTAAACGAGAGTCATTAGAACACATCACAGACGCTCATAGATTGCTTTGAAGATAAAACGAGAGCACCTGCAATGAGAGAGGTAAAAAGCGCGGTAATAATAAAGGGCAGAGATCCTTTCCCTCTTGCATCCTTCAATTATTTTCTGTTTGTCGTAACTCTCTCTCATTATGGCACTTTGAGGAATCAACAGTAACAGTGAAAGAGATGAAATTGAGGAGTAAAGGAGTAAGTACAGGTGCATATATTTCTTATACCTTATTATTTATACCTCCCACATAAGTATTACTCTTGCCAGGTGATCTTTTGACAACCTGTAACGTTTTTTTCTACTACAGATGATGCATTAGTAACGGTCTGGTTTGACATATAACCCATTCATTTGGATGATACTTCAAAGAGATGGGTCAAATCAGTGTAACTAAGTCTAATTTTCACTCCGTTCAGTGTCCATAGCTGCAGCACTCTCCATTGAGTTGTCAGCGAGCCAAAATGCTTGTAAACACAAAGCAAGTGTTCAGAACTAAGGCAAATTGCCTACTTTGGCAATGATCCAACACTGGCTGGCTAGGCTCCAAAATGACCACAGCTGCAACAAACTCACAAATTGTGAATCAAGGGAACTGGTGCTAAATCGATTCAGTGCTATCAGACAGGAAGAAAGAACGAATCAGGTTCATTAAAGGAATCTGTCACCACCATGGTGCATTCACTTTAAGACACAACCCTAGGATACCGCACTTCATTTTAAATGATGGAAGAGTGTATAAGGAGACCTCGTTTGTTTGATCGGCACAGCAAAGACATTACACATAAAGGGAATACATCATCACACTAGAAAAAAGCTCTCATCAAGTAACTCTAAATGACATGTAACAATAAAAACAGACACAATGAGCCTAACATATAAAAAGAAAAAGACTAAGATGAGAAAGACAAAAGGAAAAGGGATGATGATAAATCATAAAACATCAACTTACATGGGACTCCCATATCACTCTTTGCTTTGGTCTCAGTGGACAGCTGAAACAATGAACCTTGGGGTGAGAAAAGAAGAGGATGGTGGAATGGATGGAGGAAGGGAGAGGAACACAATGATCAAAATCAAACCAATATTTCAAATAAAATGGGACAAACATGGCAGGACATAGACACACAAATGCATGCTCAAGGTATTTGTTGTGCCTAACTTACTTTTCTGTTCTCATACATTACAAAACATGTAGTTGTCTTAGTCGATACTAAAAATACTCCTCTTAAAGAACAAGGATACACTAAGAAACTCTAGTGTCTGTAAGTCGGTTACTGCTGTGTCATGATGAGTGGTCCACTTAGTCAGACTGAAGGTCTATGACACAGATTAACTGCTGATGTACTGATGTATAATTGAAGTGCTGGTGTATAATTGATAAAGGCAAGAACAGCAACATGGTGCACTTAAAAGCTTCTTGCCAGACCAGCTGGATGTGCAAGACACCGTGATCAAGAAAAACAGATGCGGTTAATCGGGGTGATTTGAAATATGTATACAAACAGTAACACTCTCGCTCTGTTGACGGGTAGAATATGCCGTTTCATTTTAAGAAATGCAGGAGCAAGAATTTAACGGTTAATGTATTTGTCAGCATATATCATTCAAAGTGTTTATTGGCTTTCTAATCATTTTTGAGTATGGTTCTATTAAATTCCCGTGTTAAATAACTAAGCAGATGACTGTATCTAACAAATGTCATGCTGATTAATGTCAGAATTAGTGATGACAGTAGGAGCAACATGCCATGACAGAAACGTATCATGTTCCAATTAAAGCACGATTGTTCAAACAAATATGAAAACATGATGGCAGGAAAATGAAGCGTACATTGTTTGGTAAGAGCCAACAAAAGGGGAAGACACTAGAGATGAGAATAACAAATTAAAGAAAAGGAGAAGAAAACAGCTAAGAAGCAGAGCCGGAATAAAAACAACAATGTGGAGGGATTAGAAGGAACACAAGTGGGAAGAATGGCGCTTTCAATAAGGAGACGGCTCAAATGATGATCTGCAATACCTGCCGACACGGCTGATGGCTTTGTGTAATACAACAAGAACACACATCAATGTTCTCTCCTAAAACTAAACTTACATAACAACCACTCTCTCTAGTGATTACTGGTGGTTTTAGAGACCACACAGAAGATGTAATGTGCAGTAGAGGTACTGTTATGTAGCACACACATCCATACTAACGTGTATACAGTACACACAAACTCACACACAGAGTAGGTAGTGAGTGAAATGTCACGCTCTCAAGGATGACGCAGTGGAGCTCTGACTGAATCTGTTCCAAGAATCCTGATCCTTGTGTCAGAAAAATGTCAACAGGCCAATATATATAAAACAACACAAGCTACTCTTAAAAAAAGTCAGAAGAAAGAACACACACACAGACTCACACTGATAAACACATAAACACAAAAAGAGACACTCCACGCGGGGCAGAAGTGAGGTCAAATGGATTTCTACCTCTCAAGATTTAACAGGAAAACTTTAGAAAAAGGGCAGCAGGAGATGGGGGAAGAGATGAATAGAAAGGCGGTGTTGGTGGAAAGAGAATAAGAAAGCGAGAAACAGGAAAAGAGTAGTGAGGAGTGCTTTCAGAGCACAAAGTCAATTACAGTGCACTTTCTGGAAATGATCTCCTCTGAATGAACTGATAGTCAATTTAGAGCATTGACATTATCAGTTTAATCACAACCATGAAACTCTAGATAGCTACTACTTTTAAAAACAGCAATTCAATTGAGTCTAAAGATGTTATACTGTACATGCAATAGAGATATCCAACTTAAACAATGCTCAAACTGAATTGTAGTTCATATCAGGAGTTGTGCCAACAGCAGAAACCTCTCTGTCCGTGTAAAGATTACATTTGAAAAATATCTATCATTCAAAAACCAATAAGAAGAAAGGTACACGATTCACTTCGAGCCTTTTAAAATATACTCTTCCTATAAAATGTTGCGCATGCAGAAAACCCTTCTGACGCACGCACGCACCGAGACACACACACACACACACACACACACACACACACACACACACACACACACACACACACACACACACACACACACACACACACACACACACACACACACACACACACACACACACACACACACACACACACACACACACACTTACACTTCATGGATTCCTGTAAATGCTACAGGAAACAGTTGAAACATTAGTGCCGACATAAAACCACGTCTGTGGAGTCATTTCAAAGACAGAAAATCAATCATGGGAAATGAGCCTAAATCTATACCTCTCTAGGTTTGATCCCAGATTCTGTGGCCATACCTCACCGGCCTCAGGGAATCCTTAGGATGGAGGAGACACACTATATAACACACTTCTTAGGAGCGGGCAGGGCTCTGCATATACAGTAACTTCTGTCAATAATGTGCCTACAGGCAAAGCTTTTTGAAGGATGATATAATAATATCCAACCCAGTCTCACGGCATTTCGTGTTCACCAACACGATTTTTAATCTATTGATTCCTGTTCACCATCACGATTTGCCCTTTTTTTTCGTGTTGCACAGCACGATTTTAAAAGCTATGTATTTCTACTGGTAACGTGTTTCGTGCCTGCAGGCTGCAGCACGTCTTTTTCTCCGGTCGGGTCGTGGAAGACCGGAAGCTGTGTGGTTCATAAAAACATGTTCTTACTCAATATCAAGCCACAATTATTGCTTTTATTTTAAATCGTATAATTTCGGACTTTTGTTGCCGTCTGTGAGGAAAATAAATGGGGCTCAGAGCCTCAGGATACTGAAATCTGTATTTTTAAATATTTTTTCCTTCTAATTTGTTATTCTTTTCAAAATAACACACTGTTATTTACTCACCAATAACACACAATTATCCTTGCTTTTATTTATTGGTTTAATTCCATAATCTCAGGCTTTTTTGGCGTCCGTCAGGAACTGAATTTCAAAATAAATATAACCGGAAACAGACGTAGGCATTTCGAGCGATTACCCAAGATCCTCAGCTATGGTTTTAAGCTCGCTGATTGGATGTGTTAGCCGCAATGCATGCTGGGATTTGGTGTTTATATTATATGAAATCCGGAAAACATTTTAAAAGTATAAAATAATACTTAATTCCGAGTGCTCTTGCTTTTCTCTTTGAAAGTCATCACATAACGGCATTGTAATACACGGTTCGGCTGCATTACATATTACAGATCTGCCGTAGTTCTTTATTTAGAGAGCCCTGATGAGAAGACCTTTGGAAAAACTGGAAGAAATGGTGCCAAAACTGAATACTTGACGTGGATCATAAATATATCAACAATTAAACAACATCTTCAATTTCTCTTCACACAATACGTCTCCTTGCAGTATCAACACTAATTCGGCTGACTTTTACATTTGATCTTCATATTCATAGATAGGTTATATTTACACCATAACGGTGCACAGCTGATAGAAAAGGACTGTAGTTTTCAAAGATATTACTGATTTTCTTTTAATGTAAGAATGTAAATACATACAACTATACATCTTCAGATGTTGTACATACACACTAATAATACAAAGTTATTATGGCTGTGTGCACCTTGTGTGCACCTCCTAGTGGTTAAAGCACGTTATTGAATTATTGTTTTTATGTGTTATATTTGATTAAAAAAATATTAAGAGTACATACTTTCATAGGGGGAAAGTATAAATATAGAAATATAGAATATAAAAAATCAAGAAGATACTATAAGTGATCTCTACAATAAAACAGTTTAGTGCAGGATGTACACAGATATTAATAGGAGGAGGTGCAAAACAGAAAAACGGATTAACCTTTATTTAAACATTAAATATTAAATATTAAGCCTGACAAAGTAATTAACGTCTAATATATTGCTTTCCTGCAATGTTAACTATGTTGAAGCACTTATTTTAACTGATATTATACACATTAATTATACTCTTATGTATGTAGATAGAATAAGAAATGTGCAGAATATGACAGTTTAATGGTGGAGGTACACACATATTGATAGATGTCTTAATGCACTGTTGAGGAACCTGTGACCCAAGTTTTTCATTCATTGCATAACTACACCGTAGTTGTGTATGATATGTCAATAAACCTTTGAAAATCTTGAAAGGGATGTGCAAAATAGCCATAATATACAGTCTTTAATTAACTATTAGTAGAGAATAACGAGTAATGAATATACTTTATTACTTGTTTCCATTCATGTCAATTGCAGATACATGTTTAGTCTTCTCAAGCACCAACTATCAAATATCTCTCCTGATTGTTGGCACTTGACAATCACCTTACCTGAATTTTACTCAGGTGTAACCAGTGTTGTGCTAGTTACTGAAAACCAGTAACTAGTTACCATTACTAGTTACTTCATTTCAAAAGTAACTCAGTTACTTTACTGATTACTTACACCAAAAAGTAATGCGTTACTGTGAAAAGTAACTTTTTAGTTACTTAAAAAAGGGCTCCCATTATATTAATGCCCTTATAGCCTTCATTTCAGTACTGTTATTGCATTGGAGAATAATACAATCTGTTGATCAACTTGACATGCATTATATGCAATCTGGATAGCATCGATATTAGCTGGCTTTACATTTTTGTATATTCTTTCTCCAGGTAGTTGGAAAAAGTTTTCCGTTTCATATGCCGTGTGCCGCCCGGACATGCTATCATGCTAACTAGCTCCCTGAAAGCGGGTGACTCCACTGTAGCGATAGCCTGCATGTGTTCTACAACATACCGGGCAATGGCTTTATCGACTTTTCCCTGGCTAGCAGTCCCTTGGTTAAAATCCAGCCGCTGTTGCTTAGGTGCAGGTGGAGTGGCGTCGGCTGAGTCTCTGTGGTCTTAGCTACTAGCTTCATCCCAGCATGTTGTTTTTGCAGATGTTTTAAGAGATTTGAATTACTGGTTTGGGCGGTAGATAGGCTCTTTGACCCGCCAGGACACAACTTACATTTAACTAAAACGTTCTTTTCTTTGTGCTCGACAAAAGTGAAATAGTGAGAATATCTCCAGGCGGAGAAACTCGACTTGAGCTCCGCCGCCGCCATGATAGTCTTGTTAGTAAACAACACAAACACGCCCACAGCCCGTCTCTGCATGTGACACAGGAAGTATTTAAGTACATTTACTCAAGTACTGTACTTAAGTACAGTTCTCATCTCTGTTCACCTGGCTGTTGACTATATACAAAAACTAACGCAGTAACGGAGTAACGCACCATGTAGTAACGGTAACTGAGTTACTGAATTTAAAAAGTAATGCGTTAGAGTACTAGTTACTGCCAAAAATAACGGCGTTACAGTAACGCGTTACTTTGTAACGCGTTAGTCCCAACACTGGGTGTAACTAAAGTCTGATTTAAGGGTTGTTTATATTTCACATAATTAATCAGAATCTGCAAAGTAACTCAAATAAATGCAGTGGAGTAAAAATACCAGGTTAACCTCTGCATTGTAGTGGAGTAGAATTACAAAGTAGCAATGAGCTGTCATGTCATACGGCATTAATATAATGCTGTGCATTATGGACACAAGTGATGTTCACCCATTTATTAATTATATGTTTTACATTTGATAACACCAATGTGTTTAATAATGGCAACTTCTAATTGTGGGAAAAACGAAAACGTTCAGTAGAGACGTCCCATAGCACATTTTGCGAAACACAATAGCCAGCATGTGTAGTTCTGGAGGGGTGTTCGATTCCAGTTTTGGATAGTCTGGCGTGGTTTCGTTCCATTTCACACAGCTGTTTGACGCTCTGCGTAACCTTACGGGAACTGTAGTCCTAAACGATAGCTGGGGATTATGGGTAGTGTAGTGTCTTCGGCCATCCTAAACTCAGAGATAGCTGGGGATTATGGGTAGTGTAGTGTTTTCGGCCATCCTAAACTCAGAAATGTTGACAATCGCAATGATGCTCGAAATGTCCCTTATAGGCCTACGTCTGTTTCCGGTTATTTTTATTTTGAAATTCAGTTCCTGACGGACGCCAAAAAAGCCAGAGATTATGAAATTAAACCAATAAATAAAAGCAAGGATAATTGTGTGTTATTGGTGAGTAAATAACAAATTAGAAGGAAACAAATATTTAAAAATACAGATTTCAGTATCCTGAGGATCTGAGCCCCATTTATTTTCCTCACAGACGGCAACAAAAGTCCGAAATTATACGATTTAAAATAAAAGCAATAATTGTGGCTTGATATTGAGTAAGAACATGTTTTTTTTAACCACACAGCTTCCGGTCTTCCACGACCCGACCGGAGAAAAAGACGTGCTGCAGCCTGCAGGCACGAAACACGTTACCAGTAGAAATACATTGCTTTTAAAATCGTGCTGTGCAACACGAAAAAAAGGGGCAAATCGTGATGGTGAACACGAATCAATAGATTAAAAATCGTGTTGGTGAACACGAAATGCCGTGAGACTGGGTTGCAATATCCCATTGCTCATGACATAGACTATCAATTTAATCATCACAACCACTGCCCTCAGGCTGCAGAGAGAGGTCCCTCACACAGGTAACAGCCCACTTGAAGTCTTTATGCTCAATGATAAAGTATATTTACCTCCTGAACAGAACTCCTGACTGGGTGCTTGGGACTTGTTTAATTGTATTTGACAAGGAATGCCTAGTAAAGTGTCACGATTGTCATGTTATGTCACGTTTGTAGGTTTGTCTGTGTTGGTGTTTTTCTTGTCTTTGGGTTTCCTGGTTTCCTGTTTTATTGTGTTAAGTGTTCACCCCCGTTTCCTGCCTGTCTGCTTTCTGTCTGTTTCCCTCCCTGATTACCCGATTGTGTTCACCTGTTGTCCTTGTGTTTCTCCTCCCCTGCCCAGCTGTGTCTTGTTCTGTGATTACCCTTCTGTGTATTTAGTCTAGTCTTCCCCTGTGTTCCATGTCGGTTCATTGTTTCCCCTCCATGTCTTTCCACGGTCTGTGTTCCTTGTGCTGCTCGTTGGTGTTGGATATTTTGGATTCTGCCTTGTTTTGCCACAGCTTTATATATTTTAATAAAGCTCGCTTTTCGTTATTCTGCATTTGAGTCCTACCTGCTTCACCCATTCGTAACAGAATGAACCGACCAAATTTGGACTCAGCAGATTTCAATGTTTTGGCCCCACAGGCGGAATGTCTTGGGTATTCTCTGGAGTACATTTTTTACACCTGGAAGAACGCCTCATCTAGACGGGGTAAAGAGGCTGCTTTGAAGGAGGCACGCCGGGAGGTTGCTCGCAAGCCCTGGCTCAGGAGCTTGTTGCCGGAGTGGCTACAAATCTTTTCAAGTAGCCCTGAGGAATTGGCACAAGCTTCTAACCCTTTCCTGGGATCCAGCTACTGTCCTGTTGAAGGTCCACAGAGTCTCCAAAAAGCCTCTAGGAGACGCAGGGCCAGGATTCCAGCCCGTGCTCCAACAGCCATGATCCCGGCTTCAGTTCCGGTTTCCACAGCCATGGATCCATGCACCAGTACCGGCCCGCAGAGCTATGTGTCCTTGCTCGATTACCTGGCCCACACAGCCATGGTCCAGGCCTCTGTTCCGATTCCAGCGGCTCCAGTTCCAACCTCAGACCTTTTCTCAGGAACCCGTCTGGCGTTTGGAGGTCCACGGAGCCTCCAAAAGGTCTCTGGAAGATGCAAGGCCAGGATTCCAGCCCGTACTCCAGCGGCTCCGGCCTCAGCAACCATGGTTACAGCCCCAGTTCTGGCCCCAGCAGCCATGGTTCCGGCCCCAGTCCTGGTCCCAGCTGCCATAGTCCCTCCTCAGGTCACTTTCCTAGTCCCTTCTCTAGTCACTTCTCGAGTCCCCTCTCCAGTCCCCTCTCGAGGTCCCTCCTCTAGTCCCTCCTTTAGTCCCTGCTCTAGTCCCTCCTTTAGTCCCTCCTCTAGTCCCCTCTCTAGTCCCTCCTCGAGTCCCCTCTCTAGTTCCCCTCTCGAGTCCCCTCTCTAGTTCCTCCTCTAGTCCCTCCTCTTGTTCCTCCTCTAGTCTCTCCTCTAGTCCCCTCTGGAGTTCCGTCTCTAGTTCCCCTCTCGAGTCACGTCTCAAGTCCCTACCCAATGTCCTGGTCTGTTGGAGGTTCCGCTGGGGGTCCTGCCAACTCCATGTCCTGTCCTGTTGGAGGCCCCGTCGACTACTCCTCTGCCGGGGGTCCTACCAATCGTATGTCTGTCCCGTTGGATGTCCCGCCGTCTACTCTCCTGCCGGGGGTCCTGCCAGCTTCTTGTCCTGTCTCGTTGGAGGTCCCGTCGTCTACTCTCCTGCCGGGGGTCCTGCCAATCCTATGTCCTGTGCCGTTGGAGGCCCCGCCGACTACTCTCCTGCCGGGGGTCCTGCCAACCCTTTGTCCCGTCCCGTTGGAGGTCCCGCCGTCTGCTCTCCTGCCGGGGGTCCTGCCAGCTCCTTGTCCCATCTCGTTGGAGGTCTCACCGACTGCTCTCCTGCCGGGGGTCCTGCCAACCCTTTGTCCTGTGCTGTTGGAGGCCCCGCCGACTGCTCTTCTGCCGGGGGTCCTGCCAGCTCCTTGTCCTGTCCCGTTGGAGGTCCCGCCGACTACTCTCCTGCCGGGGGTCCTGCCAACTACTCTTCTGCCGGGGGTCCTGCCAACCCTATGTCCTGTGCCGTTGGAGGTCCCGCCGACTGCTCTCCTGCCGGGGGTCCTGCCAATCCTATGTCCTGTTCCTCTGGGGGTCCCGCCGACAACTCTTCTGCCGGGGGTCCTGCCAATTACTGGTCCTCTTCCGTGGGGGATCCTGCCGAAGCCTGTCCCACTGGCTCCGATTCCTGTTCGGCCGAAACCGGGTCCTGCCCGGCCTCCGGAGCTGTCTGGTCTTCGCCCTCGAGCCCGGCCCCCTGAGAGCCGCGGTCTTCTCCCTCGAGCCCGGCCCCCTGAGAGCCGCGGTCTTCTCCCTCGAGCCCGGCCCCCTGAGTGCCGCGGTCTTTGTCCTCGGACCCGGCCCCCTGACTCTTCCTGCCGCTGCTTTTGCCCTCATGCACGGCCCCCTGAGTTTGCCCGCTGTGGCCTTCGCCCCTTTTTGAACTTTGCCTTGCCCCCAGGCCGTCCACCCGAGACCCCCTCCTTGGTCTCTGCCTTGCCCCCGGGCCTTCCGCCCGAGACCCCGTCCTTGGTCTCTGCCTTGCTCCCGGGCCTTCCGCCCGAGACCCCCTCCTTGGTCTCTGCCTTTCCCCCGGGCCGTCCGCCCGAGACCCGTCCTCCAGACCCCCTCCACCCACCCTTTCTTGGCCCTAGTTATGTGTCCTCCCTCCGGTCCCCCTCCACCCACCCTGCTGGACCTTTTTTTGGGACGTCTGGGATCCGTCCCTTGAGGGGGGGGTTCTGTCACGATTGTCATGTTATGTCACGTTTGTAGGTTTGTCTGTGTTGGTGTTTTTCTTGTCTTTGGGTTTCCTGGTTTCCTGTTTTATTGTGTTAAGTGTTCACCCCCGTTTCCTGCCTGTCTGCTTTCTGTCTGTTTCCCTCCCTGATTACCCGATTGTGTTCACCTGTTGTCCTTGTGTTTCTCCTCCCCTGCCGAGCTGTGTCTTGTTCTGTGATTACCCTTCTGTGTATTTAGTCTAGTCTTCCCCTGTGTTCCATGTCGGTTCATTGTTTCCCCTCCATGTCTTTCCACGGTCTGTGTTCCTTGTGCTGCTCGTTGGTGTTGGATATTTTGGATTCTGCCTTGTTTTGCCACAGCTTTATATATTTTAATAAAGCTCGCTTTTCGTTATTCTGCATTTGAGTCCTACCTGCTTCACCCATTCGTAACAGTAAATATTCAAATTCTATTTTTTGAGAGTGCCCAAACCACAATATGGCAGCTATATGAGTTAAGCTCAGATAAAGCTCTATTATGATACACATGGAAAAGGTATATTTGAGAACTATTTTTCTGGGCTGACCTCTTTTCTGCACTCTGAAAGGCAGATACTTGTCTGCCAATTACTCCGAGCAAACGGAGTAAAAGCACTGTTCCTGAAAGTAACAAATGAAATTGCCTCGGAAAAACTGCTTCTGTATGTGTGCCATTATGACTCACTCACATTTTCCATGCTGTTTTGAAATGTACAACCATTTTCTTTTAATGGCGTAAACAAATATTAATTTCTGGGGGGGATTTTAGTTGTTCCATGTCATTATCTAACATTACTTTCCTTATAAAACATGTGTTTGTGTCCTGAGTAATGGACAAGAAAGTGCAAGAGCAATTTACTAGGAAAAAAACAGGTAGCTCCTGGAGAAAAGCATAAAACCAGAGTGTCTGTATACGAAACTTGAAGTATAGATCATATACTAATAATCATCAATGTAATTGTCAGTGTAAATTCAATCACTACCTTTCGGCTTCATTTAATCTTGATTTTCTCATAAATTCTAAATCTTAAATCAGCTTATTGTGGGCTTCTACTTTTCAGTTAACCAACCATATTTTGCCATGTTCTACAGCCAGCTGTCATTTCAGGCGACATTGTTCCTGCCCTCCTCCACACCATTCACTTCCTGTCTTCATTTCCAGGGCCCAGGTTCACCTTATCAGAAGTCCACTCGTCATCAAATCCAGATCTTCATCATTCTCTTTGTATCATCCCCATTATCAGTGTCTAGACCCCATTGGACGACTTCACAACCCCTCAAAATATCTGATATCATGATTAGCTTAGTCGCCAAAGACTATTCACATTTTCTCTTGTGCACATGTTTGTTTTTTCTTAAAAAAAAGTCTCTCGCTATTCAAATACTGAATAACAGAATGTAACATTAAATTAATTGAAAACAAATTGAAAAGTTGTCTCAATATCTGTATATATATAATATAAAGTGCTACTGAGTTTTTGGCTGGTTGTACAATGATATTATTTTTAATATTTCATACACACAAAACACTTGATCAAGTTTTTTATAAATGCACAGTTTTATTGAACTACCAACTACACAGCTAAACTATTAAACAGGCAAATAAAGGAATACATGATTAACTAGATGAATAAATTATGAATAAATGAGTACAATGAATACAATGATGAGCAATTAATTATGACACAGGACCACCGTATAGACCAGTTCAAACCAGCAAGTGACCATGGAATAAACAGGGTACCACTAAGCAGGAGTTAATGGGTATTGCTGGATTTGTGGAAGACTAGAATTCAACTGATCTTGTTTTATAGTCTGCTAGCCAGGGGTCCAGTAGCACTGGCTTAAACATTGCTTTACATAATTAAAATGAAATAATCATCGCATATCTAATTATTTAATATTGTAAAGTATGCAAAGCAAGTGAACGGATGAACTTAAATCATTTGATGTGGTCTTTTGGAATGTAAATGAGAGGGGATGAGACAGGACTGTGTGTGTGTGTGTGTGTGTGTGTGTGTGTGTGTGTGTGTGTGTGTGTGTGTGTGTGTGTGTGTGTGTGTGTGTGTGGAATGTCACTGCTTTTAATTCTCCCACGCTTTTCACAAATTGTTGACCTCTTAGTTAAACAGGTATGTTGATTTTTGACATATATATAGTGAGGCTGCTGCAGGCAGATAGTTTGTAATTCTCCTGCATTGGTCACTGATGTGTGTGTGTATGTCTGAAGGACATTACATCAACCAGTATGTCCCTTAGTATTCCTACTCCTGATCCTGCTTTTTTGTTCCAATTAAGGGATTGAGATATTCGAAGAAGGAGCAAATCAAAGAGCAATCCTCCGGAATCGTTACATTCTTTGTTGTCAACTCACTTTGCATACAGAGTCCATCGGTACAGTTCTGAGACAGGAGAACCAGCCCATCACAGTCCTTTCCTCCGTTTTTAGGTGCTGGGTTGTTGCACTCCCTCCTCCTCCACTGGGTACACTCTGTCCCACAGGCCGACCACTTGCTCCAGTCTGTCCACACACCATCGACTAGAGGGAACATGGTAAAAAGAGCCAAGAGGATGACAAACTCAAATAAAGAGGAGGAAAAACAGATATTCAAAAGTATTCAATCCTCAATTCTTTCCTATTTTTATTTTTAATGTTACCTTTATTTAACCAGGATAGGTCTCATGAGATTACAAATCTCTTTTTCAAGAGAGTCCTGGCCCAGGAATGTTAACAGCACAGTTACAGACAATTTTAAAAATACACAATCACAACACAGTCATACACACAGTTTAGCCAAAGCATTTACAGAGAGAGTGGCCTGCTTCAAGGTCATTAGAGTAGCTTTTAGTCTGTTTAATGAGACCAACTCTCTGAGTTTCAGCCCGATTTGAAGCTGGTTCCATGCTTCAGGAGCAGCATAACTAAACACCATCTTCTCCAGTTCAGCACAGACTTTTAGTACAGTTAAAAGGAAAAAGTCCTCGGAGCGAAGCCGATAAGATCCTGTGCATTCTCTGTTTATGTAGATCCTTAAATAAGTTCCTTGTTTAGCTCTTGAAGTTTAGCACACTTAAGAAAACGGTGCAGTAAAGTCAAAGTGATTTGCAGACAGTAGATTTTAGTAAAACAAATTAGCACCTAACCTTATAAATCTGGATAATTGGAGTGAACAGACTCACCGGTGCACAGTGTGGTACAGGCCAGTTTCTGAATGGCCTGTCCATCACAAGGCAGTCCTCCGTTCAGAGGGGCGGGGTTAGTGCAGCTGCGGGTTCGTTTCTGGAAGCCCCGCCCACAACGGCTGTTGCACACAGACCACTCCGTCCACGTGGACCAACCACCGTTTACTGTTGCAAGAGAGATCAGTAAGTAAATCAAAAATACAATATACAATACAAATAACAAACAATCATGTGTTTTTGGAGAGCATTTTAAGTTGCTGATTTTACGCTTTGTTAAAAGTACTAATTGTAAGGCGCTGTTATTTTCAGCTCTAAAATAAGTGGCATAATATAGAGATCGACGACATCTCACATGCATACTATAAGAACTTATACTTAAGCATTTGTCAAATGTTTTGATATTTTTTTACATGCTAATAACATTGTATGTGCATGTTTCTGTTAAATAAGCTTGCCTCAAATTGCCCCTTGAGGAAGTATTTTGAAACAAATTGAACAACAAACATGTTTATAAAAAAGAGATCTGTAATGAAGGAGCATTTAGATGGGCAGTGAGTGCAATACAATCATATTCCATCACAGAGTAATCATATTCAATGGAGAGAGAGATCTATTTGTTGTACTGTTGTTTGTTTTGATTGGGAAGTTTAGTGGCAAAACATTCTCCTGCACTATTGTATCTGTTTTATTTTGTTCTATGTCCTACAGTATATTTATGTTGCACTGTTGGAGGAGCCTGTGACTTAAGTTTTTCATTCCATATCTACACTGTAGCTAATGTGCAATAAAGCCTTGAATCTAGTGAGAGCAGCTGGATTTTCCCGCATACGAAAACACCACAGACACACACATACAAACAAACAAACACACAAACACACACACAGAGGACTGTAGCACAATGTTCCGTTCACGCTAACTAATACAAACAGTAAAGGACAGACTGACACGCATACGCCTTCAGATGCAGCTGTCTAGTCTAGGCATGGTAAACACACATCAATGACATACTGCCTGCATATTGCTTAACCCCAAAGTAAGGTGGTTTTTATAATCCGTAGTTTCTCAGAAAATGGTTTTCCACTTCCTCCCTTGTTTTCTTTGTACCATCTAAATATTTACCTTAATCATATCTAATTTAGACTTAACTGTTGCTTCATTATTTGGTTTTACTGATATAAATAAATATGTTGCAGCACAAGACATAGAACAAGAAGGGCAGACTATAGAGCAGCAACAAACATAGGTATAAAGTTTGTGAAGTGTATTAAAATTCCTCTGCTGCGTCTCCACAGCTCTGTCTGAGCCCAGTGGACAGTGCTAACTCCTCTTCTATGCCCAATTACAAATTCATCTTTAGAGAGTAACAGGTTAAATCAGGTAAAGTACATTTTTCATATTTTCTTTCCTCATTCACTCCGCTGCTTCTCTCCCACTCTGGTCTCCCTGTGTCTCTCCTTTCTCCTCACCTGTCTCACACACATCTATAGCCACTCCATTTATTTCCATTATGTTCGTCTGTTTTTTTCCCGCTATTATTTCACCTTGTCAACAGTGTCAGTCGAGCCTTTGTGGAGCCGAGAAGATTGAACCACAGATTGAACAATCTATTTCTGTAAGGATACATCATTGTCAAACCACTCCATCTCTCGCTGTCTGTATCGAACACGGACTCATGCACGGTTATTTTTGATTGAAATACTCCGGCTAGTGAATAGACACAGTGTTATACTTGAGAGAAACACTGTGCGTGTGTGGTATGTTTATGAGTTTTGCCATACATTGGTTTTTTCCTCCAAATGTTTCCTATCCTCTCATGTCAGCCTGGCATTTGGTAAAATGGAAATAGAGAAAAAACACGGCAATCAATACAAGGCATCTTCCTCAACAAGCTTTTTCCTGCCAGACTTCAGCTCGGCTTGAAAACCAAACTCACACCATTCAGAACTGAGCTTCTCAAAGTTTTTGTCGTTTTTCACAGCTGTTATCATGCCATATGCTGCACAATCCATTTGGTGTTGGTCTCTTGGCTAACAGCACAGACATTTGGAAAGCCCAAGTGTTTTAATTTAAACCTGAAGGTGTGATTGGTAGATTATAATTGGGTGAGGTTAAGGGTGGTGTGGGAATATAAAGCTAATTACAAAAAGAGCGTGTTGGCATGGCAGTAGAGCTCATTTCATGTGGCAGATGGGGGCTGGGCTGGCTGATCAGATGCATTTTCGGTTAGCTGCAGCTAGCATTTAAAAAATGTCATATATGTGAAATATTCAGACACAAAACATGTCACCTACTGTACACACAAGAACACGGAAAAAGTTAAAGCTTTTTAGTGAGAATATAATGTTTTCGTTCACACTCACAAATACCGACATGTTTGAAAACTGACCGTAAACAATAATCGTCGCTGTAGTGCTTCGTCTTTTGGCCACGATGTTCTTAGCCACGCAGGTGTAGTTGGCTGTGTCCGACAGACGGGCCTGTTTGATGATCAGGTTGTGGTCGATGGTGATGTAAAAGTTTCTGTCCTCTGCCGGGTCAATTATCTCTTCGTTCTTCAACCACTCCACCTGGGAGAGATAAAGACAGAAGAACATCAGATTCAAAGTTTCTCTACAATGTTATACACAAAGAGAAACGATCAGAAAAAGGTCATGAGAATAAACAGTCATTTGTGTTATTGTGTAATAACAATATTGAGCTTTTGACTTATCTGATTTTATCGTGGAAAGGTGTATTTCTGCTATAAAGTCAAACCAGATTAAAATATGTATTTTTTGCCGCTATATTATATATTGCCAGCTAAAATAAAAGTATAGGATCAGTCTATAATCTTGTTTTCACAACTGATGGTCTTGAAAGTGGTATTTATCTTAAAAAGTCTATAATCAAGTTGAGGGGATTTTGTATAATCCTGTTTGTCCAATGTTTCCATGTTTGAAAAAAAGGTACAATGAAAGATCTTATAATAGGATGCTGGTGTAATCTTATTTTCAATTATTCCCAACAAAAAAGCTTTGAGGATGTGTCACAAATCTGAGTAAATAAATACAATCTGAAAGAAAGGAAACTGTGGTGAACACCAAGGCATTCTTGAATTTGCAATTATTTATCCTCTAGATAACACAGAAGATGCAAGAACACATTGGTACAATTATTTTCATTTATAGTAGGTTTTAAAATAAAATACATTTTAAACAAGCCAATAAACACACTTTTAGGGTAGAAAATACTACTAATATACAATACATATTGAACAATGAAATGTTTTCCAACCCGACAAGGTTAATTAAGCAAGTCACAGAAACATACATTTGTAACAGCAAAGATCCACATCTTATGGGCCGTTCACAATATGGGTGGCAGTGCAGAAAAGGAGGAAAATGTCCTGAACATATGCTTCCGCAAGGGCCGGACAGCGGGAAACTATCCTATTTACGAGCCTAATCACATTTCCTGAGTGCTGTATTTACTGGTCCAAAGCCTCATAAACTCAGCCTGTCCAAGCTTTATGGCAAGCACATAAATGTCCGAGCCACGTTGTTTGATTCACGTTGTTTAATTTCCTCCTCCCTTCACATTAGGAAATGGGAATCTCAGATGCAGAAAAGAGGAAATTCAGTGTTATTCTTCAGCTTACTGTCTGCTCAGCCTCGGCTGTCAGTCTTCTCTCAGTTATTCTACCTGCTTCCCTCTCTGATCTTTAGAGATTTGGCAGTGCTCTTTTGGCCATGGGGCTCACTTTAGCCTTGCATTCTCAATCTTAAGTGAGATGCCGTGTGACCTTTTAGCTTCTATTATAAAGGAAAGGTTATACTGGAGGGAAAATACGACAAACAAACCACAACACACGTATATATACAGTTCAGTGCGAATGTTCAGGCAAAGAGTTCATGCTCGAAATGTACAAGTGCAAAAAAGTGTAGGTGCTAAACAAATACAAATACAATGTGTGTAATACAGACTTCCATTCATACATGCTCAGAATAGTATAATAAGCAGTGGTCAAAGAGGAACATAACGCTGCTCTTTTGAGATTTAAGGTCACTGGTTAAACTACTTAATCATAGAAACCTTCCACACTGAAGATGATACAGCTTAACATAATATCTTCAGCAAAACACTGTTAAGTTAAAATCGCAACCACATTGCCTCCTTAAGATTGTTTCAGGAACAACTATGACTGGCAGTTTTCACATGGACTTAACTGAATTATAAAAGTGTACAGTCATCAGAGAGGGTATCAACTCTGACACAAATGTGCCTCTCATTGATCAAAGCACTGTCATAAAATATCTGTAGCTGGCCATAAACCTGCAACCCAGGGGACATGGAATAATGGAGGCTGAACAAAAGTTAAAATGGAAAAATAAAAACCCATCCCATGTGAAATCTCACTTTAAGCTACCACATGAGCATAGAGGGACTGCAAATGTATCCTGACTTTATTCATCTGTTCTTGTGCAAGTTGGAGTAAATGGATCATATTATATTTAATTCAATGTTTTCTCTTTACTATCTGTGCATTGCCAGCACCAATTGGGAATAGCCACAACTTTACTACATATAACATTTCCAACAGTTCTCTGTTGGGTTGATTTGGGGACTACGTAAAATATTCAAGCACGCAGGGCAAGTCAATGTAATCCCCCTTGATTCCCCCCCGGAAATGTATGTTATGGCCCATTACGCTGCTAGGAATATTGATTTGAATAAAGGCAAGACTTGAGGCCATGATTAAAAAGGTCCACCATGACACAGCTTAGTCACTTATTCTGATAGAAAAGCAAACACAAATCTAAAGTGAAGTAAATCCACATTATAAAACAGAGTATGAGTCATTCTCAAGCCTCTTCAAACACGTATAATAAAAATAATAAATTCGATTTTTAAAGCACCTTTCATTGCTAACAGCAATCCCAAGACTCAACACTCAGATTTAGAACTAACTAAGATTTAGATGTTGTAACACTGCTGTTCATATATTGAACCATTTCATTAGCTTCTTTGTTACTTAATTTGAGCCAACACTGTTAATAAACTACTGTCAGTCAACAAAATCCATGAGGACAAACTTGTCTTCCTCCTTTAAAAAAGTAACTCGAAGTCCACTTTCAATTAACCTGGGGGACCTCTGCTTTATGAATTGCTTACTCGATTCCTTCTGCAGTGGTAAAACAAATGCACAAAAGATAGTTGATAGTGTGTGTGTGTGTGTGTGTGTGTGTGTGTGTGTGTGTGTATGTGTGTGTGGGACTTTGTTAAAAGATAACAACTTTAGAACGTTTTTCTAAGTAATCCATTAAAAGTACTCCATAAAATGAAGAACACATACAAGGCTGTGATCAAACATGACTTCCATTGTAGGGATTATGTATTAATGTAAGCCGTTGTTCATGTAATCAATTCATGAATCATTCTAGCTTGTGCCGTGAGCTTAGTGATTGTTACAAAATGTCATTAGAGCATAACATTATATCTGAGATGTAGGATCAGATCATGTCCCATCAAAATACTCATACTAATACAGGCCTATGATGGCAGCTGATATTAATAGTAGTTGTGTGATGATGTAATGAAAATAGCCACAGTCTTTGTTGATGCCTGAAGCTGGAAGCTTGTGAGACTGATGTGTGCTCTGCTGGGCTCAGACAAAGAGACCACATGTGGTGGCTATACTACCACTGCCACCGCATCATTAGCCACAGCTGGTGTCAAAGAGAGAAATGGTGTGTGTGTGTGTGTGTGTGTGTGTGTGTGTGTGTGTGTGTGTGTGTGTGTGTGTGTGTGTGTGTGTGTGTGTGTGTGTGTGTGTGTGTGTGTGTGTGTGTGTGTGTGTGAAAATAGCAAAGGGTGGCTGATTGGATCAAGCCAACCTCAGGGGAGAATGTGTATTTGTTATTTTAACTCTTGCCCCTGCATCACCTCTGTCTCCCCAACACACATACACGCAAGCATGCAGCATGTACACATGCACACACACTCCCACACACACACACACACACACACACACACACACACACACACACACACACACACACACACACACACACACACACACACACACACACACACACACACACACACACACACACACACACACACACACACACACACACACACACACACACACACACACACACACACACACACACACACACACACACACACACACACACACACGACAATACTTCAATTATGTGATCACAAACACCATACGACAGCTTTGACACACTAAAACATGCACAAACATAAGCAATGCTATTGTCCTCTGTTTAAACTGTAACAGGATTTAAAAAGGTTCAAGAAGAGTCCAATCCTTTTTTTCCTTTAGCTTTCTTTTCAAAGGGATAGAGGCTTTGTCTGATCAATTACACACTTCCTTTGTTCATGTTTTATTTCGGCTTGACCCAATGACTGACACATACATTTTACCTACAGGTATAATTCAAATCGTGAGCGCCTGAATACAAGATAAAAGCATATTTGTCTTTCCTTAGTTCTTCATAATGTACATGCTTCGAGTGCTGGGAATCTGCAATTGATATACATGTGTATTAAAATGTGATACATTTTAATAAATACTCCTGTTTTCTTACTCCTATTTTGTTTTGTGTGCAATATCAAAACCGTAGACAAGTGTAATGTATTGCTCTATCTATTGAGATATTCATCTTTCTTTGGCAGTGGAACAGAGGCTTGGTCTCATGCTGTGCAAGATAAAAGTAGGCCAAGATAAAGTATAGAGATATATACTCCTTTTTGTAGCTCTGGAGAGCAGCACAAAATGTTTTGAAACGCAAAGCTTTGCTGCATATCTGCGGCTGAGAGCAGGAACATCATAGTCACACTGTGTCACAAAGACAAACACAGTGTACATCTTGCAAAAGCAAAACAAATGGCAGACCACAGAGCAAGAAGTAAGATAAAAAAGCAAAGAATATCTATGACAAATGCTAAAATATGACATGCTTTGTAGAGCCACTACAAAGGGTCTCATATGGGAGTTGATAACAGTGCAGAGATACAGGGTCTTTGGGTAGAATCTGCCACTGAATCACAACATTCATTTTTCAAAGTAGCAGCAGGCGCAAACACACACTCTAAAAACGAAAGCAGGCGACCTTTCACCTCCACTTAATGAAATGCATGGTTGCAAGATAAAAATGTGAGTTAATTGATTTAGATAAACATTTTAAGTTGCAAACATTAATTTATAAGTTGTGTTGACGTAATAATGTTGGTAATTACATCAACGTAATATTGTGTGTAATTTGAACTCTGATTTCTGTGTTAATTGACTTAAAACTAAATTCAAGTTGTAGTAAGTAATGCAATTGGCTTGATAACTTCATTGTTCAAGTCCACTCCCACTTAACATGATTGGACAAGTTCCCACAGTTAAGACAAATAGAAATATACAAAGGACATTTTAACGTGAGTGTCATCTTTTGTCATTCAAATACAGTAGATAGCCTTGTAGTTGCACTGTATAGGCAAATTGCTGTTTGACCAAAATTAGCAGCCTTTGAACTGTGAATAGTTCTGTGAGAGGATACAAAGTAGTAGAGGCTACTGTGAGTGTAAAAATACTTTGGTTACTATTGTGATATTGCTTTTTATTCAAAATGAATCTCGTGAAGCAGATCAAGGATGCTTCTTGAGGTAGGATCGTTATTTAGAGTTGTCATTGAAATGCAAGTTGTTGGCAGTCACCCATTCAGAATATATTAATTAGGTCATTTCTCTTGTTTTCCTTTTTCAAAAATAGCACAATACAATTGAAGTACGCAGAGAACTATAGCCATCCGCTGCCTTGTCGTGTACCTTGGAGAAAAGGAAGAGGACCCTTTTCAAGGAGTTTAGCGACGTAATTAAAAATCTTGAAATAAAATAAAATCCATGGGCACAGTGTAAAAACACAGGACAAAAGCACTGCTCTCTGTCAGTTACATTTTGAAGCATATTGCACTTTTGGCCACACCCCAATCAATAATATCTTAGCAACGTTCAGCATGGATAGGTGTTGACAGCAATGGCATGGGAAAAGGATTGTGTAACATTTGAAAAGTGGCTTGTGCTCTTCACTTAACCAGTTCACATATTGTATGGAACCTGCAAAAAGATGAGAAGATAAACTAAAACTTGCACGGTTGTGATTGACAAAATCTGTCCACATGCATTTAAACACTAGGCAAAGTACTCAAAAGCACCTCTGTGTGTCTTCAGGACCACATTGCCATGACGACACACACATGCAGATTCAATAGATGAAAACAATACCAGCGTTGCTTTAGCAGCTGGTAATAATGGCTCTGAATTCGCTAAGAGTGACAGTTTAAAAAGTATGCAATTACCTAATCCATTATCTCTTATGCGCTATCCTATTATTTAATGTGCTTCAAAAGGACATGAATATCGTCTTCATCAGTGACCGGTCCACCCCAGGATCTGACCATACGATGGCAACCATCGTGGTCGAGGGGAACCAATGAATGAGCAAGCATTCTGCGTTAATTGTGTTCATACTGTTTGAAATAATGACTGTCGGCACTGTGTCCCCATTTCCCATGGTTATATGGCTCATTTATTATTTGTGGGGCAATTTAAATTTGTGTTATTTATCTTTTTTTTCAAGATTTAAATGAAGCTCAGCGCAAGTTCTTTCAGGAAGACTGGGTGTGTATACATTCACTCCGCAGCTGCATATAATCAGCTCATCACAGGCGTTCTCTTTAACCTATTACATTTCACCTCATTCTCCAGCAGCCAATCAACGTGCTGCAGCCAAACTATAAAATGGTTCTCCTCTCTCCTGCAGTCAGCTGTGATTTCAGGTGTTCATGCACCTTATAATATGGCATGTGTCAATAAATGTTCAAACAAAATGAATTCTCTCCTGATTTAAACATCATGTGTTGAAATAAACAACTGCAGTTCAAAATAAAAAGTGAATTGCCTAATATTTTTGTTGTGGAATCAATTAATTTCTTTCTTTAACGGCAAAAACATGAAAAAGCTAAGAAAAAAAACTATTGAAAACAATATATTTGGAGCAACTTAATTTATAAATGCTTGTCAACTTAAAAACGTGTGTTCACAATGAGGGTAATTAAGTACATACAACTTAAAATTCCTTTTAAATCATGTGGTCAAACTAGTCGGAACAACTTAATCTTTTGAGTAATCAACTTCAAAACTTGTGTTTATGCTACCAATTATTAAGTAAGTGGTAATTAAAAACACCTCTGATTGTAGAGGAAAAGCCTTCTCCCCTAACTCCAATAACTTTGTTGCTTTAAGACAATTTCATTAGAAGTTGTCTTAACTCAATAAACATCGATGCAAACTGTTGCGTTGATTTTCTTTGTTGAGCCAAGTCATTTGTTTTTAGAGTGCACAGAGACACAATAAGGTTATGACGAAACTATAGGTTACTTACGTAACCCCAGTGTTCAGAGTAACATGAAGTGAGATGTCTCACTATGGGATGCGCCTCATCGCGGAGCAAACAGAAGCATCAATCTCATTACGCCAATCCTGATTGGCTGGTGATCTTGACGTCAGCGTCAGGGAATTCACCCCCTATAAGTAGCTTGCGCCACGACGCATGCGTCATTCAAAATAAGCACCTATTCTTGCTTCACCATAGCAAGGAGGGTCGTCTGGTGAGACATCTCACTTCATGTTACTCTGAATACTGGGGTTACGTAAGTAACCTATAGTTCTCATTCATAACACTCCGTTCGATGTCTCACTATGGGAAATTATAGCTCCCGTATTGCCAGACGAGCTTATCTCGAAAATCACCAAACCGACCAGAACTTTAACAGGTAGGGCTCCGACTCAACCAGGTGCCCAGCACCGCTTGCGTCAAAACTGGGAGTAGAACGTCCAGACTGTTAAAAGGCGGACAAAAGTGAGCGGCGAGGACCAGCTCACCGCTTGCACCAATGTCTTGGATGGGAGTAGTGTTAATTTCGTCAGCTATTTTTTAATTTAGTTTTAGTCTTAGTCCTGTTTTAAATTTCCTTTTTAGTTTTAGTCATATTTAGTCACCTTCATCCTGTTTTTATTTAGTCAAGTTTTAGTCGACTAAAAGTCTGAGCATTTTAGTCTTATTTTAGTCAAAGAAAACTAATTATTTTAGTCTACTTTTTGTCAATGAAAACTGTTGTAATAATTTGTCATTTTAGTATATATAAATAAATAGGATTATATCTTGTCCTTATTTGATGAAAAACACAGGTTGAATGATTAAGAATGCAGCTTTGCAGAGAGTATCTGGTCAGGTTTGTGGTGTTTTTACCTGTGTTATGGCCACATTGCTTCCCTTCTGATAAAACAATGCATTCGCTTTTTTTCACTATGGGACTTTTTTTCTCCGCCTCATTGTAGCGAAAATGGGCCCAAATATCACATAGTTTCTTTCTCCCAAGCAGTGGTAGCTTTAGACTTTTTCGTTGTCAGTCATTTTGACGGACAGGATCGTAACATTTCCGTCATAATCCATTATTACCCGTCGAGTGGACAATTTATCAATCACTCGCGCTGACGGGGGGGTATTCGGTTAACGCGAGTGCGACCACTGCTCCCAAGCCCTGTTGTTGCCATTTTATTTTCTGTTAAATAAGGTTAGTTAGACCAGGAGTTAGACCCGAGTCTTCCTGACAGTTCATATTTTGCCGCTGCCCTAATTCAAATCTACCACCGCGCGCCCCACAGACACACACAGCTGCTGCCCTGCCGCAGCACCGGAAGTGGAACTGCTGGGAGAAAAACTGATGATCAGAGATGTAACGTTATCTTTGATAATATTTCGTCTCCTCATTTTTCGTCAACGAAAGTAAAGAGAGATTTTGGCATAGTTTTTATTTAGTAAACTACATTTTCGTCTCGTCACTTTTCGTCAACGATATTGCATGATGATTTTGTTACAGTTATTGTTTACTGCCGTCGGTGCCGTCTCGTCATCGTCTCGTTTTCGTCATGGGAAAAAAGGTCGTTGACGAACATATTTCGTCATAGTTTTAGTCAACGAAATTAACACTAGATGGGAGACATCCTGGACGGAGCCCAGGATGCAGCCAGACCCTGAGTCAAGAGAGCTTGCGAACCCGAAGGTGCCTGCGAGCTCTGACTCGTACGGGCCCCACAGCAATTGCTTCCACAAACAGTGGGAGAGCCGTTGCTTAGTAACAGGCTTGCCCTTGTAAGGGATAGCCCAGGACACAGGGAGCTTGGTCATTATGACAAAGCACCCCCGATTATGGTACCACTCACGGGCCAGGCCCATAGAGCCAATCACTCTGGGTGTGGGTGAAAGATCGCCCCTCCCGCTTGGGACAGTATGTCCCTGCGTAGTGGGAGCTGCCATGGCTGAACGCACAGCAGCTGATATATCTCCGCTAGCCAGTACATAGCTGGCCAGTGCGGAGCTATCAGGATAAGTGTGTGGCGTTGCTCTCTCACTCTGGCCAGAGTTGGAGGTATCAGAGCCAGGGGTGGAAACGCGTACAGAAGGCCCGGGGGCCAATCGTGCGCGAGTGCATCCACGCCTAACGGGGCATTCAGATCCCGCATCGAAGCGAACAGATCCACCGCGGCTCTGCCGTAACGCACCCACAGCTGGCTCACAATCCTTGGATGTAGAGTCCAGTCTGCATAAAGTGGTGTACCTCTGGATAATAGATCTGCCCCGAGGTTCATCACTCCCAGTACGTGCGTCGCTCTCAGAGAGAGGAGACGTCTACCGCTCCATAGGATAAGTTTGCGCGCCAGTGTGTGTAACTGGAGAGAACGCAAACCCCCTTGGCGGTTAATATACGATATTGTGGTCGTATTGTCTGTCCTCACGAGGACGTGATGTCCCCTGAGGAAAGGCAGAAAGCGTCTTAGGGTGAGAAACACCGCTAAAAGCTCCAGGTAATTTATGTGCGCCCGCTGGAGGTCTCTGCTCCAGAGATCCCTCACCGGGCGACCTTCATAAATACCTCCCCAACCTGTCAGACATGCGTCCGTGGTGACCACTTTCCGTGAAAGGACAGCACCCATGGGCACACCCCGTACTAGAAAAGTCGGGTGCAGCCAGTGGTGCAGTGCCATTACGCATTTCACAGTAACCATCACTCTCGGGTTTAGTTTTAGGGCGGCCACCAAGCGCTGAAACTCCCTCATGTGTAAGCGTCCCAGTCGTACGACCAGGATGGCTGATGCCATGAGCCCCAGCAATCGCAAGGATGATCTGAAGAGAACATGTTTGCGCAGCTGGAAAAGAGCAAGACAAGCTCTGAAAGCGTTCACTCTTTCCGCTGACAGGCGGGCTGTAAAGGGCACCGAGTTCAGGCGTAAACCCAGGAAGAGTATAGTCTGCGCGGGGCACAACATGCTCTTCTCTGTATTTATTATGAAACCCAGGTTGAGAAGGTGCTTAACGAGGACATTTGTCTGCGTAACAGCCTCCTGCTCCGACTGTGCGAGAAGCAGCCAGTCGTCCAGGTAGGTCGCCAGGCGAATGCCCCGTTGTCTCAACGGGGCATATCACATATCGCGGCTTCCGTACACCGTACAAACACCCTTGGACTGAGAGACAGACCAAAGGGGAGTACTCTGTATTCATAACAGATCCCCTGAAATGCGAATCTCAGATATTTCCTGTGTGGGTAATATACTGGGATGTGAAAATACGCATCTTTCAGGTCGACTGATGTAAACCAGTAATTTTGTCGCACGAGCCGCAGCAGAGATGTGTGAGTGAGCATTCTGAACTTATATCTTTTTAGATATTTGTTCAGAGCCCTTAAATCAAGTATTGGACGAATTCCGTTCCCTCCCCGTTTGGGAACGAGGAAGTACTTGGAATAAAAGCCGCCCTGACTCTGCTCGGCGGGTACAATAGATATAGCCCTTTTTTCTAGGAGTGAGAGAATCTCTTTCTCCAGAATGAGGGCTGACTCTCCTCTGGCCTGCGAGTGCAGAATGCCCGAGAAGCGAGGAGGGGTGACAGCGAATTGGAGTCTGTAGCCCCGTGTTACTGTCTTGAAAACCCAAGCAGATGATGTGAGCATTTTCCACTGCATGCTCCTTACGGCCCGTCTACACTACAGCGTCGACAGCGTCGAAAGCTCCAATCTGCTCCAAGCTGCCCATTCACTTTCAATGGGGTGACGTCACGTAGCTGCGCTTTTTCGCCGAACTGAATTGTGGGTAGCAGAGCGGTCCGTCTCAGGCGTCTCAGGCCACAGAAGTTGAACAATGTTCAACTTCTGGAGCAATGTTCAACTTCTGTCGCCTGAGACGCCGGAGTAGCCAGCGCCAGCCAATCAAATCCCGTTTCCCAAAATCTGACAGCTGAAGCCGTAGCCAATCAAACCGCGTCTAAGCTGGGAGAGATATCCCGCCGTTCATTTCTATATTTCAAAAAAAGTCGGAGGAGAAACTAACTATCGCCGTAGCGAATCACCCGGTTTTGTATGACCAGACCCTCTTCACCTACCGGGATACAAACCGGAGGAACCAGGCATGGAGGGAGGTGGCAGAGACAGTGGGTGAAACTGGTAGGTTTTCGCCTGTTTGGGGAGTTTATATATATATATTGCTCCCATACAATCCCCGGGGTTTTTTGCTTTGTATGTCGGGGGCGGGAGATTCATGTGATTGGTTGTTGGCCGTGTTGCTTGAATAAAATCCCCAAGCTCCAGACACGCCCAGCTCCAAGCTATTTTTGAAGCTGTAGTGTGGACGCTCCGTTAGAGCCGGTGAAGATGTCACATCTCCTCCTCTCTGAGTCTCTATTTTTTGTGTTATGGGGCCCTCTAGTGTCTGAACACAGTGGTGCCCCTTATCGACAGTACCCACCGACACTGCGCATGCGCGTGATGGTGGTGCCCTTAAAGCCCCAGCCGGCACTGAGCATGCGCGTGGCGGTGGTGCCTTTACAGACCCGTCAGAAATCCGCCTTTTGAGAGATGCCATAGCTGCTCTCAGAAGGGGAACAATTGACGGGCTGTTTATTGGCTTCATTGATTTTCTTTTCATTTTTTTGAGCTGCGCCCTCGGCCTGAAGCCTGGATGCGTCAGCGGCAAATGTTTTATGACAGAAGAATCAACCAATGTGTGACATGTGTTTGTGCGGACTTGAGGATGGTGTTTAGGCATCTCCGAGGCGGCGGGAACACATTCAGAGCTGGAGAATGAACTTCCAGCTCTGTCACGGAGGGGAGAAGGAGGGGCTGTCACGCCGCTCGCTTCTTCTTCTTCCTCAACTGCTGGCCGAAATTCTGGGTTGGCTGAGCCTGAGCTGCAGCCGGAATCGGAGAATTTCTAGGCCAGCTTGCACTTGTCTCCAGCCTGGGCTGGGGACTCTGGGCGGGCTGCGACCTCTTCGTCTTCGGTGCTTTAAACCGAGCAGAGTTCGAGGCAGCTTGGGTAAAGGACTGCTGCCGTGAAAGCAGCGGCTGGACCCTTCGAGGGAGGCAGAGGTGGAGTGCCTCGTCCTCCCTCTTCCTCGTCTCACACCTCCTTTGCATGGAGGCGAGAGCGGAGCCGAAAATTCCCTCGGGAACGATGGGCATATCCAGCACATCCTCCTTTTCCCGGTCTGGGAGGGTGGCGAGGTTGAGCCATCTCACTCTTTCCTGCACCACCATGATCCCCATTACCTTGCCCGTGGCCTGGACGGCGCAGCATTGGACACGGAGACAAATGTCCGTGACCGCTGCCATCTCGTGCAGAGTGGCTGCCCCCGGGTTACCCGACAGGTCCTCGCAGAGCTCCGCTTGGTACATGTAGGTGGTTAGCAGCGAGGACACATTCAGGGCCCTGGCGGACAATGCTGCAGCTTTATAGGATTTTTCAGTCATTGCTGACTGAAAACGGTCCGACTTTGCTGGCAGCGTGGGGTTCCTGCTTGGTGACGGGCCCACCCGTGGTAGAAGGTGGGCCGCTACCAGCGGTTCCATGCGCGGCATGCGGAGCTTCTCCATTCCATCGCAGTCTAGGGAGGAGGCACCCTGGATTTGGACCTTGTTGCTGAAGGGCCGGTCTCTCCACGAGACCGACACCTCATCCAACATCTCCGGGAAGACTGGAAGGAGTTGCCTCCTTTTCCGCACGGGAAGATGTTTTCCCTCGTAGCGGGACCCGGAGGTCTCCTTGGCCATTTTGGGCCACGGGAAGTTGAGTCTGGCCGCAGCGCGTTTACACACGGCTTGCAGGTCCATGCTCAGACCGGGCGAAGCTGGTGTGCTATCGCCCGGGAGAGCCGCTCTCGCCTCAGGCTTTGCAGCCTGAGCCGGTGACATGAAGGTGTCCTCTTCCTGTTCCTCTGACTCGGACAGGAGGAACGCCAAGGCGTCCTCCTCTTCGTCCTCCTCGTAGTCCAGCTCGAGGGCATCCTCCGCGGGTTAGACCATGGTGAGGTCTAACCGGGAGCCCCAGCTTGGTGGACCCGGTGTCTTGGCGTCACCAGGTCCCGGCCTGCCAGGGCGCGGGATTCCGGTTCTATAGCCATCGCAGATAATGAGCCCCAGACCGACACGGAGAGGGGTTCACTCTCTGTGGCGGACGCCCCCGTGTCTTGACTGCCGACCGGCGGATCTGTGGACATGGGGGGGTCCTGTTCCGACAGGCTAGCTTGTCGTGCTAACCGTCGGCGGAGGCGCTTGACGGTGAAGCGGACACACTGTCCGTATGAGCCGGGGTTGTCGATAGCGCCTCGGGCGTGTTCCAGCCCGAGGCAGGACGAACAGACCTGGTGTGTGTCTGTGCCCGAGATCTTCAACCTGCAGCCGCAGAGACGAGCCACCGAGTCCCTGACTCCTCTGGTGTGAGGGAGAGGGGCGTCCATCTTGTTCGCCTCGTGGCGTGGAGAGGGCCCGCTCTCGACAGGTGGGATGGGAGAAAAGATATTACCACCTTGTCCTTAATCCGGAGAAAAGGACGGTGCGGGTCTTTTATTCCCGGAGAATACTGACTGGTGTGGCAGTATGCTCCTTTAATCCTTTCTTCCTCCGTGGAGAAGAGAAAAGAAAAACTTCCTCGCTACCGTGGTGTCGGTAGAGAGGGAGCGAGCTAGCAACAGGTGTGCTGCTAGCTTAAAAAATCGGACCTACCTTACTTTCTCGGGTAAGAGAAGGGCGAGGTCGATTTTAAATACTAACAGCGTTAGTACTACCGTCTTCCTGCAAAGCAGAAGGAGTAGCCGGCGAGCGCCCGTCGACCGAAATGGGTATTTGGGTTCAGTCTGTGGACAGTGAAGCTTGCCCGGCTACTGTAGAGATGTGCTCTGAAGCGAGAAGAGGTGTTTGAATGACGCATGCGTCGTGGCGCAAGCTACTTATTGGGGGTGAATTCCCTGACGCTGACGTCAAGATCACCAGCCAATCAGCATTGGCGTAATGAGATTGATGCTTCTGTTTGCTCCGCGATGAGGCGCATCCCATAGTGAGACATCGAACGGAGTGTTATGAATGAGAACACAAAATACAGCAGTTACAATACAATCTGATTCTGCAATCGGAGACATGCAGGGAAATCAAGCTGTACTATGTGTGTGTGTGTGTGTGTGTGTGTGTGTGTGTGTGTGTGTGTGTGTGTGTGTGTGTGTGTGTGTGTGTGTGTGTATGTGTATGTGTATGTGTGTGTGTGTGTGTGTGTGTGTGTGTGTGTGTGAGTGCCTGACTTTAAATCACTGACGTGTTAGTATGATTATCCTCCTGATTAGCTATAGTATCTGGATCCCTTTAGGAGCACAGATGAGTGGGTTAAAGAGCTACTAAAGTGATTAATCTACCTATATGTGGGCGTGGATTTAGTATGTGTGTGTGACCAAGTATTAATAATCCCAACCCCCAACCTCCACCGCCCACTCCAGCATGCTCTGCCACCTCATATCATGGCAAGCTGAGACCAAGGTGTTGGAGGAAGAAGGGACATTAAAACAGAAAAGGACACAGAGTTCCCTTTGTATCAACTCATCAAATGAATTTAACTTGGGCAGTGCATTTATTTTCGAATCTCTTTAAGTAAAGAGGGGAAACACACCAACACATTTTCAAATCAACTTAGCACATCTTTGTATGAATCACACTGAGGATGTGCCATAAGGAGAAAATAAACAGATTGCATCCCATATATACAAATGCAAACCTGTCTCAAAGAAACCATATTGATATAATGACTTATTTGTTTAGCCAAACTTGTATGAGGTAAACACACAGAATGATGCAATGATTATGGTTGAAGGCTACTAAAGTAAACATGTTGTGCCATACGCTTTTATTGTACTTTTCAATATTGAACTGTACTTTTAAAAACGTTTAGTGAGCGATTTGAGTTGTTTGTTGCAGTGAAAACAATTATTCTGGTTTATTTGTGACCCTTTAAAGGAAAGTGTTGTAAATGTTGAAATGTAGATTGATGGCTTAGCTGTCAGCTCCTCTCGATGCTTTGTAGAGACCTTTATATGCATCTTTGGAGAAGCGTGATTCCACCTTAAACAATGTCCTTCCCCAATCATGATTACCTCCTATACACCCCCCCTCTCCACCAGTGCACACACTCAGATACACACACACACGTGCACACTGCCAGATGTGCAACACTCATTATTATTGGCTCTGACTGGCATCTAGAGAGCCATCACAGTAATTGGCATGCTTGTTTCCATTATCAAAAACCCACACATGCACGTATGCTCACACAGACATGTTGACAAAGCCACACACACACACACACACACACACACACACACACACACACACACACACACACACACACACACACACACACACACACACACACACACACACACACACACACACACACACACACACACACACACACACACACACACACACACACACACACACACACACACACACACACACACACACACACACACACACACACACACACACACACACACACACACACACACACACACACACACACACACACACACACACACACACACACACACACACACACACACACACACACACACACACACACACACACACACACACACACTGCAAGATGCCAACCCAGTTCTCAAGAGCCTGCTCAGTCCAGTCAGCAGAAAGGGAACTGAGTCAGAGATAAACAAGAAAGGAGAGAAGGAGGACATTAAAGCAAAGAAGAAAACCACATACTGTATGAAAGACAGTGAGGTAAGAGAGGGTCAGAGGAAGATGAAGAGGTGGAAGGGATGCAGGTATTAAGAAAAACACAATGGTGGAGTGACAGTAGGCTGGAAAAACATAGAGCAGGTTGGCGAGAATATATTGAGAAGCAAAGACAGAGAGCGGGAGGATGAGAGAAGAGGTTTGGCACAGAAGTCCATCCATCTTTCTCTTCTGCTGCCATCAGCTTTCTTGACACAAACACAGACAATTGGCTATAACTGTCTGTGTGTGTTCGTCAGAGGATAATACCAACAAATGCCACACACACAAGCACACACATGCACAACCATTCACACACATCTCCCGCCTCCTGATGTGTAGCTAAGTAGAATAGTAATCAAGCTATTCATTAGTGCAGTAACAAAGGCCATTACTGGCTAATCAACAATCTTCAAACTCAATCGAGGAAAGCTAATAGAAATGTAATCCAAGAGTGCACATGAATATGGTGAAGACTGTGTGTGTGCATCGATATTAGACAAAAATAATTAACTCATTGTGATAAGATGAACAAAAAGACGGTGTTGTTTCAAGCAATTACAGGAGAGTAACAATCATTGTGTAAAAAAAAAAAACGAAAACTGTTTGCCTCTGCATCAAATAAATGTAGCACTTAAACTGAAATCTAACACTTAATGTACCAAATAAAACCACCATGACACACCAGGAAGTGTATATTTTATTCCTCATTCATGGTGGTCACTGAGTATAAAAGAGCTGTTAAAATACTGGACCCTGCTGTACCACTGTTTCAACACTGAATAATGTGGATGCTAAATTACATTTATATGATAAAGATACATATCCATCCATAAATATACAGTAAGAGGGAGTATCTTGCATTGGGCCAATACAGACTATAAATATATCCTTACTAGATTTGCTTTCAGACACAGATCTGTTCTTCCTGCACATCTGTTTTCACATAATTAAGTAAACAATCACTTTTAGATGTATATTCTCTAACATTATCACTGAAGTACTGTAATTTGCAAGTGCAAAGTGGCAACCATTCTGGTTTGTGTGTGTGTGTGTTCATCCTACAGTACACTGTGACTTTTCTCTTGGCATCTCTAAACATGCCAATTTGTAACATGTAACCAATACAAATGGCTATATTTTAGTGCCAACAAAACCTCTAAACTAATTGTCCTCTCTACTTCAAGGGCTATACCTAACTCCCACTAACACACTCTTCTTCTACACTGAACAAAAATATAAACGCAACATTTTTGTTTTTGCTCCCATTTTTCATGAGATGAACTCAAAGATCTAAAACATTTTCTATATACACAAAATAACCATTTCTCTCAAATATTGTTCACAAATCTGAAAAAATCTGTGATAGTGAGCACTTCTCCTTCGCGAGCGCCTTTTCTTGGAGGCGAATAACCTGACCCCCGGCTCGATGAGCGTACTATGGATAAATCAAAGAAAAGTACCGGAGGAACACAGGATTTCATTCTGCGTGGACAGAGTTATCTGCTTTCACAGCAAATGATGCTGGTTTACCGGTATGTTTGATATGTAGAGAGAAGTTGTCAACGGTGGTGCAGCCTTTACGTATCGAGGAACAACACGGGAGAGGAAGCCAGTTGACGATCTTCAGTCATAATTCAATGGGGTATGTAATTTATTTCAGAAAACACTTTTTGTTATATTCCATGGAATGCTCTTAACGTCCCGATAGCAATGAATATATGAAATGCTTTGACAATAAATACATACAAAAATTAATCTGTGGAAGCCGTAGCGCTGTAAAAAGCACGACCAATCATCTGCCTCGGCCCGGTTAAAATAACTGGATGGCCTACCTGCCTGTCAGCCTTCCATCTGGGCACAAACTTATCTCGTGCCCTCATTGGTCATGACCGAGTTTGTGTGTGTTGGAGGAGGGACTCTGTAAGGAAGTCTGAAGGAAGAGGCATATTTTTTCCGGTTGTGTATTTTCAAATTCTAGCGCACTCGAGCTGGTTTCTCCATTCTTACCTACCCTACCTTTAACTCTTTTTAGGGTGCAGCTATACGTTTTATTTATTTCAAAGTGGGCCCATTTTAATAATATATTTTCATTATCAAATGTGCAGAGGACTCCCCAAGTGCTGTGTTTAATTTATTTTAAAGTAGGCCTGTGTATTATTTTTAATTCTCCTTATAAGAGTTATTTGTTTCTTATTAGAGGTTAACAGTTTTATATCATGTAATAAATAGCATAATAAATGCAAAAAAACTGTAGTTTGTGTCTGATATAACAATAAAAAACTATGAAATATGTTTTGCGGCTCCAGACAAAAAATGTTTGGGAAAAAGGAGCAAAATGGCTCTTTTGGTCAAAAAGGTTGCAGACGCCTGCCCTAACCCTAACCCTACCCCTACCCCTCACACCAGATACTGACTGGTTTTCGGACCCCCCCATAAAGCAAAAATGCACATTTCAGAGTGGCCTTTTATTGTGGCCAGCCTAAGGCACACCTGTGCAATAATCATGCTGTCTAATCAGCATCTTGATATGCCACACCTGTGAGGTGGGATGGATCATCTCGGCAAAGGAGAAGTGCTCACTATCACAGATTTTTTCAGATTTGTGAACAATATTTGAGAGAAATGTTTATTTTGTGTATATAGAAAATGTTTTAGATCTTTGAGTTCATCTCATGAAAAATGGGAGCAAGTGTTGCGTTTATATTTTTGTTCAGTGTATCTGCACTCTCCTGTTAGTAACCCTTACAATGAATAAAACAAAGCCTATCTTCCTTTTTTTTCGGGGCCATGAGTTTTAGTCCATCGCACATACAGCAACTCAAATCTGACCTATTCCAAACGTTGCTTGCTACAACATTTAATAAAGCACGCACAACTGCTGATAAACCGACAAACAACAGGGAGATGTTATGCAAAAACACAAATGGACACAATTAAATAAAATCAACTGTCTAGAGGGACAGAAAACAAAAATCAAATACAGCAGTAAGAAATTATTTTCCAGGCTTTATTTAAGAACATTATTGATGTCCGTGCAGAAGTCGAAAAAGGTTGTTTATAATAACCTTGCCACTCAGTTTTATTGATTGGGTGGAATCTGACTTTCAGTAACCTACATTATTTCTGTGTCATTTCATATCCTTGTCTTAATTGGCCATATGTCCTGGTGTTTCTGTCTGTATCCTCACTGGCTACACTTGGGAGGTGATTAGGACAATCCTGCTGCCCACTACTACTGTGGGGAATTTACCACAGACACCAACCCACAGCGCACGCCAGGACTGGGCAGGCCAGGCAGATTGTGCAGGTTAACGTAAGGTCACTGTACATGTGCACACATATATACTGGATGCCAGAGAGGGAAGCGTATGCGTGTATGTGGATTTCAGTGTGTCTGTTACTATATGTGTGCATGCCAACATGGGATTTCAGAGGTTCTGGCAGCTTAATTAACTAGATCCATGCGAGTGACATAAAGACCTAATTAAACACACTGACATAACTGGGTCGCCATCGACAACCATCCCACACTGATGTTCATAACACCTTTGATTAAAATGTGGACTTTTTTAATTTTAACTTTTTTATATGGTTTTTATTGCATTTTTTTCCCTTTAATCAATGCAGAAAATATGTATCTTTGTTATTTTGCTCCTACACTGTTATACAAGACATCGATCACACTAATCCGACAGAAAGACAGCTACAGTCTTCCCTTGAAGGTTAACCTTAAGATTCAAATACCTTTTCATATAACATAATGTTGTATCTTTGGCTGGTACCACTTTACAATAAGAATTATAAAGGATTCATAAAGGGTTTAGAATTATGTTATTAATTAGGTTGTAAACACTTTATAAATCATTAAAAAAAAAATTATAAACCAGTTCTAACATAGAACTGTACATCAACACAGGCTCACTATTTGGCAAGATGACTAAGCCTTATATTGGATACCTAGCTTACTTTGTCTTCTTCATCAGCCAGCATCCTTGGTATCTGTTGCTCACTGAGTTGATTCCCCCCCTTCCATCTTGATGTTTCTTGGCATCTCTTTATGACCATTTATTTACGAGTTACTAACATTTATAACTGCCAAAAGGGAGCCTTATTGTAAAGTGTAAAACACATTCCCATGTATTAATGAGTTACTACCATTTCTAATAATGTAAGGCTTAGCAGTACAGATAAATGTGGGCTCACTATTTGGCAAGCAACCGGTCACAGTTGCCCTGTTTATCTCATGTCAAAGTGTTCACAACCTAATTAATAAATGAATCACAAACTATTCGGAAACCCTTTATAAGGGTAGTCTTATTGTAAAGTGGTACCCTTTGGCTCACTTATCAATTTGATTGTTTGTAAAACATTAATTTAAAATCTGCAAAATAGAGAGTGTAGAAATGAAAGATCATGTTGTGACTTCTCTGCTGAAGTCAATGCGTGGGCAAGAGCAGATCGTTCTAAGGGGTCTTGTACATTAGATAAACTAGGACTTTGTGTATGTTTTAAAATAGTGGATTACTACCAGGAATTAAATTGTAGTTGTGGATCTAAGATGAAGCATGTGTATAAAAAAAGGGTCCCCGGCGTGCAGCATTGTGAGGAAGAGCAGAGCGCTCTCCAAGGTGTCCCACACAGACAGAACTGGGACACAGGAGGACACCCAGTTGGACAAAGTCCTATTTATAACATACTACTCCACTGCACCTTGGTACACTTCCACTGAAAGATGCATGGCATGCACATATGATACATGAGTATTATTTTACTCAGCCGTGACGTGTGCTTGTGAATGAGATTCTAAATATCATGTATTTGTATTATATCATTACGCATCAGTTGTTTTAAAAAATGCAGGGCATACAATAACTGAAGTAACTTGTTTCTACAGTGTGTCCCTGAAAGTATAATAAAGCGAACAAAGCTAATGGCTCCCTTTGTGCAATGTAAGCTCATAAATGATAGAAAGGAGAGGAAATAAGAAAAGGGAGACCAAGTATGGTCAGGTGAAATGAAGGAAAGGAGAGAGGAAAGGAAAGGAAATATAGGTGAAACAAGGAAGCTGCTCAGCACTAAAGGAGGTCACAGATGTGCTGAACAGAAAGCCTGAATTGGCATCTCTAGGGTGCACACACACACACACACACACACACGCGCGCGCGTGTCTGCGCACACGCACACGCACACCATTACCTCTGAGATTTAACACAGGTGCAGATGCTTCACAGTGATCTATTAGACTCACCCTCTCATGTCAACATTCAAGAGTGGAGAGAGATGGAGAGAGGGAAAGATGGATGGGGAAACATCTCAAGAGAGGGTTGGATAGAGGAAACTATTCCACGGCAATAGTGAGAGAAAGATAGAGAGTTAGGAAGGCAATGATTATGGTGGAGGAGGATGAGGAAACAGGGAGTGCAGGCTAGGAGCAGATATCTGTTGGTGATCCATTAAAGCTAACCTAACAATGTTAACAAAACGAGAGAGGAGGAGAGAGAGAGAGCTTGTGGAAAGACAAAGAAAGTGCAATGCAAAGGACCAATGAAAATGTAATGAGGCGGTGATAGAGACTGAGGAAGAGAAGAAGCAATTTGGTATTTCTATGCTATGTCAACAATTACGGAGAAGATGATGGAAGGGGAGCAGAAGGAGAAAGAGTTGCTGAACGCAGAGAAAAGGGGGTGGTGGGACTATATTAAGGAAAGAAGATATACTGGGGTAATATGTTAGGCCCAACACTTATGAAAACAAAAGAAGGTAAGTCAAAATCATGTGAGGAATGCAGGGGAGAGGAGGGAGGAAAAGAGAGCCAATTATAAAAAGACAGGAGAAAGCTTGCATGGATAATACTTTACCTCACTATCCCTTTTTCAAAACATGAGGTGTGTCAACAATCCTGCTTCTGACAGCTTTCCCAACCCATTTCTGAAGCATCAATTAAACAGGCATCGCACAGATGGACTACCAGTTTGGAGCATTGAGAGATGGGCTGCACTTTGAGACATAGTACAGGTGATTCGTGAGTAAAAGGGAAAAGGAGATGTGCAGAAAGCGAAGGATGCAGAGAAGAAGGGCGGTGATGCAGAAGTTTGCAAACCATGAAAGAAAACATAAAGTATTTCCTGACTGACAATCAAATAAAATGACCTTACAAAAAACTGTTCAAAAACTGTTCAGACCGAAACCATGATTTCTAAAGGGCATGTAAAACTAAAAAAATAACAACATGAAATAAGTGAAGCAGTGTAGTGAAAATGAAGTAAGTAGAGTAAATAAAATAAATGATGGTTTAAAGGTGAGGCAAATGTATATCAATTATTCAAAAACATAAAGTAGTTCACTATAGAAGTATTATTATAGCAAATAGGAAGGACAACCAAGAGATGGTAGATAGGGACCTGAGGGTCAGGGAGCAAAGCCATTTCCACTGAGACACTTAGTTAACAACTGCTCATTCCATGTGTTGGGGAAGGAGGGACTTTTGTAACTTACTCATGTGACATCAGATGTATTCACTACTGGTATATGTATGCCAGTGTTCCAGCTTGTTCTACTTGTAATGAGATATTTTCAGCATTTGAAGGCTACACTGGTTTGTATAATGTTTACAGATGACGAAGGCAATTTGTGCATTTATTTGCTCAAATAAATGTTATTATATTATGTATTTCCTCATCGTCAAAAGAAAAATAAAGGTTTACTTATTCTGAGAACCCAGTCAAGAAAAAATGAAGACAGGAAATTGGAATAAAATAAATGAATACAAATGAAAAACAAGTAAGTACATAGAAAACCACTCAGACTTTAAGCTCTTAGGATGAAAATGCATGGGCACTGTAATAGTAGCAGTGGTTGCCGAAGGGAGAAGGACAATAATACAGAGATGACAGTTACAGGCGAGAGTGTTAGGGGATGGAAAGTTGAAATGAGACCCTCAGCGCAAATCACTACAGGAAGAGGCAAGAAGAAAAACATCAAAATCCACTCAAGAGCTCAGACGCATCAAAGAGAGGTTTCCCCAAACAGACGCTGACCTAGTAACAACTACAATCAGAAAAAAACACCTCAAAAATATCACCAGGGAAAAGCTCAAGAGACACTTTGTTCTTACGATGGAGAACTTCAACTTTGAGAATGAAAGGATTAAACGTCTTCTGTTTAAATAAAGCATACTTACAATACTCACTAAGACTAGCAAGCTCTGACTGTTGATACTGTATGTGTTCTGGAGGTATTTAGGTAAACTAGAACCAAAATACAATGACAGTGATGGAAACTGTCAGAATAAGCCTTTACAAAACTGTCAAATGTTGAACATACATTTTGGTTAATAAAACCGTTGACTATTGAAGCATAACGCCTAATTATTGGTATTTTCTAGCAGATTAAACCAGTTAAACTCATATTCCCAGCATTTATTTGAATACAGAATACATTTTTAGATCTAACTCAACTACAGCTCAAAAAATACTTTACGCCTAAACTTAAGCAGCAAGTGTCCTTCGGGAGATACTACGGAGTTTATTAAAACGTTAAAGGCTGTGTGTTGCCTAACATTTGGTTGCTGTGAGCCAGTGTTGAACATGATTGACAGCTTGTTAAATTATAGAAGAGCCCTGTGCATGGTTGCGGGTCAATGCAGTAAAAGTGTTGAAGCCCTCTGTATCTGTGTCTCTGTTACTTTCTTTATTGCTCTGGAGAGTGATGTATTTCGCATTTCCTGCTGAACCCTCCAGTTCACTAAGTACTTTAACATCACTAATGGCAAAAACAGAAGATGGAGAAAAAAGAAAGCATGGAAGGGTAAAGTAGAAGAAAGAGAAATAAAGAATAAAGTAACAGCGGGGGATGACATGAGGGCAGATGGGAGGGTGTGCGAAAGACACCACAGGACACAGAACGCTCAAGAGCACAAGTGTTTTAGTATTAACATCCAAAAACACCTGTGATGTCGCAACTCAGCTTTGTAGCAATGTGTTTCTATCAAGTTGTGCCAACTATATAAACCCCTTGTCAAATGGTGCTTAATTTTTAGACTGCCAATGCAGACATTTATTCTGTATGTACTGCCATTACAATAAAACACCAATCTAATTTCCTATAAAGAAAAGTGTTTATAAAGAATGTACATGAATTATATCAGAGGTGGGTAGTAGGGGTAGGAGGACTGTCTGTTTTTGTTTTTCAAGCTAATATATACTTCAGTTCCCCCCGTCAGGTATGTCCCTCCACGCACAGGGTTATCAGCTAATGTGTACTTTGTTCCTATCTCAAACAAGGTCAACATTAGCCTTGTCCAGTTATTTTAGATGTTTAATTTACAAAAGAAAATACGTATTCAAGGTAGATTTAAACCTTCAACCTCGCTAACCAACCTTATTAAGGGAGTTTGTGGTAAAATCATAAATGAAAACAAAATGTCCTAAGAAGAAACAAATGTATTCGTCACTTTTTCCTATGCCTGCATGCATGTAAAGTATATACATTTTATAAGCACAAGGCTAACCCTTGAATTACCTAACTGACACACAGTTGTGTAAGTGTGTGTGTGTGTGTGTGTGTGTGTGTGTGTGTGTGTGTGTGTGTGTGTGTGGGTGTGTGTGTGTGTGTGTGTGTGTGTGTGTGTGTGTGTGTGTGTGTGTGTGTGTGTGTGTGTGTGTGTGTGTGTGTGTGTCAGAGTTGATTCACTGTACAGTGTAGGAGTGCTGATGACACTCCATAATCATTAAAGCATGAAGAGGCTCTGAGCTGATTGGGGCATGCTAATCCTATTTAATTGACTCTCCAGCTCTCCAGTGTTATTAAAACCGCCCAATAACAAAATCAGCTTTGCTTTATTAGCCGGGTCAGCTGAACTACTGGGGATCTCCCTGTTTTTCAGCATTACATTTTGTTTTAGGATGTACAGAGAAATATGAGCATGCTAAACAAACATCACAATGGACATAATACAAATACAATAAATACCCTTTTTAATTAATTTCAGACTGAGTAGCAGAGTAAATATATTTGTCCAAAGCCAAAAATATGTGGAAATGCATTCCATTTTGTTTATTTGTTTTGGTTGATTATTGGGTTGGCAAGGTGTTTGACATAGACAATAGAGCTCTGAGTTAAATTCACTCAATTTACCTTTACCATGACAATGATCTATTTCTAAACAAACCTTATTAAGTAACACATTCATTTGGATAACGTTCTTGCAGGTTTTGAAAGGATTATCAATTTAACATTGGGTTTCTGGAGAGTTGCTTCTTTTTTCTAGGTGAGTTAATGATAAGGTACACTATGAAGCTGAATGTGTTCGTTCCTTATTTAGTAACATTTCAGCAGAATAATTACCTGCATTGGTCAATACCATGTCTTTGATATATTTGTGTGTGGCTGTGCATCAAGCTGCAGTATTGATTTTACAGTTTTGACTGACAAAAAGACAACAGAGACCATCAGCAGCAGCATATTCTCTCTTTATGGTTTCCAAAAGAGCTAAAGGAGCATCTTACCGCTAAGTGCTATGCATCCGCCCCTGCAAGGTCACACTTACAGTAAGTCAAGCCATCTACCTTTGAATGAGTAATGCTTCTGAAATCAGCAAAGCATCAATAGGTCCAAGAGCTTCTAGGAAGAATGTTTGATAAGCTGATGATTCAATACAATGCCAGTGTGTAAGCAGTATCATGATTATTATAGCTCAGTAAAAATGCATTCATATTTGATTTCACATAACACAAGTAAAAGGTTAAATGGAGGAATGGGTCATCATCACATTTCATTGCAAACATTATATCGGCTCCACACGGTAATCATCTGACAAAGTTCTGTTATCAACATAGTCACATTTAAAGAAATATAAAATGCACTGAAAATGACCTCTTTCATTAACTAACTGAAGACTACTTAAGTGGATAGTGTTGTAAGTGAAAAGCAATTAATTTGTAGCAATTATTCATCACTGTGGCTTATTAAAATTGTTCAGTTTTGGTCCCAAATGAGGAATTTACTGTTCCAACTGCTCTAGTAGTTAAGCTTATACAATTATCTCTCAACTCTACACAGCAGTAGGAATGAGGACTGTTTTTAACTGTTATTTCATAATGACATACTATTTTCTCCATCGCAGAATGATAATATATGCTCACAACATTTATAGAATTAAAAGACGTGTTTTCCCAAAAGACTATCAAAGTCGAAAAACTGATAAAACTGACTGACAGAGGACCGAAAAGAACAGAGTTATGTTATTTGACACTGTCGCACCCCGTGTCAAAACAGTGTGTTCATTCATCCATGGCAAAACTGTCAGGAGTGCCGAGGGCAGCACGGCTAGCCGCCTGACAACGCAGTACACTAGTCTACGCTGTTATGTCACCCTCAATTCACAGCTTTCTCTCAGAACTGTGTCAAGGAGGACAAGTGCCTGAGAGACAGCACTGGCGACAAAGTGTAAAAAGAGACAAGAGTCCGTGGAAAAGTGTGAAAAACTTTTGAAAGACATCAACAGAAATAAACAGAGAAAGTAGCTTAGATGGGACAATGTGCAAGGTTTCTTCGAAAGTCAACCAACAAGCATTCATTTAAAAAACAGAGTTAAGGATCAGCTATTGAACTTGTAATACTCTTTCCATGCCACTTAAAGACAGACATAAAAAAGGCTTGATTAAAAAGATAGTCTCATAGTGTTGCCAAAGCCTTTGAATGGGTAATTAAAGTAGGGGGAGCAGTTTTGCCTAATTTAGGGTGTGTAGAGGGATCTACACTCATTATCTCCTGCTTTTATACTTCAAGCACTCATTCAACGTTACATAAAGCACACATAAAGAACAAAGTCGTAGTCTCAAAAAAACTAAAACCTCAGACCACAGACCTAAAACTACATATGATCACTGGCCTGCACACTTCCTGTATTCTATGAAGATGGAAGAAAAATAATGCAGGTCGACGAGACAAAACATAGGGCGGCTAAATGTAATGAGAAGCTTCCCTTTTTAAATTTTGATTGATGGTTTCCTGAAATGGCCTGACGATGGGGGAATTTACTGTAAGTGCTCGTAGTGACCGTCAGGGCTGAACAAGCAGAACCATTCCACTTGTGAAAGCAAAGAATAACATCTAGGCTTAGTGTTTTTATAAAAAGTTCCAGTCATTGTCTGAAACCAATGCATGCAGGAAAGTCAGAAAATAAGTTAGCATAGATTGTTTGCAAGAATATTTTGCAAGCAATACATATTGAGTCTCTGTCTAGTCAGCGACATCGATTGGAAACGCATATAACTTTACTGGGAATACAAGCAGCAGAAACACTAATTGTGTGACTGTATGGAGACACAGAGAGACCACTCAATTGAATACAAAAGTGAGCAAGTTTGATAGATGATGATAAAATACAGGAAAAGGAAATACAAATGTCCAATGCCGATCTGAAGTCTGATGGATATTATCTACATCAGATGACGCATCTTTCTACGTGGTGTAATGCCTCTCTAAGCTCCAGGAATTGCAGTTTAGACAAAATGTGCTGTCTTCTTCTGCCTGTGTGCGCGTGTGTGTGTGTGTGTGTGTGTGTGTGTGTGTGTGTGTGTGTGTGTGTGTGTGTGTGTGTGTGTGTGTGTGTGTGTGTGTGTGTGTGTGTGTGTGTGTGTGTGTGTGTGTGTGTGTGTGTGTGTGTGTGGGTGTGTGTGTGAGTGCCTGACTTTAAATCACTGACATGTTAGTATGATTATCCTCCTGCTTAGCTATAGTATCTGGATCCCTTTAGGAGCACAGATGAGTGGACACTGTTTTTTGTGGCTGAACGATTGCACTGCGATGCAAGACACGGCATGTACCATGTGTATTTACATTAATGTCCATTCATGTGGCTGTTTATACATCATTAGATAATGATCACAATCCTCTCGACATCACCAAAAATCAACCACAATACATGTATCACTGAAACCACACTTAAATCTCTCCTTCATCCCTCATCTGCACCATTTGCAAATAGGGGATAGACCATCGCAACAGCATTTTAATAATCTTAACACCGTTTCAATAAATCACCTAGAGTCTAGACAGTCAGAATAAAGAAGAGATTGCTGACTAATCTGTGGATTACGGTGATGATTTCTGACAGAGGTTGAGGATAAAGGTAAAATGTGATGGGAGATGAGCCATGGGGCTTACTATGCTGGCTCAAAGAGGATTAAGGTAAGGATCTATTGGGGAAGCAGCATTACATAAATTGTTTTTTGTGCACAGAAACGCACACACAGACACACTCACCAAACGGACATATTTATCATGTTTCTCAAGAGCAGGGCAAGGATGGAATAACTATAGGTTACTTACGTAACCCCAGTTCGCAGAGTAACATGAAGTGAGATGTCTCACTATGGGATGCGCCTCATCGCGGAGCAAACAGAAGCATCAATCTTATTATGCCAATCCTGATTGGCTGGTGATCTTGACATCAGTGGCAGGGAATTCAACCCCTATAAGTAGCTTGCGCAACGACGCATGCGTCATTCAAAATAAGCACCTCTTCTCGCTTCACCATAGCAAGGAGGGCCGTCTGGTGAGACATCTCACTTCATGTTACTCTGATGGCTGGGGTTACGTAAGTAACCTATAGTTCTCATTCATAACACTCCGTTCGATGTCTCACTATGGGACATTTTAGCTCCCGTATTGCCAGACGAGCTTATCTCGAAAATCACCGACCAACCAGAACTTAACAGGTAGAGTCCCGACTCAACAAGGTGCCCAGCACTGCTCGGGCCACGCTTGGAGCAGAGACGTCTAGCCTGTAAAAGCGGACAAAAGTGAGCGGCGAGGACCAGCTCGCCGCTGCACAGATGTCTTGGATGGAAACACCCTTGAACAAAGCCCAGGATGTAGCCAGGCCCCGAGTCGAGTGAGCCCGCAGACCCGAAGGTGCTTGCAAACTCTGACTCGTATAGGCCAAAGCAATTGCCTCCACAATCCAGTGGGAGAGCCGTTGCTTAGTAACAGGCTTGCCCTTGTGAGGGTTAGCCCAGGACACAAAGAGTTGGTCATTAAGACGAAGCTCCTTTGATCTGTCCATATATGTGCGTAAAGCACGGACTGGACACAACAGATCCTGCTGCTGCTCCCCGGAGGAAACCAGCGGCGGAGGAAATGCCTCAATGTCAATCGGGGTACACGAACCAACCACCTTTGGTGTAAAGGCAGGGTTGGGCTTCAACAACACTCTCGTTTGCCCTGGGGCGAACTGAGTGCATGAAGGATGTACAGACAGCGCATGAATATCACTGACCCGCTTGGCGAATGCAAGGGCCAGTAACAGCACTGTCTTGAGTGACAGATGTTTCATGTCAGCTCCTTCCAGGGGTTCAAATGGGGTCATTCTGAGCCCATTTAAAACCACTGCCAAGTCCCATAAGGGCACCAGTGACCTGGAGACAGGGAGGAGCCTGCGAGCTCCCTTCATAAAACGGCAGACCAAAGGATGTTGGCTAGTCGTCTTACCCTCAAAGCCCACATGGCATGCAGCAATAGCAGCCAGGTACACCTTGATCGTGGAGAAAGCTCTGTGTTTATCGATCAAGTCCTGTAGAAATGATAAAATCACCCCGACAGGACATTGAAAAGAGATGTGTCCTTCTTGAAGGCACCACTCCTCAAACACCCTCCACTTACAGTCATAAAGAGACCTGGTGGAGGAAGCTCTCGCACTCTGAATAGTGTTTATCACCTTCTGAGGGAGTCCCACTGTATTCAGATTGTACCACTCACGGGTCAAGCCCATAGTGCCCCGCGCTCTGGGCGTGGGTGAAGGATCGCCCCCCCCCGCCTGTCCCTGCGTAGTGGGGGCTGCCATGGCTGCCCGCACAACAGCTGATATATATACTCCCGATCCTTGGATGAGGAGTCCAGTCTGCATAGAGTGGTGCACCTCGGGACAGTAGTTCTGTCCTGAGGTGCATCACTTTTGGTACATGCGTCGCTCTCAGAGAGAGGAGACGTCTGCCGCTCCAAGGGATCAGTTTGTGTGCCAGTGTGTGTGACTGGAGACAACACAACCTCCCTTGGCGGTGTCCTCACGAGGACATGGTGTCCTCTGAGAGAAGGCAGAAAGCGTTTTAGGGTGGGGAACACCGCTAAAAGCTCCGGATGATTTACGTGCGCCCGCTGGAGGTCTCTGCTCCAGAGACCCCTCACCGGGCGACCTTCGTAAATACCCTATCAGCCTGTCAGACATGCGTCCGTGGTGACCACCTTCCGTGAAAGGACAGCACCCGTAGGCGCGCCCCGTACTAGAAAAGTCGGGGGTAGTGCCACTACGCATTTCATAATAACCAATACTCTCCGCACGCCGTGGCGCTTTGCTGGCAGTGTGGGGTTCCTGCTCGGTGACCATGGGCGGTATGCGGAGCAGGCCGAGCTTCTCCATTCCGTCACAGTCTAGGGAGGAGGCACCCTGGATTGGGACCTTGTTGCTGAAGGGCCGGTCTCTCCACGAGACCGACACCTCATCCAACATCTCCGGGAAGACCGGAAGGAGTTGCCTCTTTTCCCCCGCTGCTTGGGGAAGATGTTTTCCCTCGTAGCGGGACCTGGAGGTCTCCTTGGCCATTTCAGGCCACGGGACGTTGAGTCTGGCCGCAGCGCATTTACACACGGCCTGCAGGTCCATGCTCAGACCGGGCGAAGCTGGTGTGCTATCGCCCGGGAGAGCAGCCCTCGCTCCAGGCTTTGCAGCCTGAGCCGATGACATGAAGGTATCCTCTTCCTGTTCATCCGACTCGGACAGGAGGAACACCAAGGCGTCCTCTTCTTCGTCCTCCTCGTAGTCCAGCTCGAGGACATCCTCCGCGGGTGAGACCATGGTGAGGTCTTACCGGGAGCCCCAGCTTGGTAAAGCGCGGGGACCCATTCCCGCGTGTCTTGCCGTCACCGGGTCCCGGCCTGCCAGGGCGCGGGATTCCGGTTCTGTAGCCATCGCAGATAATGAGCCCCAGACCGACACGGAGAGGGGTTCACTCTCTGTGGCGGAATCAGTGGACATGGGGGGGTCCTGCTCCGACAGGCTAGCTTGTCGTGCTAACCGTCGGCGGAGGCTCTTTACGGTGAAGCGGACACAATGTCCGCACGAGCCGGGGTTGTCGATAGCGCCTCGACGTGTTCCAGCCCGAGCAGACCTGGTGTGTGTCTGCGCCCGAGATCTTCAACCCGCAGCCGCAGAGTCGAGCCACCGAGTCCCTGACTCATCTAGTGTGAGGGAGAGGGGCGTCCATCTTGTTCGCCTCGTGGCGTGGAGAGGGCCCGCTCTCGACAGGTAGGATGGGAGAAAAAGATGTTACCACCTAGTCCTTAATCCGGAGAAAAGGACGGTGTGGGTCTTTTATTCTCGGAGAATACTGACTGGAGTGACAGTATGCTCTTTTTAATCCTTTCTTCCTCCGTGGAGAGGAGAAAAGAAAAAACGTCCTCGCTACCGTGGTGTCGATAGAGAGGGAGCGAGCTAGCAACAGGTGTGCTGCTAGCTTAAAAAATCAGACCTACCTTACTTTCTCGGGGAGAGAAGGGCGAGGTCGATTTTAATACTAACTGCGTTAGTACTACCGTCTTCCTGCGAAGCAGAAGGAGTAGCCGGCGAGCGCCCGTCGACCGAAATGGGTATTTGGGTTCAGTCTGTGGGCCGTTAAGCTTGTCCGGCTACTGTAGAGATGTGCTCTGAAGCGAGAAGAGGTGTTTGAATGATGCATGCGTTGTGGCGCAAGCTACTTATAGGGGGTGAATTCCCTGACTCTGACGTCAAGATCACCAGCCAATCAGGATTGGCGTAATGAGATTGATGCTTCTGTTTGCTCCGCGATGAGGCGCATCCCATAGTGAGACATCGAACGGAGTGTTATGAATGAGAACTGTCATTGTTATGATGTGGTGGTCACAACATGTTTGCGTGTGAGTGACTATCCAATGCTTTATGTGATAAAACAATTTATATCAATAGACCTTGCTATCCCGTGGGATGTCCTTATTTGTATTTATTGAGAGTAACACAAGTCCAAAACAAAGACATTCCATTCGTGGTAATTTCCTGGTTTCACCAATAAATCTCAATTAAAAAAAAGTTTCAATATTTGGCATGTTCTGGGGAAATACATGTTTATAATGTATTCAGCACTTGCACATACTGTAGTTTGTCAAGTAGTATGTAATAATGTTGTGGTGAGACATTGAGCTACTATAAGATCTCAAAAAGCGGTGAATTTGATAGATCTGCTTCTCTGTGTACAGGAATAGAGCACGTCTTATTTTTTAGACAGTTTATTTCACACTGTCACATACACTGTCCATTTAAAGCACATTACCACCACTGATGTTATAACATCCAGTCATACTCTGTTACTAGTGTCATCATATGACACATTAACAACGGAGACTTCAGGGGAATTAAATGTACTATGTCTGTGTACAGTATACTGTACGGTATGAGAGTGAGGTAGCCCTTAGCGTTTTGGCCACACCGCACCACTGATGCCTTCTGACAGAAAAGTCTGCTGTGATTTTCATCAAGAGTCACTCAGGTACACAGAGGCACACAGAGAGACCCACCCACCCACCCACCCCACCCCCCCCAACACACACACACACACACACACACACACACACACACACACACACACACACACACACACACACACACACACACACACACACACACACACACACACACACACACACACACACACACACACACACACACACACACACACACACACACACACACACACACACACACACACACACACACACACACACACACACACACACACACACACACACACACACACACACACACACACACACACACACACACACACACACACACGTGTCTGGACTTATTATTTCATACTGGCCAACAAAAGTCATTCACAAACAAGTGACATTGAAAGTGAAACCAAAGGCAAAATATTATACTAGAATGATGTGTGTGTGTGTGTGTGTGTGTGTGTGTGTGTGTGTGTGTGTGTGTGTGTGTGTGTGTGTGTGTGTGTGTGTGTGTGTGTGTGTGTGTGTTTTCTGCCTGAAGGCAACTTCAACTTTTCAGTTGCTGCCTCCAATCTGCTACATAAAAACAACCTTGGTGCTGGCAGCGGGATGTGTTTTGCTCAAGGACACTTAGGCAGGACAAATTGAAAAATGCTGGCCAATATGGGGCTTGGAGCTTGAATCTAAATCATATCCTTAATGGACAATCTTCCTATGCCACCCTACATAACAATGAAATGTAACTTACTCAAGTAATGTTATCATCAGAACATATCATATTTAATAAAGGGGAGGATAAAAGTCAGATATATCATGTATATGTTAATACGCCATTATCCTAGCAAACATATTTGACTCATTTAGGTGTGGATTGAGTGTTAAAGAATGTGACATGAACTGGACCAGGCTCCTGACACGTATCAAGTTACTGTCTGACTGTGTGTGTGTGTGTGTGTGTGTGTGTGTGTGTGTGTGTGTGTGTGTGTGTGTGTGTGTGTGTGTGTGTGTGTGTGTGTGTGTGTGTGTGTGTTTGTGTTTGTGTTTGTGTGTGTGTGTTTTTGGGGTAGGGATAGTGCCTGTCACCACACACACTGATGTGTTTATTTCACTGCAGCTGGGGTGATCAATCACACAGAGACAGATGCAGACAGGCACACACACAACTATTCACACACAGTCATGATACACACACATAAATACATACGTCCACCTGCTATGTGCAGTCTACTGGCTTTGCCTGGCCTGTGGGGTCAATCCTATACTCTTCGGTTTCAAGATTAAAAAATGTATTTTTGCTCTCAGACTGCTGCTTCACTCTGCTGTCTCTATATCCTAATGAACCTTATAGCATTCATAGGGAAACATATAGATGAGTGTGGCTCAGATCCAAGTTTCACACTGGTTTTTTGTTTAGATATTTGAACAAAACTTTTAATGGCTGATTAACTTATCTTGACTGGTTTAGATGACCTCGGACCAGATATGTAATTCTTCTAAACATATAAAAAAGATGTCTCTGTCCTTCCTCAACAACGCTTCATTGGATTGACTTAACATTTGGCAGCTGTACTGCTGAGAACCCAAGGAAGTGCAGTATTGAGTGTGACTTCTTGAGATTGACAGGAACTATGTATTACTTGTGCGTTACCTGTGAAATGAGAGGGGACCCCTAAACACTGTAACATCCCCGATTGGAATGCTTTGTATAGCTTTTTCACAATTGTTAAATATACTCTAACATAAAGGATTCAAATATCCTCATGTAAATATGAAAAAAAAATTAATAAATTGAAGCAAACTTTTCTTTGAAAGTGAACATAGGGCTGCACTTGTTGCAAGTTCTCTGAATTCACCATCTGTGTCCATAAAACCTTTCCTGTTGAACTGCTGAACCCTCCCTGCTGAATCCAATAGCTTTACATCAGCTGTTAAAGGGTTTCTATCACAGTCTAAAGAGATTTAGATGTTTCTCAAGGATTTCACAATGCTTCATATTGTGTCTCTCAGGAGTTTTCGATTGAAAGAGAGAGAGAGAAAAGAACACAGAGAAGACTGACGGAGGATAAGAGCAGTACTGTCTGAGGAAAGTGAGGAGGACATTATTTTGCATTGGTGGGCGTGTAGACATTTTATTTGCAATCTTGGATTGGTTTGACCCTGACCTCTCAAGTCATACATTGGTGCAGCCGTTAAAATGATCCCTGGCTAATCTGTCCCTTGGTGTACCTTTTGTCATTCTTTACTTTAAGTGTTTGTTTTTGTGTGTGTGTGTGTTTGACTTTTTCAAGTCTGTATTTGCATGGGTTTATGTGTATGGATAAACATCTGCATGGATATGTTGGTATTTACATATGTTGCATGAATATGAATTGGAATAAGTAACCTCAATGTGTGTCTTGGTGTGTCGGTGTCTGTGTGTTTGTGTATGTGTTTTAGTCAATGCTCTGGTGCATCGTGTTGACACCCACGTGATGCCAGCTGACTATTACAATGTGGCTATCGCATATCAGGGCACCGACCCCATCACATTGACAACTTTACAACAGTCGTCAACTGGTCGACACCGCAACCGCAACCACTAATATTAGAACATTTTAAGAGAGGTCACGGGACAACACAGCTGTCAATCAAAAGAACGATGGTTGGTTATGTGTGTGTCTGTGTGTGTGTCTAAAAGCAAGCAAGTAAAAGAGGAGGTAGAGAATGAGACAAGAGAAAGGACTTGATAAGAACAAAGAGGAATAGAAAGTCAGAGGAGATAAAACAGAAAGTCAGGGCTACATCCTGCGGTCATCAACTGGTTTTAAACCTAAATCCCTCTAATCAGCTTGAGCAGACAGGGGAGACGGAACAATCCATTTACTCTGAGATTCCAGTATGACAGGAGAAACAGATGGAAAATGTAACAAATTGAACACACTGGAAAAGAAGCTCTGAGTGTGTGTTGGTGTCTTTGTTTTTCTGTGTGATTTTGTGCATGAAAGTATTGTGTTCAAGTAGAAATAAAAAGGCAGATGAGGCAGCAGTAGTCATTCGACATTAGTGTAGATTTTTGTCTCTGAGATGAAGTATTGTGAGTAGTAAGTGTGGGTGTGTGGCAGAGAGAGAGAGGGACAATACAAGTGGGAAAAAAGCATTCAAGTCTTTGTGGCTTTATACTATAAAAACTGATCACAATTTTACCAATGTATCAGTGTGTTCTTCCCCATCACACCTCTTTCTGTCCCACCATCACCTCTGCCTTTCACTCCACACAATCCCCCTCACTTTGTACAATGGTCTGTCTGCCTATCTCACGCCCTCTCCTTCAGTCCCCCCCCCCCTCTTTGTCTCAGGGGTGCTGTGTACTTAGGTGCAAATGAAAACGACTATCAAACCCTGAGCGAGACCTGATTCAGAGACTCCTTATCCGGGAGCGCAGCCGTCTCCTTGTGCTGTGCTGCTCTCCCCCAGCGACTGGCTACATTCAATTAGGTCTTTTTATCCATTCAGGTGGGAATGCAGCCAGATGAAACAAGGAAAATAAAAAACAATTTGAATTGCGAATGACACTCTTCACTGAAGTTAAGGCCCTCAGGGAGTGAAAGTGACACGTGTGGCTCTCCTAAAGTGGATGTTTACTGTGTGGCCCATTAGATGAGTCAGTAAAATGTCTATGAGCTGACAATGGACTTGCAGTAGCTACACATTATTATCCTACAATAAAGGGGGACGCTTTGTAAAATGTACCACACTTTGCTGTTGGAATTAACAGCATTGCTGGGACCCTCTGACCTCATTAAGTCAGCCTTGTTTAAACAAGGTTCCTTGAGCAAGGCAGTTAAGTGACCTCTTTAAATGGCCAACATAATGATGTTGGGATTTTACTTGTTGGCAAATGTTACTCTCCCCTAAGTGAAGGGTGTTTTTGTGTTTCTTTTACTGCAAGTGTTTCCACTTCTATTTTCAGAAGTGTGTAAATCTGTGCTAATGAAAAATAACATTATTTTTCAATCCTTTTGAGGAACATCATGCCATCCACTTTCATTAATTACCCTAGTTATAATGTGCAAAGCTCAGGTAGAGACGGCAAAGGTTTAGCCTATATTCCCTCTCTCAGAGATTTCCCCAAGTAACTTGTGCTGTAACTCAAATTGGCTCTCTGGGTACATTTGATTCTAAGTTCAAACTTTGGATCAGGTAAATCTCATTTCAGTAGAGCATTCGAATATCTGTGACTCAAAACTGAGATTTGGGCTGTTTTTCTGATTTCTCCCTGTGACAATTTAACACAAATGTATGTACATATGTAAAACAAAGCTTTATATTTCTAAAAACGTTTAGTGATTAATTTCAATGCGTTGCTTCTTGTAGTTACATTAAAAAGTTAGAGCAGTGGGAGGGCGCAAACCTCCACAAAGGCTGTTTCCATAAGTGAGGAATAATGTGTGTGCCCATGTGATTCCCCTAGCTACGATATATAATGGGCTCTATTGGGAAGTTGTTATGTTGTTTCTGCTGACAAACAGGCACATTTTTTGTATACAAGTGGTAAATAAATCAAATATGAATTATTAGTTAAGTGAATAGGCAAGCCTTATATAATTATGTAGCACTTACACGTTTCTAGCATCCTAAAAAGTTTAATATGAACTAAGTATAACGTGATACTAAAAGGACATATGATGCTATATTTCTGTATATGTTTATTGTCAGAAAGTTGAAGGAAAAATTAGCTCTGGGCAACGAAAGATAAAAATGCTAATTATTCATTTGTTGCGGAATAACAAAATGTGTCATTAAATCTATTAGAGACCAACATATATCTATTTTTTTTTTACTTCACTTTTGTCTGCACACACTTATTCTAAGTCTTTCCCTATCCCTTATTACTCATCCCTTCTCATCAATAGTGTTAATGAACTACCATGTCCAAATAATGACACAAAGACTAGTCGTTAAAGTTATGTGACGGACACAGCGAGACCTTTGAGACACTTTACCTCGGTGTGTGTGAATAAGTCTTGCTTGGCATTCCCCTCAGGTGGAGGTTAACAATAACGCTGCCCTTACGTACCTCAGCTGCTGGTATGCCCTCCGGAGGGCGACACTGCAACAGGACTTCCTGCTCCAGAGTTACTTCCTTTCCCAGGGGTTCCTGTTCAAATGACTTCTTCAGGTCTAAGGAGAGAGACAAAAAGAGACACACACATTACCATGCTGTGAAATATGTAGTCCCTTCCTACATCCATGACTTGTTTAAACCTTACACTCCAGCATGTGCACTTTGCACTGCAATCGGCTTGCTTCTCACTCATTGTAAGTGGAATCCTGGTAACCGAGGATTCCAGCACTTTGGCTCGACCAAAAATGGTTTTATAAATGTGCTATATAAATATAACTTGATTTGAACCCGCAACAAAAACATGCCCGTTTGATTTCCTGGCTTCAAAATGCTGGAAAGGGTTCCACGTTGAAACATCACATAGCACACTGATGCATTGAAACAAATGACTAACACAATTCAAATCTTGAATCCAAACAAGCAAAGTGCTTGCACGGGTAATTATTGGATCTCAAACCAGGAAATCCCTGGAAATATATCAAAGAGAAAAAAATTAAAATAAAACGGATTACCAAAAGTTAAAAATCTCAATGGAAAGTGAACTTGTGTCGGAGGCCCTATGGCAAAAGTATCCTGTGATTCATCGTTCAGGGAACCCATTTCAGAGATGGTGCCATGTCATTTTACACCAAGCTACCTCATTTCCGCGGTAGCAATGACACGGTAATTATGGAGTTGGTAGTTGAAGTCAGCCATGCATATATTGACTTCTCCCACTCTTCTGTCACTTTAGAAATGAACATAGCAAGGACAAATGCTGTATATTCTTAGAGGCAAGTAATGCCCACAAACACACACACATATACAGACAATGTTTTCATTTAAAAAAGAGTTAACCACACATACACTTACGTTTTTGAACACAGGCTGCTTTGTTCCATGCTCACCCCTCAATCACTGCATACAATATGTAACCTTGCTTTCATTCCATATAGACTTGCCGGAGTTAAGGGAACTCAAGCAGGCCAAAGACGATGATTCACACTAATGGGTAACATGCTGTGATAAATGACAGCGTTACAAAGCAGTATGGAATGCACTGCCATTTCTTCCACAGAACGTTTCAGAGATGGCTCAGCTGTTTTCATTTTGAGGGAAAAACATGCTCACAGTAGCAGACTTTAGGACAATTAGCTAGACATTTAAATAAGAACAACAGAACATGGAAAGACACAATAAATAAGGATGGAGCGGAGGCGTTGAAAGACATGAGCAAAGAAACAAAACCGTTGTGGGAGGATTAACACATGGGTGAATGGAAGGACAGTTTGGTTTAACTGATATGAATGCCAAATACATTTTCTCTGCATCTTTATTTCTCTCATCGCCACTCTTCTTTATGATGTCTTACACAAAAGACGGAAATGTATTAATTGAGACAGGTAAAAAGGAGAAAGCACTCTTGAGCTTGGTTTATGATGAGTCTTCACGTCTTGAACTGCAGATCCTTATGAATTAGTTACCTTCAGATTTCTTGTTGAAGGTCAAATCCTGTAATTGTATTTTTGAGTTTCTTTCACGATGACACTTAAAGCTTCTGCGTAAGTCCACCCCCGGGTCCATAAAGCTATTCACTCTTACCGTTCGCTTTTCTGTTCACCTCCTTGGTCAAATGCCATATAGCATTCTGTATGCATGTATCCCTACGGTATATTGGCAGTTGAGCTTAACACATGTTCAAATCATTAGCCTGCCATAGAAAAAGGCCATAAAACAAATTGTAACCTAAGAGGTGTGGCAGTGTTGCAGGACTTAGCAGGTGACTTTATTTATAGTGCTGATCCGATGTGATGGATTTCTAAATAAGAACATATGGAGGGGATTGAGTTTTTTTAATTCACGCTTCTGGGTGCAACTCAGAGTTTTACGATCAAATTTTTCTCAACATGATCGGGGTAAATGGAGCTGCAAATCTGGCCTTTGTATGCCTTCAACATGATATATAAAGTACATTACTTGAAAAAAAATATGTGTGCAATCTGTATCACGATGATAAAGTTTCACATATCACAGATTTATCAAAGGCAGCATGTAAGGATAAATAATAAAATAAGCTACATATCTGCAGATGTGGGTAATCTAAAGTCCAGAGGTCTGTTGCTATGGCAGCATTAACAGCAATATTGAAGTGATACAATCTTTGAGATATAAAGATAACAAATGTTTTGACTTTGAAGAGTGTTAAAGTCACTTTGATAGTTTGTAAAGTATTGCTGCAGGTGTATGACACACATCCTCTCCCCTCTGTCCTTCAGCTTTTTTAAACCTCTGTGTGTGTGTTTTATTGTTTTGTCCTTTTACTCTCCTGGTTCCCAAGTGTACTCTTAATCACCTTATCCATCAACTATTGTACACTATGTGTGGGCACACAAAGACACAAACACTAGAAAGAGCAATTATTTAATGATGAACCGGTCAACTCAGTCATCTGGGTATTTCATCAAAAAGTGGCATAGGCTAAAGAGATAGGAGGCAAAGTGTAGGACAATGACGGTACGTCCACATGGCTCCGTCGCATTTGATTGGCTAGCGCTTGTACTGGCATATGATTTGATTGGCTGGCGCTTCCGTCAACGCTTGAAAAGTTGAACTTTTCTCAATTTTCGAAGCGAGCAACAGAGGCAAAGCGACGCGACGGAACCACAATGCAGTCATTGAAAGTCATCAAAGTGAATGGGAAGCGTCTCCGTTGAAGCACGCAACGGAACCATTACGGGAGACGTAAAATGGGATGGGGAAGGGCGAAGTGAAGGGAGGGTGGAAGTCCGGAAAGCAGGTGAGAGTTGAAAGGTGAGAGGAAGAAAGAGAGAGGAGGAAGTTGGCAGCATACAGCAGGACCTCCTATACTTTTTCCAATTACCAAAACCACCTGATCGGACAAACCATTCACTAGAAAATGATGTCAGTGAGTCCATCTTGTATTATCTGCCTCATCTCTCTCAAAACCAAGCAGCAATCCATTAGCCCTACCAGCCATCAATCTGCCTTTGTTTATTCCTGCTTTATCAAGAACACAATCTTACAAAAACATGGTGACAGATAGTGTGTGTCTAAGCTCACACACGTATAAAAAATATTCAATCAAGCCCATGACAAATAATTTGTAAATGCTGGTTTTATATTGAGTCCCGTAGACAATTTGGAATATTTTGTATGACAACCAGTACAAAGTGCATGCATGCTATTATTACTTATTTCCAGAATTTGTGGAATTTTGTATTTCAAATTTTATAAATGCTTTCGCTTTGTACATTGGCTTAAGGATATATGTAGTAAGTAATTGAGCTGTAAATACTGCAATTATCTAGTAATAAGTGATATTGGTAATGTGATTTTTACCATTTTGCTGCTCGTACATTCTCAATTGTTTGTAAAAGGAAATCTGTACAACAATGTAAATGCTAAAACCGAGGACGAGAGTCAAATGTCACCATGCAGTCCCAAAAAGAAGAAGGTTCAGCATGTTTCTAATTAATGTTCTCTGACATTTGTATGTAATAAATAATAATAGCAATGATTAACCATGACCCGACCATGACTTCTCTAAGATCATCACATACACCTGAGAGCAGATTTAAAACCCCTGTAAAAAATGTTAAATTGCAAAGTAAATGCAATGAAGTTAGGAGCTTCTCTGTAAGTTAGGAATCATCAGGAGATAAGAGAGAACAATGTATTGTGCAAACAAGGCATTACGATGATCATGCTGTTTGGTTGCTTCCTATATACACAGCTGACAAAGCTTTTAAGATTTCCTGCAGGGCATCTTCTTACCTACATAATAATAAGGTTTAATTGTATGCAGTACACATCTAATCATTATCAGATTTCATGGTGAGATATATTTGTTAAGAGAGTTATGTGAGGATATTGCTGAGGCTGAATGATAACTTCATAATACAGTCAATCCCTGTGGGGGATGACAGCCTGAACAGAGCATGATGGTTCATTATGGGAGTAATCACCCAAAGCTTTAGTCCTAAATCCACCACATGGCTTCCCACACAGCGCAAAGAGACACACATACACAGGCAGATACTGAGAGACAAAGAGAAACCAATAGAAAGAGTCAGATACTGTCACAGACAGTGAGGGAAATACACACAGGAGATGAAGACTAACAAGCAGACACAACACATGGAATGGAAAAACCACAAATGGTAAGATACTAAAGACAGGCAGAATAACAGACTCATGCTCGTTAAAACAAATGTATACAATACATAACTACAAACACAAGGAGAGAATGAGAAAGTGATTGAGGGGAGAGATGCGCTTCTCTCATGCCAGCCAATTCCAGGAACAATTTCCTGGTCTTAATTAGTAAGGGAGATGGTGAAATGAGGAGTTGGTTGCGAGCATTGATTTCCATAAAGATTGAGAATGAAATTAAAGGAGATTAAAGCAAAACGCTCAGGGGATTAACAGACAACACAACTCGCACATATTAACATGTAGCGCTAAGCTAGCAGGCTATCACAGTAAAATATTGGTCCCAGTTTGGCTAAATAGTGTGTTTGGAAGCGTATGATATCGAGAAAGATGGAATGTGACATTGTGTCCACGACACCAGGGGGCCGTGAATTAACATCAATGAAAGGTGTGTGTCATTGTGCATGTGTGCAAATATATGCCCAGGGGAAATATGTGCACAGGACAGGAGGGACAGCTGTGTCCCATCAATTCACTGACCTCACTTCATACCAAACTGCAGATAACGCTATCCAGCTTCATAAATATAACAAAAGCAAAGATAAGTTCACTGAACAACGAAGAACTGCAACAGGGTTGAAGAATACAGAGGGCAACCTTGCCGAGTGTTCTTCAGTGTGAGACCAGAAAATAAAGCAGGGTAAGCATTTATTCAGAACATGACCTTTTCTTGCATACACTCCCCTTTCTTCTCTCTCTCGCTCACCCTCATTGTGTCCCTCCCTCTCTCATTGTGTCCCTCTGCCTCCTTCCCTCTCCCTCTAAAACTTCTTCCATTGCACAACTAAAACTGTTATTATGTTGGTGGTGAGTTTGTTGCCTCAGGCACCTCTACATAAGCACATCTCAGAGCAATTATCCAAAATGGGTGTCTCTGCTTGCATGCTACCCATGACAAATCATAACGGTTTCCCCTGGTGGAGCTGCTCAAGCAATAAAGAGCAATGTGAGCTGCTTGGGAAGAAAGTAGCAGGCAAAGTACTCTCCTTAAGTGTCAGGGGGGATAATTTGGACATCCAATTTCCTACATGATGGCATGCAATGGAAACAATTTGATCTTTGGCTTAGAAAAATCCCCGAAATGATGTGAGTGATAAAGCACACACAAGGGCAAGGTAACATTTAATGACCATTATGAAAAAATAAATGTAAATTGAAGACATTAGTATTCAATCAATCAATCAATAGGATACGGCTGTAATAGGCCTAAGGCCTTTTAGTCGCTCATAAATAAATAAGTAGATCACTGATTCTTTATTTACTATGGATGCTGGCAACAGTCACATAGTCCAAAGTGAAGGTGATGTTTGACCAGTAATGGTCGAGGCGGGATTTGAGACAGTTAAGCGTCTTGGATGTGACAACGCTTTCTGGCAGATCATTCCACAAGTTAACCACACGCAGGCTAAAAAAGTTGCGGCGGATAGCCAGTCTTGAGTACTGTTTCTTCAACTTGAGGCAGTGTCCACGAGTCCTGGTGTTATAATCCTGTTGTATTGGGCATGATGTTTTGTAGATGTTGTGGAGATATTTGAAAACTTCGATCATATCTCCCCTCGCCCTTCTATAATACATACTCAGGATTTTAAGACTTTGCAGTCGTTCTTGATATGGTAGGTCCTTTAGTTCTGGAACCAGCTTCGTTGCCCTTCTCTGTATTTTCTCGATGAGCTCAGCATCCTTTTTGTACATGGGGGACCAAGCGACATTCCCATACCCGAGGAGTGGCCGTACAAGAGAGATGTATAAACTACGTACTACGTCAGAGTCCAAATAAGTGTATGATCTGCGGATCATTGCTAGGATACCATTCGCTTTGTTACTTGCCCGACGGATATGGTCACTAAATGTCAGGGTATTGTCAACAATAGTCTCGGATATGTTTATAGTGTTTGAATTATCACCCAATTATCACCCATATTATACTCCTATTTTCTCCTAAGTGCATTACTTTGCACTTTGCTGCATTGAATTTGAACTGCCAACACTCGGACCATCTTTGCATTTCTCTGAGATCTGACTGGAGTTTTTCTGCATCCTCTTTACACTTAATTTCCTTGAAGACTTTAGTATCATCTGCAAACATCTGGACCATGGAGCTCACATTATCGGGTAGGTCGTTGATAGAGAGGACAAACAGTGCAGGACTCAGGACACTACCTTGTGGAATTCCACTGAGAACTGGGCACCATCCAGATGGTTTCCCGTTAACAATGACTCTCTGTCGCCTGTTTTTGAGAAAGTCTGAGATCCAGGTGAGTATGTCTCCACGGATACCATACCCATAGACAGACCCGGCGGCAGACATACGTCTCTGGGCGGGCATTTGATGTACCAGGGCGGGCCCACCCCGAAACTTACATTTCCCGGGAAAACTGAATTGTGAAAGAGCTGACATGCTGAAAACCCAACGCCTGCAGGGGGGTCTGGGGAGATTCTCCCCCAGGAGATTTTTTGAAATACTAACATAAAATACACATTCTGGTCCTCTCTTGAGAAGAAAAATAAATAAATCTATTACTACACAACATATTTAAACAAATGAATGCCATTTTAGTTTTTTGTTACTGTGTTCTGAAAGCTGAACCTGCTGCTCCTCACAGAGAGAAGAGGGAAGAGGCTGTGAATTACTTTACATTGTGGATAAGGGTGGATAGCCCCCATTGTTCTGTGTGTCAACATGAAAGACAGCCCACACATCAATCATCAAACCGTGGAGTCTTATTTAATTACAACATTACGTGTTGATAGAAATCAACACGTAATGTTGTATCGATGTATATAGAGATGTACTGTAACTACAGCAAAACCTGCAACAACACCACGTCGTTATCTTGATTCTGATTGGCCAGAAGACATTATCAAAGATGTTCTATTGAGAAGATGATCACTACGTGACAAAAGTTTTCACATAGTGACTGCTGAAATCAATCTTACTAACTGCTGTCTGTGCAATTTACTCCGCGCGAGTTCGCGGACTTTATTTAGCTTACTTTAAAATCATTTTTCATGGTGGGGCTAAGCCATTTATTGGTATGGCTGTAGCCTACCCAAGTATACCCTGGCGCCGCCACTGAACATAATAATAAAACAATTAAAATGTTGTATTCAGCCCTGATTAAAACAGCGGGCCCAAATCCTGGATGGCCGGGCCCAAATCCTGGATGGGCGGGCCCGGCCCCATGGGGCCCGCCCATGACGCCGGGTCTGCCCATAGAGCTTCTTCAGTAATCTTTTGTGAGGTACAGTATAATGCTTTCTGGAAATCCAAATAAATGGCATCGAGACTTCCTCTCTAAATGAAAACAAAGTTGTACACAATGAAATAGTTCATGTTGGAGCTGCATATCTAAGTGCAGTTGAAGCAGCCTCTCTCTTTCTGTATGCAATTCTCTACACATCTATAGGAAATATGTATTAATTGTGCATTTTGTACAGACTGTGTACTGTATTGAGAGGGGACTTAAGGAAAACGCATATGGGATCTGCAATATCAGGAAAGAAAGAACTAAGGCAAGGTACTCTTTGATCTTGAGTGTGACCCAGTATCATTTTCAGCATGGTTATTTCGGAAGTCATTTTCTCTAAGTGACTTTTGAGAGTCTCTTTTTCCACTTAGACCAGTTCTTTCACTGAACTCTCCACCCTGTCATTTGAACACTTCCCAACCTGTGATCAGCCCTAAATGTCAGACAAGATCCTCCCATCCTCAGACAAGTTTTGAAGAAGTAAACAACTCAATTTGCTGACATGGCACTGTCATTCTAGAGCACAACAAATGAAATAAAACAAAGTGTTTGCTTTAGAAAGAAAATATGTTTTCAAAATATAATGAAAACAAATTAACATTAATATTTTAATTTGAATGAAACATAATAATCTGTAAATCTACAAATTAAACTCTACGTTTCACATGTTTGTTGTGTCTCGTCAAATGTGTTAGTTATGTTTATGTATTTTGTCTGTCATTTCCTGTTTTATTTTGTACTTACCTCTTGTCTTTCATTTCAGGCCCTGTTTCTTCCTCCGGCCATCATCAGTGTCTGCCCCGCCCCTGATTGTTTCCACCTGTTCCCACTCACCTCATGTTTAAATAGTCCTGTCTCTCCCCTGTCCTGTGTCAGTTCGTCTTGTTTGTTTCTCCGAATGGTCGTGCCAAGCCTCAGCTCAGAAATGATCGCTTTCACTCATGTCAGGTTTTGTTTCTTTAGTACATTTTGTAGGCTTAAGTTTTTCTTAAGTTCTCTTTTTGTTATGCCTAGTTTTTTCCTCCTTGTGAGCGCCTTTTGTTATTTCCAGTACGTACTCTGTTAAGAGGGATTACTTGATCTGTGAAATTAAAATTACATTTTTTACATTCAAGACTTTGTCTCTGGGTCTTGCATTTGGGTACATCAGTTTGTGTCGACATCCTGACAATGTTCTTCCCCTTAGACTGTTAGTTGTAGTAACCTATGAAATTGTGATAGCTAAATTAGACATTTATACATTTAGTTCTGAAAATAGATTAAGGTTAACGTACCCAAAATATTACAGTTCGTTTAGGTTTAATTTCATGTTAAAATATACTTTGACAAATACATTGCATATGGTTTTGGTAGTCAATTCAGCGACTCCATGGGTCAATTAGCCATCCCTTCTCCCTTCCCTTATTTTAAAACGTAAGTATAATGATGATTGATACTTACATGTTAATTTTCTCACATCGGACTTTGGAAAGTGACTTAAAATGTGTGTGGTTACATCAGCTGTGGCTTACCACTCCAACACTTAAGAGTGCGCTGAAGCAGTCCTTGACATCTGGAAAAAAGCTCTGTGGCTTGCAGCGATGGTGAGACATCTCACACACACACATACTATGGGTTCTCACTATATAAATGTTTTTACAGTGTTTGTGACCATCATGAAGTCTTTCTCAAGGCGAGAAACCAAGAATCTCTTGATGATGTCATACAGAGCAAAACACTGAAGGTTTTCCACAGGCAGCGTTTTCAAAAGTGTCAGAGTGAGTGAGGAGGGATTTGATCTTTTGGGTAAAACACATTTTAATTTGACTGTGCATTAATACAACTGTCTAGCATGCAGTTTTATGCAGAAAATCCACAAATGTCAATGAGATTGTGGTTGTTGCGTGATCTTGGTTTCCGCGCCGCAGCTCCAGTTTCTTCCCAGAAAGGCTGGCTAACACACTGTGGTTGTTTCCAGTTGCTGGGTTACAAATGCCTGGTTATATTGTTGTAAGCTACATGCAGGCTTTAGCCAAAATGAGTGTAGAAGAGTTTGCTTTTAATCAATGCTTTAACTCTAACACAATAAATCCCTGTTGAGCTTTGTTTACCTTGGGTTACTTCATCAATGATTGAAGGAAAACCTAACTTCCTGCAGTGTGACATTTGCATCATAGACAAAACAGAAGAGAAACTCTCTAAAGTACATTTTCCAGTTGACACAAGAAGCTGTCTGGGCTGCTGTGTGTCTGAGTGTCTGGACTTCTGATTGCTATGCACACACATGTCTCAGTGGAAGGTGGCAGAACAAATTGCCATCATCTGAAATGTGTGTGTCCCTGTGGTTGTGTGTGTGTGCGTATGTGACCTTGACATATTTCTAATCCATTGAAGGAGAACAACTTGACCCGATAGCTGCAGGGCCAAAGAGCAGGACTGACACTGCGTGCACATTTGTGTGTATTTAGGTGTCTGTATTCGCTACGTCTGTGTACGTGCCTGCAATGCTGTGTGTGTGTGTGTGTTTGTCTCACCCTCTTCATAAACTTGAATTAGGCTGCCTGCGCACAACCATAACTCAGCTAAAGTGCCCTGCTCCAAAAGAGCAACAAATCACTCTGAGATGTATTGATTGTGTGTTTGACACTTTCACCGCCACAACACTGATTATCATTATCCAGCTACAAACTGTATATTAGGATAATGCTTTCTAGTGTTAATTCAACAGTTATTAAAACAGCCTGAAGATACTTGAGAATGAGAACCATAGAGGGGAAATAACAGATCACAAGAAACAGAACAAAACATTAAGCATATAATGAGCAAAGAAAAAACAAAAAGAGGTGGAGACAATGGGAGAGGGGAAATAAGAAAAAATGTGTGGGAAGAAGGGATGGGAATGCAGGAGAGAAATGCTGAATTGCTATTGCATGGCATGGTAGAAAAGACACTTTGCTCAGCAAGCTCTAGCTGCCAGGAAGCATTTTAATCACAACAGTAGATCCAAATAGGAGCAGAAAGCAGGGGAGGTCAGGAGGTTGGGTCGATTTGAAGTAAAAGGTTATCGCAAGAGGGGGATGAGTGTAATCAGATCCGGTTAAGGGAAAAATCACTGTTATAATGCACAGAGGGAAAGTGAAGGACGGAGGGACGGACAAAGTGAGAAGAAAAATACACACTACACAGAAAAACTAAAGGAATGACAAGGATCTGGAGAGAGAGATAAGAGAGTAAAGTCAAAAAGAAGCAGGAGGTCTCTCATATTCTCTCCTCACTTATATCTAGTGGCCTTAAAGCCTTCTTCGAAGCATCCTCCAACACTGTGTAGTTTTTGCAACCCGGTATCACGGCAAGACGTGAACATGTGACGATTTACCATGCTGGGAGACGTGAAGAAGTCACAATTTCGTTCCTTCAAACGTGACAGTTACACGGTATTGTTAACCCATATTAACCAGTGGAGAAATACCCAGAAATGCCAAGCAAATGCCACCCCGACGGACGATTTTCTTGTTGCCCCAGCTGGTCGACACCTCTTTTAGCAGAAACAAAGGCTACATTAATGTATTAAATCGATGTTAATCCATGTGTGTGGATGTGGAATTAACGGACGTGACGTTGTGCAATTACGTTGCCAGGCAACAGCTTCGGTTCATGTTTATTTACAAACTCTTCAACTACAACCGTAGTTATATTTAAAAACATGTACATTTAAATGTGAAGGAATGTGTGTATAACAAAATACATCCGTCATAAACAAAACCGAAACAGTCTTTAATGAACTATTAGTAGAGAATAACGAGTAATGAATATACTTTATAGGGATCCTATTAATATCTAATAATAAAATTCAATAATGTGCTTTAACCACCAGGTGTCCCTTTCTATCAGCTGTGCACCGTTATGGTGTAAATACAGGTGTAAATACAGCCTATCTACTAATTGGATAAAAAAAAAATTCAGATTTCAAATCGCATAAACACCAAATCCCAGCGTGCATTGCGGCTAAACCATCCAATCATCGAACTGAGGATCTTGCCTACGTCTGTTTCCGGTTTCGTTTATGACGGATGTATTTTGTTATACACACATTCCTTCACATTTCAATTTAAATCCGACCGTCGGGGTAGCATTTGCTTGGCATTTCCGGGTATTTCTCCACTGGTTAACATGGGTTAACAATATCGTGTAACTGTCACGTTAAATCTTGACATCTTCACGTCTCCCAGCATGGTAAATCGTCACATGTTCACGTCTTGCTGTGATACCGGGTCGAGTTTTTGTATTATTTAATGTAGACTACTTGCTGTCAAAAAACGGTCCAAATTAATGAGTAAAGCAAAAACAACAATTTAGCTTATTCGTAGTTCAAAGTAATTTTAAAATAGGTGACTTGTAGTTTTTTTTCATACTGAGACAGACACAAACATCACATGAACAACGTTGCCTTCAGTTCTCAGTATGTGTGCTTTTCTGTGCTGCTATATTTGCATGTTTACCTCAGAGATTCTCAGAAGCCTGTATACGTATGCTCGCCTGCATCTGTCTCTCAGCGTGTATCAGCCCCAACGTAAGCCAAAAACAGCACATTACCCAGCTTTCATGGCACCCCGAGGAGGGCCTATTCCATTCGAGAATGTTATTAGTGGAGCTTAGAAGGATATTTCTGACTGTGTCACTAACTCTCTGCTGACAGACAGAAAAACATCCTCACATACCGATGGAAATGCACGGAGTAGTGAGGCTCTAAAGTCAAATGGTCTTTCAGGCCAAATTAACTGCAACAATATGTAGAAGTGGTCCTGCCTCACAACTGGATATTGTATTGTAAATTATGTAAATGTCAGCTAACTTTCTTATTGCTTATGTAAAAATCTGTATTTACTACCGTATATTGAAATAATTCAGTACAGGTACAATCTTACGAAACATACTATTATATCAACAGTCCTACTACGGTGTGTAACATCTTCAATACATAATTTGTGATCCATATATACATTTATAGCGTGTGAGTTTGTTTTTATAATTTTATTTTACATTTAGCATTTTTTCTTTGTTTTATTAAGATTGAACACCTTAGCAAAATGTGTATTTTCGTTAGCTTCTTCAATATACAAAATAAATACATTTGTGAGTGAGTGCTTAAAATAATAAGTGAATCAGTCTGAAAAAAGTGAGACATATTTACAGCCAAATAAAATAGCCTGGATGAAAAATAATGGTCAACATGATGGATTTTCTTCGGCAGCCGGAATAAGACCAACATGGGAAAACACAATTTACAGGGTGCGTGTCTGTTAGAGTGGTCTGTTAAAGTACTAAATATGGGGATGTGAGCAGTTTGTTCTGAGGGTCTGCTGAATGGACTACATCAAAGCCCCCAGTTGTCCTTTTGAGAGTTCACTCAAGCAGTCAGTGTAAGCCAGGTAAACTGGGGTGGTGGGGTCAATTTTGTTATTGGTATTTATTTTCCGCTTGAATTTCTATAACCCGAACACTCAGACAAGTCCCCATTGTCTTACATGGCTGAATTGACCGGTGCAATGAAGCTTGCTAAACTACTGTTGTGGGTTCAAATCAGTCGGCCAGTGAAATCAGCTTTAAAGAAACAAACCATTCTATTTTATGAAGCTTACATTAAAATACTAACATCTTTTATTTTTCATCAAACATCTATACTCCCTTGCCACATGGTTGCTGCAGAGCCATCAAGCGACCATCGCTCACAGCGGGATTTAAAATGTTCTTCCCCCTGCACTGTTGTTTGAGTCTAACAATCCTACAATGATTTCCCCATGTGATCACTCTGTATGCAGTGAGAAATGGTAACTCAGTCTGCTGGAGTGATATTGAGCGTGCTGGGGCTTTGTCTGGCCTGTATTCTTTTGGTGACCTTATAGTGAAACTCCCAGTTGTCAAATTACATTTTCACCAGACCATAACAGGAAGCTAATGCTGGTAGACTAAAGTCATCGAGCTAAAATGTTTAGAACATTCCCCACCATTAATCATTCAGTGAAACCATTTTTCAAAGATTCTTCCTTAAGTCAAGTTTGTAATATGAAACTTGTAGTAAGGAAGAACTATAGGTTACTTACGTAACCCCAGTACTGAGAGTAACATGAAGTGAGATGTCTCACTATGGGATGCGCCTCATCGCGGAGCAAACAGAAGCATCAATCTCATTACGCCAATCCTGATTGAACCCCTGAGAGCATTTTCTCCCCTTGCGAACAGATTTAACGCGGCTCCGCCGTAACGCACCCACAGCGGACTCTCGATCCTTGGATTTCCCGTCCCGACAGGTTAACTTGTTGCGCTAACCTTCGATGGAGGCTCTTCACGGTGAGGCGGGCACAATGTCCGCACGAGCCGGGGTTGTCGATGGCCTCCTGGGCGTGTTCCAGCCCGAGGCAGGACGAACAGATCTGGTGTGAGTCTGTGCCTGACACTTTCAACCCGCAACCGCAGCGCCGAGCCTCCGAGTTCCTGACTCCTCTGGTGTGAGGGGGAGAGGAATCCATCTCGTTCGCCGTGAGGCGTGGAGAGGGTCCGCTCATGACAGGTACGTTCGAGAAAAAAGTATTTACCAATCTGTCTTTAATCCGGGGGAAAAAAGGACAGCGTTGGTCTTTTTCTCTCAAGGATATTACCTGGTATGGTAATATTCCTGTAATCCTTTTCTCCTCCGTGGAAGAGAGAAGAAAAAAGTGTCCTTGCTACCGTGGTGTCGGTAGTGAGGGAAAAAACACAAGTTAGCAACTGGTGTGTTGCTAACTTGAAGTCAAAACCTTACCTTACTCCAGAGGAAGAATGGCGAGGTTGACTATAATACTCCTCTGTGAGAGAATAGGGTAGCCGGCTAATGCCCGTCGACCGAAAATTAGCTTTGGGTTCAGTCTGTGGAATGTTAAGCTAGCCCGGCTACCGTTCGAGATGTGCTCTGAAGCGAGAAGAGGTGTTTGAATGACGCATGCGTCGGGGCGCAGGCTACTTATAGGGGGTAATTTCCCCTGACGTTGACGGCAAGATCACCAGCCAATCAGGACTGGCGTAATGAGATTGATGCTTCTGTTTGCTCCGCGATGAGGCGCATTCCATAGTGAGACATCGAACGGAGTGTTATGAGAACTTACTACACTAATGTGCCTCTGCATGTCAAGAGAAAGTTAAATATGCATATGTTGTTCTCTTTTAGAGCATTACTAATTACATTTGTTCTGTAATTACTTCTCCATATCACATTTTTATTTCTATAGTCCATACTCACTGAGGGATTCACAGAACCTGATGCAATGGATTAATTAAGCAGTACTGTTTTTAATTGCATCTCATTTATAGCCTGGTTTACTATCCTATTGCCTGTGGAGGTCTATCACCGCCTACTGCTGCTGGTTCATATTAAATAATTGAACAGGCAAACAGTTCGTAAGAGGTAACCTTTGACAGAAATCATTCACACAAAAGGCCCTGTGTGTGCATGAAGGATTGTGTATGTGCTTCTCTAGCTGGACATCTATTTTTAATTTGAGGGAGGGACAACAACTTGAATGAATTTGCATTTATGTTTGTTGAAAACAATCCTGTTATGTTGTTATTAAGCATAATCACTTTTGGTGAGTATATGTACAATGATTAAATCCATGCTGTCCATGCTTCCTCATGTGTGAACAGTACCTTCAAACCTCTCATGCGTGCTTGCAGTATTTTACTCACATGCAATACGGACGTGTGCCTTTCGGCTTTTGGTCGTTCCAGCGGAGCTCCAGGCCACACACTGACACCAGAAATCTTCAGGGCCAAACAGCTCCTCGACCTGCTGCCGTGTAATTTCTATACTGGCTTCTCTCACCACCAGACCTGCGGAAGAAAGGAAAAGCACAGTTGAATCTCTTGTAATATCAGTTGGGAATCATATTCAAGCAAAAGACGAGTGCCTCAAACGGTAAATGAGTCACGAGTTTCAATTCTCACTGAGCCACTGATGGAAAAACGTAAGCTTATACTCTGGCGATACAGCTTGTATGTTAGCTAAAGAGGCCAGAGCCCGATCTGTGCACAGTAAATATCTTAGTAACTAAATAGAAGGAGAGGATAATAATATAATATATGCAGCATGTTTACAAACCCAGGTAACTCAACTGTGGAGACTCACTGTGGATTTAATGTCAACTTTGTGGAATTGGCCCTTTGCACTTCTCCCACTTATCTCATATTATTCATTCCTTTTCCTGGGTGTTTTGAATGCAGCTCTGTATGAAGTGTGAGGTTAAAAAAGCTGCACCCAACTGATAGGACTACAGGGGAGCACAGAGAGAGAGGACTGCAGAGAAAAATAGTCAATGAGAAGCAGCAAATAAACTCGGGATGAAAATACGGGAGACAAAGAAAAGGGTCAAATAGAACACAGGTGCAATAGCAGGGAGAAAAAGAGACATTAAGACTATTGTTGAAAAGCATGACAAAGTAAAGGAAGAATTAATAAAAAATAAGTATAAGGGACCAAATGTTGGAGAGGGTTAAGCTCAAAAACTAGAAATAAAGAGGAGAGGGAAATGAGAGAAACAGAAGACTGGTAAAAGTAATGATAAACAACATGAGAGAGGCACAGTGAGGGGAAGAGAGAGGATGACAGGATAAGAGGGAGAAGAAATGTGAAAGGAAAAAGAGGAGGGAAAGGAGATAGTTGTAGGTCAAGTAAGTGGGGACTTGGGAGCAGCCATGGTAAATTATTTGAGAAAAATATCTCAGCAGTTTATTTCAGGTTCAGCAGTGAGACAAGGACCCAAGCAACAATCTCTCACACATCTAACTTGGTCTTTTTACTTATGTAGACTAGACTCTCAGAAGGTTCCTGCCACTAGAGACATGTAAAGACAGTAAGTAAGCATGCCAGCTTAAAGGCAAACGGCACCGAGAGGATGTAAAAATGTGAAATCCAGTGAGCAGGATTTTGGTGGAACAGAGGCCATTAAAGGACGGCAAGAGATTTAAAGAAAACCCATGAGGGAAAAGAGCGGGAAAAGTAACGAAAGCTTTTGTAGAAGCTAGCAGGGAGATGGGGAGACATGGCTTTAGAGTAAGAATAATACCATAAAGATTGATAACGGACACAAAGAGGAAAATAGAGCGGTGAGTAAAAAGCTTGTGGAAAGTTCTTCTGGCAAAACAAGAGATAATAGCCAGTACGGGGGAAAGCTATAGAGCAAAGAGCAGAGGCAGTATAAACAACTAGTGTGAACACCAGTAGGCCTATCGAGCAAACTAGGAACAAGGGATATTGTTATGGCTTTGCAGCTGAAATCAAAATAGACAGGGGACACAGCAAGATAGGTAGAGGCAACAAAATGGCAACTAAAGTGGCAATTATAACCAGCAAGTAACCCAGGACTAAAGCTGAGACAACAAGTGGGCAGTGGAAAAGAGCTGAACACCAGTGGACATCCAACTGCTAAAGTAAAAAGGGTAGGACGGCAATTAAAGTGAAAAGTTAAAATGAGCCATGAGATAATCAGAGCATGATACATCGGAAAGTAGCAAATAGTATACCCCCTGATATTAGTCTTGATTAGAGAATAATACTACGGAGTGGAACCGTTCTTTCAGGAAAGGACTAAAGGAGTAAAAACCTTTACAGTAGTTTTGTGTTGTACTTATGTAAGGAATTGATACAACTTTATTGGTTCTGCTTATTTATATTACTCTTCATCAATTCCTAATCAAGTGTTGGGTGGAAAAAACAAACATATATTTGTCAAGATCAATTATTTCAGTACAATATCATATATTTTGGAGTACTGCAACAGGCAACATTAATGGATGACCGAGGAGTAAACCAGGATGTGTTTTGCAAGGTATTGCTTGTATTGAAACAGAGATATAAAAGTAAGAAAGCCGAGTAGAGCAGAGGGGGTTACAGAGATATGAGAAAACAGACAGAAGGAAGGGAGACAAAACAAGGACAGGACATAATACTAAAATAGAGAGCATCAGGGAGAGCTGAGTTGGTTTCAAAGCAGGCGAAATCAATGGTTGTAATGACGAAATGTGTTCAACTACTCAGACTCAAGACAAAAAGATACACAAACCTGACACTGTATTGATGGGAGGCAATAATTGCAAGGAAAAGAGGAGCTGTCAAATGAATCATCATGCTCTGAAGTAATCCTTTAACTTCCAGCTTCAGAAACCTGATCAGCAGTCAATAACCTGATATTCTTAAATGTATAACATACTGTAGGCCCGGGCATTCAGAGCAACGGTATATCAGCAAACAGCTATTTGTTATATAAATATAAAAAAAGAGTTATGTACATCGTGAAGTCACAGAATGAAGTCACACCTGCTTTGACTGTGCTGTTATCCAATAATTCATGTATTGAAAGTTTACAATGCTGGCAATATTTAACACATTGTTACTTTCTTTCTGTGAGAATTTGTTTTGTATTGTTATGTTTTGTATTGGGCTGTTTGCATATACAAAGATTTCCAACAAGGGGAAGTATTACTTTGAAGCAGTGCAGAGAAATTAACCGGAACGTTATTCCTCTTGGCGATGCGTGCCTGTATCCGATGATTAATTCCAAGGTTTAACAGAGCTCGATGTAAAATAAACAGGTAGAAATACTTTCTGTTAATATCCAATATCTCAGACATGAAATCTGCTGTTGTGAGTTATACTGTTTTTAGATTCAATTATTGTAATTTGATGGATAAAGGGATGTCATACAGTTACATATATTAGTAATTACCATGTAAGTGGTGTGTTTTCATATCAGCTTGGGAGTAAATGTTACAATTCACAACAGGAACAAAGTATGTCATAGTTTTTACACCACAAATTGACACCTATCTAAATCCTCCATGAAAACAGATTCCCTTGTTTTCCTTCACTGTCATTTCAATAAAAAAGTATGTCAAACAAACAACAAAAGTGGGACTTCACATAAAGAAGAGAAAGATGTGTGCTGTTGAAACCGGTAAAGCCCCAGTTGCCTTCATGTTTGCTAATGCAAAGCTCACGCAGCAAGAGTTGCCGGGCAGAGAACAACCAACTTACCTGAGGCTTAAAAAGTCCCAGAACATTCGGTGTCTTGTTTTCTTTGGATACAAAGCTCAGAGCGTCATATCTCTCTCTTAAGAGAAGACAAGCGTATACATGTGGGTCTCTGTAGCATGACAGTGCTTCACATCAACAAAACCACGGCTGTCAGCTGAGGGAGGTAAGGGTAAAGAAGTAGATGAAAAATGGAAGACAGGTATCAAGACGAGTGGATACTGTCACAAACATTTCTGTCAATCATAAGACTGTGCGCTACCACTGAATATTTCTCTGAGTCCTAAAGTGTAAATTCCAATAACAAAGTTTACTTGTCAGCTGGGGAGTAAAAATGCACGTTTGGGTGAATGTACTTTGTCAGGTCTGGACTTTATTAACTGAAAAATGGGAACTTTGAGAAACATTCATAAAAAAATCCAAAGAGAAAGAAGAAATAAAGAAACATTGCATAGTTGATTAGAATGATTTACAAATATGTTATATCTCAGTATATAGAGATGTTTGTCAGGCTTAAACTGAATGTCCACAACACATGTAGTTTAAATGTAAAGGTGATGAGGAGGATGCAATACTTAAAGAATGGTTAAAAAACCGGTAGAATTGTTTCTTTGCTGCACGTTGAAACATTGGAAGGGCTGAAGGTTAATTAAAACATGTGTCAAAACATTCCTATACAATAGGACTTTTCATGCAAATTGGTCTACACCAGTAAACAAGTTACAGATTCCTGTTGTTGCATATGGCAATTAATTGTGCCTTCATCATTTTCTTCAAACCATGCAATAGGAACAAACTATCTACATACTAGATGATGAAACATACAAAAACATGTATGGAATTTAAGTCTTCCTTTAGAACAGAAGAACCAGAGATGGAAAGGAAAAGTGAAAAATACATATGAAAGAAAGCTTGCCAGTCAAGGAGAGACATAACAACAGAGACCAGGGGTTAAGGTTAAATGGTTTGGAAAAACAGAAGAGACAAGGGAACAGGGGGAAAGCACTCAAAAGCTTTGTGCCCTTTACATGTGATCAGTGACAGGCCTTTGGGGGAAAGAAACAGAGGATACCAACAAAGTCAATGCTAGCTTTGATTCATTCATCAGTGCCACATAGGGAAAGAGTCCGACACAATGCAAATGCATGAGGTCAGAATTGATACAACCAGGGAATTTATTAAGATAACGAAAGCAGCCCTGCAACAAATGGGATGTTTGTTGAAGAAGGGCAATTAAAATAATATATTATTTTGTACTCTCCTTTATTTTATATTAGAAAAATACATCAAGAGACACAGGTTTGAGTCCCGCAAACCTCTGCTCTGCTGACATGTTTGTGAGCAGCTCACTGAATGCCAACCAGCTCCAGGGATGTTGTTCAGTGAGTGACCCTGCGCTGTGACCTACCACCTGTGGAGGAGCTGTAAGTGAAAACTCAACTTCCCTGAAGGAATTCATTCAAGCTTTGTAGCTTACCTCAAACTTCTGCTGCTAACATACCATATCAGTACTTTAAAAATAGCAAATGTGTTGAATGCCAAATACTGTATATTTAACTCCAAAAGAAAGTAGATATAACATGTGTATCCCATTGAACTATTGGTGAGCAACTAAAAGTGTTTGAAATATATGGGTTTTTGAAAGTGAATTCATTAACCTGAAAATGTTTTACCCTTATAATTACACGCAACTGAAAGGCTAATAGATGCATTTGTAGATACCTTAAGATAGGGGGCACATTTAAAGAATAAATGGAGGTCAAATGTCATCAAGAAAGGAAGGAAATGTCACCGAATGGTTTTATAAGTGTGACAATTTGAATCATAACCTATAGCCTTCAGAATAGCCAAATAATAGCCAAGGAAGGACAACATTGGTTTGTTGTGTTCAGACATCATTTCCTGTTACTGTACATTTGTCCTAGAGAGTTTCACAATAAATCAAGATGGTCTAATCTTTAGCCTTTCTTGGAGGCCAACTGAGAACAAAGGACCATTTTTCATGGTGACAATCAGTGATGCCCGCTGACAAGTGACACAAGTCATGAGAAGGGAATCAGTTTTTAGAAACTGAAGTGAAGACAGCAAGTCATACTTATTTGCCCGAGGAAAACAGAGAGATCAGTCAGCAGAAGTACTGAGCCCGGTCACATTAAAAAGCCACAGAGTCTGAGCTCTGATATTATTCTGGAGTGTTTCTGTATTTTTCCACTTGAACTTTCCAAGAAAAAAGCCTTGTAAAAGTTGTTAAACATTCTCTGCTAAAATGAACGCAGTTAAGTGGTTTGATAGTGTTGCCTGGTCAGCCACAGTAGTCAAGTCTTAATGTAAAATCAGTGCTATTTAAGATAGTCACTCTAGACCTTGACATATTTGTTCATTTAGAGTTTTAGACCATTATCTAAAGTATATCTGAGCTACAGTCTATTTTCATGAAAGTGGCACTGTATGTAAATACAACAGTGATTAAATGCAACATAAATGTGAAAATCCAAAATCATAAAGTCAGTTGAGTCAGACATTTGGATACACATTTTTGCAGCCAGTGCTCAACATGACATGTCCCATTTATAACCTGAAAGAATATAAAGTGAAAGATGGAGACAGAAAGGCGGAAACTAAATTGAAAGGGTAAAACCACGACAGGATGAGAGGTATTGTGAGAAAGGGAGAGAGCAACGGTTGAATGAGTTCTTCGCCTATGGGGGGAAATCATCCAGGACATTGACAGAACACAGTCACTGGTCTGTGACCAATTGAAGACACTCAATGCATACAGTAGACTGTGTGTGTTCACATGCATGTGTGTGTATGTTCTCTGAATGGCTCCCACAGTGACATTGATTGATCATCACAGTCCCTCCTGGTCCATGTTTGGGTACCTCATGTGTGTGTGTGTGTGTGTGTGTGTGTGTGTGTGTGTGTGTGTGTGTGTGTGTGTGTGTGTGTGTGTGTGTGTGTGTGTGTGTGTGTGTGTGTGTGTGTGTGTGTGTGTGTGTGTGTGTGTGTGTGTGTGTGTGTGTGTGTGTGTGTGTGTGTGTGTGTGTGTGTGCGTGCGTGCGTGCGTATACATGTGAACATCAGTAAACATACACACTCATGTCTTTCAGTAGCTCTGAAGAGGCAGTGAACCGCAACATTTCAGGACACTAGAAAAAGTCTACTTCAAATAAACACAAACAAAGAGAACTGCATTTCAGATACACACACAATTTCACACAATATAAGAGATTATTTTTCACAGACACCGCACTAACACGCACATAAACAGTTGTGTGTATGATACATTGATACAGACAAACACAGAGCAGGAGTCACTGACAGAGAAACTCATTGTCCTCCTGTATACATCTCAATGGTTGTTAATCATTCAAATCCAACCATCACAGTATAAGAGTAAGATATACTGTATATAGAAAGAGACAGAGAAAGGGAGCAAAATAGATGGGATAAGGAGGAAATAGGTGGAGGAAAGAAGGTAGAAGAGAGTGGGATTGATGCCAGAAAGAGGAAGAGTGGAGAAGAGAAACATTAGGAGGAAGAGAAAGGAGGAGAGACGAAGGAAAAGACGAGAGGAAATCAATACAAGTGAGATGGCAGCAAAGGAGGGAAAGGGGTCACAAATCACCCAAGCCAATACTGTGTGTGCCAATAGTCTGTGTGTGTGTATATGTGTGTGTGTGTGTGTGTGTGTGTGTGTGTGTGTGTGTGTGTGTGTGTGTGTGTGTGTGTGTGTGTGTGTGTGTGTGTGTGTGCGTGTGCGTGTGCATGTGTGTGTGTCACATGTCAGTGCGAGACTAATAACCATTCACACTTTGGCTAATGGAGACAAAGTAAGTAACCTAGTACACAATATGTCATTAGCACTCCTCAAGGCTAATGGAGATATACTGAGGTAGTACAGTACGAGCATTGCTTAAGCAAACACTGAAAATGCCCTTCACAAGAAGATATCTAATCTAGACAAATTATGCTGGTTCTCACCTTAAATCACATTAATTCAGAGGAAGATATGGTTAGCATGTTTAAGCAAATGGCACTGCCAATAAAGCTACTGTCTGCTCTGTGGAAGAGGGCAGGTTGCTTTTTGTGTTTGTTTGAAGTACTCCAGTTAGCTGTTTGTAAACTGAGACAGGCAGTGGAACAGTTTAGAGAATAATGCTTCTTCCTCCAATTTAGAGGAAGACCTCAGTGAACCTCAGGGAATCCTACCCCCCCCCCCCCCCCCTCAACCTGCCTGTGACCTTCACCTGGCTTACCCTCCTTCCAGCTGAGGCTCCATGTGGCCAATTTCAAGAAATGTATTGAGCCGTCTGAAGCTCACATGTACTGTAGCTCACATGTACTGTAGCTACACTTTCCGTTCCTATATAGAAAAATAGATGTTCTTAATAACTCATTAGATGGAGTAACTTTTTATTTGCAATTCAAAACAATTGGAAAGGGGGAATACAATGTGTATTGGATATTGTTAACACAAAGACGACCATATGGTGCCTTGTACTCCTGGAGACAAGGTACACTAAATGAAATGGACCCATCACAATGCAATTTACATCTGTACGTTTGTTTTCCGTTTGTCAAAACATCCTTCTTCCTCCTTGCTATGATCTAATACCTATTTTATAGTACTTTTTTTTCCTGCAGTACAAAGATAATAAGAACATGTATTCTAATCATCCTGTTCAACTCGATCACGATGTATCATGATGCAAGGTATTTCAAACCAAATATTGTGCTACCTTTTGGAGTAAAAAGAAAAGAGAAACATTGTTAGAAAGTCAGAGTACGCAAGAAAGAGAAATAAAACTGCCCAGCAGGACTCCTATCATCTTTCTCCTCAGTGTGACTTCCTGATATCTTTTGGCCTTTCCAGCCCTCTTAAAGGCACCCTCCAACCGCATCCCTCCCTCAGCATCCCTCCAACCGCATCCCTCTGTCAGCATCCCTCCCTCAGCATCCCTCCCTCAGCATCCCTCCCTCAGCATCCCTCCATCAGCATCCCTCCAACCGCATCCCTCTGTCAGCATCCCTCCCTCAGCATCCCTCCATCAGCATCCCTCCCTCATCATCCCTCCATCATCCCTCCATCATCCCTTACTGGTCTCCCCTGCTTTCTTTAGGCTCAGGTTTTATCTACCTGTGCTCTCTCCAATTTCAGTCAGTTGGAATTAGAGTAGAACAAGAAACAGCATGGCGCAAAGAGAAAGAAAGAAAAAGGGAAGGGAGAGGATGGGATAGAGTGAAAAGACAGAGATAATAAAAGCAGTAAGGGGGCCATAGCTCCTAGCTGTGTCTGAGAAACAGCAGGAAACAAACAGGAGAAAACAGTTTACAGAGTTCTGTTTTCACACAGATAAACAGACCAGTCGCTGTGCATTCACCAGCTATAGTCCTATCAGCTTACTACAGTATGTGGTATGTTGCATGACATAGTACTGTATTCATAACCTTGTCATAATCTGATCATCTTTTGTTCAAAGATAACAAACGTTTTTCATGAAAGCAAAAAGGCATTTCTTCATTGTATTTTATATGTAAAAAAAAGAAGGAATTAATACATTTTAAAAATAAAATCACATTGAGCCATTTTCCTGGAAAATGCTCCAGTCTCCAAACATCAACAGCTCTTGATATTGCATAATGTCCCCATGTTATCTATTTATTCATTTCATTTTCACATGTATGGATTATGGTGTTGAGGAGATTAAGTGTCCTAGAGCAGCCATATTTTTTTTATTAAAGTGGCATTAATATGGCTTTGTAAAATGTACATGAAGCATCAATTAAAGCAGCACAACAATGGATGACAAAATTATGTTTCCACGTGGCCTGAAGGTCATTTCAACAGACAGGAACACTCAATGATAAAAGTGGACTTATTTTAAGATCTCATTGGGTTAGATGTTGTTAGAAACACAGAGTCAGCAATATAACTTCTGTAACAAATCATCAAGGGTGTCTTGAGCCTTGAGAGACCACATGGTATCCATCTCATACATTAGAGCCTAAATCCATGGGTTGTTAATTGAACAGAATTTCCTCTCAATAATGTGCCGCCTGGAATGAAGCAGCTGCAAATCAACGGCTGATAGGATACTAATAAATGACTTGCAGCTGTGTGTGATGACAATAATGCCCATCGAGAGTTTGGAGTGGGGAAAAATGAGGGAACAGAAGGAAAACTATAGGTTACTTACGTAACCCCCGTTCTAAGAGTAACATGAAGTGAGATGTCTCACTATGGGATGCGCCTCATCGCGGAGCAAACAGAAGCATCAATCTCATTACGCCAATCCTGATTGGCTGGTGATCTTGACGTCAACGTCAGGGGAAATCACCCCCTATAAGTAGCCTGCGCCACGACGCATGCGTCATTCAAAATAAGCACCTCTTCTCGCTTCACCATAGCAAGGAGGGCCGTCTGGTGAGACATCTCACTTCATGTTACTCTGAGTCCTGGGGTTACGTAAGTAACCCAGGGTTTCCCACACATAGACTATACTTGGGCGGGCCGCCCAGGTATATTAACGGCTGCCCAAGTATATTTCGCGACCCATTTAGGTTTCTTTTTTTTTTAATAATTTTTTTTTTATTCGTCCATGACCACAACGCCATCTGCGATCGATTAACTTGTGGACAATAATCCCTCGCTCCCTTGCACTGATCTCGCCTCCTTCTGGCCTGTTAAGTGGCCTGCCTCACACAGGGTGACTGGCTGTCCACATGATGTGGCCTGCCGACATGGCCACTGTCATACAGATCATAAGTCAGAGCCCTTGATTGGTCTCTGTGTGTCATTCAAGCTCGGGATAACCTCAGCTCAGGTGAGGTAAAGGACTCTCTGAGTGTTTAGATAGTTAACTTAGTCTAAGTTCTCAGTGGGTCTCAAACGGTGTGGTCACCATTTATGTAAACACATATTTCCATTTGAGAGGGTAGTGATTGGTCTAATGGATAGCGAGGTGGGCTGAAGATCGGAAGGCTGTGAGTTCACTAGTGTGCCCTTGAGTAAGGCACTTAGCCCTTAGTTACTCCAGGGAGAATGTCCCTGTAATCGTTCATTATAAGTCGCTTTGGATAAAAGCGTCAGCTAAATGAAATGTAATGTGATTAGTAAAATATGCATGAATAAATAAATAAAAAGTTAACTGGGTGAAAAAAGGTAAGATACACTTTTAAAACTTGTTGAGAGCTAAAACTAGTCTTTTCTGCTGCCTCAAAGAGGAGCAGGGGGAGAGGAGGGAGAGGAGGGAGACAGGAGAGGCTGATTCAGGAGCACAGACACACTCACAACTATAAATGAACCAAAAATAAATTAATAAACAAGTTTCAGTGTTTTTTTCATATTGGAAATGGTATGGTATTGGTTATGGCCATGATTTTATGATTATTGAAATGTATATAGTTCCGTTTAATATAGGTGTTTCCATAGATCTAGTCTCTTTATTTTGCCCTCAAAATGCACCAGATTGATGCATTTAACTCCAAAATAAAATCTTACCGGGATGGGGCATGCCCCTGGACCCCCTAGAGGATTTGAGGTCGACCCCCACTAAATATCACATGGATAGGTTCCTAAATACATTTTTTTTTTTTTTTTTAAAGTAACCCATTTCCATGTGTGGGTAGTAGATTTAAACTATAGGGCTATCGCTCTGCCATCGCGTGAAGGGTCTGCTAACAAGCGACCAACAGAAAGGTTAATGTTGTTGCACGTCACCTCACCCCCCCCCCCCCCCCGCTACCACCACCCCCCCCAAGTATATTTCATATATGTGGGAAACAGATCTGTCGGAAACACTTGCAGTTAATGGACCAGCACCAGAGGTGTTCCCATACACACAGGCGTTGGAGCTGTTCTTCATGAAATCCCAGAAGGATGAAGTGCTCTGACAAACAGTGCCATCTTTGCGCAAAATGATTATACAGGAATGAAAAGTCAATAAATAAACATGTTGTTAAAACTTATTTTTTTCGAGTCGAGTGAGCCCGCAGACCCGAGGTGCTTGCAGATTCTGACTCGTATAGGCCAAAGCAATCGCCTCCACGATCCAGTGGGATAGTCGTTGCTTAGTAACAGGCTTACCCTTGTGAGGTTTAGCCCAGGACACGAAGAGCTGGTCATTAAGACGAAGCTCTTTTGATCTGTCCATATATATGTGTAAAGCCCGGACTGGACACAACAGATCCTGCTGCTGCTCCCCGGAGGAAACCAGCTGCGGAGGAAATGCCTCAATGTCAATTGGGGTACACGAACCAACCACCTTTGGTGTAAAGGCAGGGTTGGGTTTCAACAACACTCTCATTTGTCCTGGGGCGAACTGAGTGCATGAGGGATGTACAGACAGTGCATGGATATCACTGACCCGTTTAGCGGATGCCAGGGCCAGTAACAGCACTGTCTTGAGTGACAGATGTTTCATGTCAGCTCCTTCCAGGGGTTCAAATGGGGTCATGTTGAGCCCATTTAAAACCACTGCCAGGTCCCATAAGGGCACCAGCGACCTGGAGACAGGGAGGAGCCTGCGAGTTCCCTTCATAAAACGGCAAACCAAAGGATGTTGGCTAGCCGTCTTACCCTCAAAGCCCACATGGCATGCAGCAATAGCAGCCAGGTACACCTTGATCGTGGAGAAAGCTCTGTGTTTTTCGATCAAGTCCTGTAGAAATGATAAAATCACCCCGACAGGACATTGAAAAGAGATGTGTCCTTCTTGAAGGCACCACTCCTCAAACACCCTCCACTTACAGTCATAAAGAGACCTGGTGGAGGAAGCTCTCGCACTCTGAATAGTGTTTATCACCTTCTGAGGGAGTCCCACTGTATTCAGATTGTACCACTCACTGGTCAGGCCCATAGTGCCCTGCGCTCCGGGCGTGGGTAAAGGAACCCCCCCCCCCTGCTTGAGACAATCTGTCCCTGCGTGGTGGGGGCTGCCATGGCTGCCCGCACAACAGCTGATATATCCCCGCCAGCCCGTATATTGCGGGCTAGGGTGGAAACATCAGAGTAAGTGTGTGGCGTTGCTCCTTCACTCTGGCCAGAGTTAGGGGTAACAGAGCCAGGGGTGGGAACGTGTACAGAGGACCCAGAGGTCAATCGTGTACGAGTGCGTCCCCGCCTAACAGTGCGTTTAAATCGTGCATTAAAGAGAACAGCTGTCATTGAGCATTTTCTCCTCTTGCGAACAGACTTAACGCGGCTCCGCCGTAACGCACCCACAGCGGACTCCCGATCCTTGGATGAGGAGTCCAGTCTGCATAGAGTGGTGCACCTCTTGACAGTAATTCTGTCCCTAGGTGCATAACTCCCGGTACCTGTGTCGTTCCCAGAGAGAGGAGACACAAGGCACACAAACTGATCCAAGGGATCAGTTTGTGTCCCAGTGTGTGTGACTGGAGACAACGCAACCTCCCCTGGCGGTTCATACACGATATCGTGTTGTCTGTCCTCACGAGGACATGATGTCCTCTGAGAGAAGGCAGGAAGCGTTTTTGGGTGGGGAACACCGCTAAAAGCTCCGGGTAGTTTACGTGTGCCCGCTGGAAGTCTCTGCTCTAGAGACCTCTCACCGGGCGACCTTTGTAAATCCCCTATCAGCCTGTCTGGCCTGTGTCCGTGGTGACCACCTTCCTTGAAAGGACAGCACCCGTAGGCGCGTCCCAAAGTCGGGTGTAGTGCCACTACGCATTACATAATAACCAAAACTCTCCGTACGCCGTGGCGTTCGGGGTTTAGTTTTATTATGAGGCCCATGTTGAGTGGGTGCTTTACGAGGACATTTTCCTCCGTAATCTGACTCCGCTCGGTGGGCATTATAGATAAAACCCTTCTTTCTAGGAGAGAGAGAACCTCTCTCTCCAGAATATGGGTTGACTCTCTCTGGGTTTGTGAAAACAGATACATTATAACTGTTTTGAGAAGCCCAGGCAGACGTCGTGAGTATCTCCTGCTGTATGCTCCTTAGAGCCAGCTGGGATGTCACGCTTACGGCTCCGGCCGGCACTGCGCATGCTCGTGACGGAGGTGCCTTTACAGCTCCAGCCGGCACTGCGCATGCGTGTGACGGTGGTGCCCTTAAAGCCCCAGCCGGCACTGCGCATGCGTGTGGCGGTGGCTTCACGGACCCATCAATAATCCGTCTTTTGAGAGGTGCCGTAGCTGCTCTCAAAAGGGGAAGAATTGGCAGGCTGTCCATTACAGCTCTAGCCGGCACTGCGCATGCGCGTGGCGGTAGTGCCCTTAAAGCCCCAACCGGCACTGCACATGCGTGTGGCGGTAGTGCCCTTAAAGCCCCAACCGGCACTGCACATGCGTGTGGCGGTGGTGCCTTCACAGACCCGTTTATTATCCGCCTTTTGAGAGAGGCCGTAGCTGCTCTCAGAAGGGGATTTATAGTTAACGGACTGTTTATTGTCTTTCTTTTCATTTTTTTGAGCTGCACCCTTGGCCGAAGCCTGGATGCGTCAGCGGAAAATGGTTTATTCAGACAAGAAAGATGTGACATGTGTTTTATGCGGACTTGAGGATGACGTTGAGGCATCTCTCGAGGCGGAGGGGACACATTTAGAGCCGGGGAAAGAACTTCCAGCTCTGTCACGGAGGGGAGAAGGAGGGGCTGTCAGGCCGCTCGCTTCTTCTTCCTCGACTGCTGGCCGAAATTCTGGGTTGGCTGAGCCTGGGCTGCAGCCGGAACCGGAGATGTTCTAGGCCAACTCGCCCTCATCTCCTGCCTGGGTACTTTGAACCTAGCAGAGTTCGGTGCAGCTTGGGCGAAGGGCCGCTGTTGCGAAGGCAGCGGCTGGACCCTTCGAGGGAGACAGAGGTGGAGGGCCTCGTCTTCCTTCTTTTTCGACTCGCACTTCCTCTGCATGGAAGCAAGAGCGGAGCCGAAAATCCCCTCGGGAACGATGGGCATGTCAAGCACATCTTCCTTTTCCCGGTCTGGGAGGTTGGTGAGGTTGAGCCATCTAGCTCTTTCCTGCACCACCATGATCCCCATTACCTTGCCCGTGGCCTGGACGGTGCAGCGTTGGACACGGAGACAAATGTCTGTGACCGTGGCTATCTCGTCCAGAGTGACCGGTCCAGGATTGCTCGACATATCCTCACAGAGCTCCGCTTGGTACGCGGTTAGCATCGAGGAAACGTTCAGAGCCCTGGCGGACAATGCTGCGGCTCTGTAGGCCCGTTCAGTCATGGTGGACTGGAATCGGTCCGTTTTTGCTGGCAGCGTGGGGTTCCTGCTTGGTGGCTGGCCCATCCTCGGTAGGAGGTGGGCTGCTACCAGCGGTTCAATAGGTGGTATGTGGAGCAGGCCGAGCCTCTCCATACCGTCACAGTCAAGGGAGTAGGCACCCTGGATTGGGGCCTTGTTGCTAAAGGGCCGGTCTCTCCACGAGACCGACACCTCATCCAACATCTCCGGGAAGACCGGAAGGAGTTGCCTCTTTGTCCTCGTTGTTTGGGAAAAAAGTTTCCCCTCGTAACGGGACCTGGAGGTCTCCTTGGCCATTTCGGGCCACGGGATGTCTAGCCTGGACGCGGCGCGCTGACACACGGCCTGCAGGTCCATGCTTAGACAGGGCGAAGCTGGTGTGCTATCGCCCGGTAGAGCAGCCATCACTCCCGGCTTTGCAGCCTGAGCCGATGGCATGAAGATGTCGTCTTCCTGCTCATCCGAGTCAGACAGGAGGAACTCAGAGGTATCCTCTTTGTCCTCCATTTAGTCTAACTCTAGGACATCTTCCGCGGGTGAAACCATGGTGAGGTCCAGCCGGGAGCCCCAGCTTGGTATAGCGTGGGGCCCCGTTCCCGCGTCTCTTGCCGCCACCGGATCTCGGCCTGATATGGCGCGGGATTCCGGTTCTGCGGGTGCCACTGTCGATGAGCCCCAGACCGCAGTGAGGGGCTCCATCTCTGCGGCGGACGCCCCCGTGTCTTGATTGCCGGTAGGCAGATCAGTGGACATGAGGGGGTCCCGTCCCGACAGGCTAGCTTGTTGTGCTAACCTTCGGTGGAGGCTCTTCATAGTGAAGCGGGCACAATGTCCGCACCAGCCGGGGTTGTCAATGGCCTCCTGGGCGTGTTCCAGCCCGAGGCAGGACAAACAGATCTGGTGTGAGTCTGTGCCTGACACGTTCAACCCGCAACCGCAGTGCCGAGCCTCCGAATTCCTGACTCCTCTGGTGTGAGGGAGAGAGGCGTCCATCTCGTTCGCCGTGAGGCGTGGAGAGGGCCTGCTCGTAACAGGTACGTCGAGAAAAAAGTGTTACCGATCTGTCTTTAATCCGGGGAAAAAAGGACAGCGTGGGTCTTTTTTCTCAAAGGATATTACCTGGTGTGGTAATATCCCTGTAATCCTTTTCTCCTCCGTGGAAGAGAGAAGAAAAAAGCGTCCTCGCTACCGTGGTGTCGGCAGTGAGGGGAAGAAAACACAAGCTAGCAACGGGTGTGTTGCTAACTTGAAGTCAAAACCTTACCTTAACTCCAGAGGAAGAACGGCGAGGTTGACTATAATACTAACTGGTGTGTTAGTACCATACTCTTCTGCGAGGCAGAATAGGGTAGCCGGCTAACGCCCGTCGACCGAAAATTAGCTTTGGTTCAGTCTGTGGACTGTTAAGCTAGCCCATCTCTACTATTAGAGATGTGCTCTGAAGCGAGAAGAGGTGTTTGAATGACGCATGCGTCGTGGCGCAGGCTACTTATAGGGGGTGATTTCCCCTGACGTTGACGTCAAGATCACCAGCCAATCAGGATTGGCGTAATGAGATTGATGCTTCTGTTTGCTCCGCGATGAGGCGCATCCCATAGTGAGACATCGAACGGAGTGTTATGAATGAGAACCATAGATGATTATGGGGGATAGACATATGTCATCTCATTTCACTTATGGGAAGGCCCAGAAGGCTGTAAGAGAAAAATGTTCTTTACAATTACATTTTCAACTTTCTAGTAGTAAATTATTTAAGTCAATGCCAGTTTTTTCAAGTAGGGCTAACGCAAAATGCAAATATCTTCAGAGACAAATTACCTTGTCTTTTCTGAGAGTTTATCTTAAATGCTAAACCTCCTCAGGTTAAAGGTGATACAGAATAGGATAGGAGATAAGAAAATAAATATAGAACAAAGTAAGTTGAGTAAATTAATAATACATGACAAATGAAATGAAAAATGTATGAAATGAAAAAAAAAAACAAGAAAGAACAATAATTAAATATTCAAGACAAAGTGGGAATTAGACCGAGAGATAAAAAGGAAAAGTACTTTTCAAAATAAATGCTTAAGCAATCAAAACAAGTTATGGTTAAAAATGATAACCAAAAGAATAACAAGACTTTAACATTATTCAGTAATTTGCCACTGTGTGTATATCTGTGTGTTTCTATCTGTACTTGTTGTTTCACCTCTCTCGTTTACTTCTTTCAGGTTTTGTTGCATTTACTCTCCTCTTCCTTGACTGTTGGAGTGTGACAGCTAAATCAAACTGTACTGCTCAGTTGCCTCTGTCTCCTTCTTGGGTTTGAGACTGTGTCAGACCCACTAAAAACAACACACACAAGCACTCACAAACACACAAACACACATTCACACACACAAACAAACAAACATATAGACACACACACATGCTCCCAAACAAACACACACATATCCAATGTTTGGCTCCAGGGTCTGCTTTGTAATACAAAGGTAAATCTTTGTTGGGCAAGTCGATGTGTCAACTTAAGTCCAAACTTCAGCTTCCTTAAAATTGCCCTTCAATATACACATTGACATATCTAACAGTGAATATACACACATAGAATACAGTATGTGCTACCTATTTTGCTGGCCTGTCTCAAGTGCAAAACATAGCAATTCACCCACTGGCATGCTGATTTGTGCTACTATTGACACCACTGTGTATTTCCTTTAACAGATGCCATTTATCGGGACTTTTAAACTGCTTTCAGCCTGTGTTTAATCACTCTCTCTGGGGACTCAGGCTCATTAACAGGCAGGTGGAGAGTGAGACCCATAAGCTCAGCTCATGTCAACCTGAAGTCTAAGAAAACCGGTTGTGTACGTCTTTGTCTTCCTGCCAAAGCAACAGCATGATTCATCATTACCTCTCCAGCAGAATACAACCATGTGCTGACAAGTGTGGAACTTTGGCCACAGTCCAGTAAGCAACTGTGGATCCTTTTAAACTGTCCTGTGAACATCACAGTCCACTGCACTGGCAGACAGGCAGCTGTGAACAAACGTCTGACATGTGACCCTTCTCTCAGTAAAAATAACTAAACATCTGAATAATAGCTTTAACATGTTTGCCTACAGTGCACCAGTGGGACAACCTGGGGAAGATGTTGGCCATATTTTCTGTATGTGTGACAATTGTATAAACACAGAGCAAAATCTCATCATTGTCAGGCAGGAAGAGTCGATTCATGAGGGGCAACATGCTTGATTTTGATATACAACAGGGAACTTTAGATTAGTTAAAATATTATTTGGATGTTTTGCTCACTAGGACATATGGTATACACAGTATATAGTTAAAATAGTCTGGTAAGCACCATGTTGGCAATAAGGTATATATTTAAAATATATGGATATTGTTCATCTTTTTTAACCCATTTTTTGTTGGACATTTAGCAGCAAAGTTTCAACATCAGCTGTGCATTCATGAGTGTACTGAGTTTAAAAAAGTGTCCTTAAAAAAGATCCCCTGTGAATACAAATGACAAGAAACTGCACTTGTCTCTACAATGTCAGAGTTTTTTTTTTGTTTTTAACCAAAAGTACTACCTGTCAAAAATGTCAACAGTTTTAAAAGTCTCTGAACACACTATCTCCATGGCAGTTTTAATTATATGACTTTTCCGATCCATTTTTCACAGTATGGGCTGATTTGTCAGCGTTCTTTTGCTCTCTCTGATAGATCTGTGAACGTGTTTAAAAGTAGGCTACAGGCCATGCACTCACCTGAGTTTTCGTCCACTCGCTCCTCGACGGTGTGGTCCTTCTGATGGACCCATTCGCTGTTGCATTTGAAGTAAATCTGCGTGGCGGGTGTTGCTTTGCAGTAGAGATTGACGGGTTTATTTTTGACGATGTAGCCTTCCTCCGGTTCAAACAGGAAGTGAGGTAAGGGCTCCGGAGGGTCGGAGGGGAAGGTTTCTGGGAGCTCGCTCAGACTCAGGAAATCATCATCATCTCTCACTGGGGGAAGAGGAGAAGAGAAAGGTTAGAATTATGACAGTCACTGCTGTGTTTTTTATAGATTTCAAGCTCAATTGGTCTTTTTTTGTATTGATGCAGTTTGAGGTGCAACCGAGACAGAATAGGTAAAGGGAGGAAATACTTAATTCTTTCAATCATTTATTATTGTTCTGTGATTCACACCAGTGAGCAGCAATACCCCCTAAACTGAGTGTATATGAGGCAATGCCGTTTTTATCTGATCACTAATAATTGCCATGTCTCAAGCTGGTGGCCTGGAGCGAAGTTTTCTTCCACTGAGCCATAAAATGCAAATTCAAAAAGCAGCTGATCGGTGTGTCCTTTTGTGGAAACCTTCTGGCTATCAAAGTTATTTCCAGAAACCATCCCCTTCCCACAAGACTTAGATTTTGTTATACTGCAAAACTACACGAAAACATCTCCACAAATCTACTCAGTAACGTTTGTTATAGGTTATCACAGGTTTCAGAGGCTCACACATAAACATCCATCCTACAAATACATTGTGTAGACATGCACACTCTTATTCAATCGGACTCACAAACACTTAATACCCAAGACAAATTATTTCGATATGGTCATCAATGTTCAAATAAATGTCAGTGCTAATGTGAGAATAACGATTCAATAACAATAAACATAAAGTAGGTATTTGAATTGGTTTACTTTGTGAGTCCTGATCTTCTAACCGCCGTCAACTAAATGTAGTGTTGTCATGAAATTGAGCTGTTTTAAAAATTGGTGTAACTGGACATTAAAAAGGTAATTCTGAACGTGAAAACCTCATTTTGCAAACACTAAAGGTTCTGACACACCAAGCTGGGCTGCAATGAACCTCTGTCACTTTAATATGTACGTCCCGCACTGTTAGTCTCCCATTCTAAGCAGCTTTTTTGGCCAATTTACTTTCAGCATGTTCAATCAGTGCAGGAGCCTGTGTGTTGGAGAAATCAATCTGAAGGGCCTTTTAAATAGAATTTGAAACAGAGCAAAAGAAGGAAACCGGTGTGAGGAAAACAAACTAAAGTCGTGAGGGCACACTTTTTCATTTTTATTTTTCATTTCATCTGATCATTCTGTTACAATAATTGTTTTTACAGTATGTAACATTAGCTTACATTTAATTTAGTGGATACTTTTATTCAAAGCAACTCACAATGAGTGCATTCGACAATAAAGAAACAATCAAAAAGTAAGAATCCTGTTAGTAAACTAGCTTCCAATAAGCTGACCATTGTGAGTGACACTGCTGGCTTTCTAAGTACTATGTATCATAAGAAATGGCAGTGTATTCAAAGCTCTACTATTCGCAGTTCTCCTTTTGAATGACAAATACAGACTACCACCTACTGCTAGTATGAAGAGTTATTTCCTCTCAAGCTGAGGCAAAACATACAATGTAGTTGTTGGCCATTGCCTGTTGTCCTTGCAGTGGGTTCAAGTTTAACTTTTTGGCCGAGATGCAGGCAACGCTAGGTGATGCCACACGGTCGGCTTTTGTCCCGCTACTTGTTTTATGTTGGTCTGGGCAGAAAAACGTTGTCCTCTTCCTCCAGCCTGCTCTCTATCTTCAACTATCCTTTCAGCCTGCTTCAAACTTTACGCCCACCCATGGCCTCAATCAAAGGAACACCTTGAATGTATTGAGCGGAAGGAGGAACCTATTGCGGTGAGCACGTTGCAACTTCCGGTTGTTGTTGTCATCTCCGGGTATCCCGTGTGCCTGTTCTGTTGCTGATAGCTTATTAACTTAAACTTAATCGATCGTTTTAAAACTCTTGATCGCGGCAACTGCCTGACGTTGTAATCACACGTTACTACAGCTTAAGCACTCACAACTCTCCTTCTCTTAGCGACTGTAACTCCACAGTTGCCTACACTCTTTTCGGGTTTGCTAACGGTAGCTACTTTAGCTTGATAGCTAGCCATGGCTCTTTCCCCACCTTCTGGTGCTATTTCCTGCTCTTCCTGTCTCATGATTGGTTACTTCCCGGCCTCCCTTACTGGTAAGGATACATGTGTTAAATGTAGTATAGTTGTTAGGTTGGAGGCGGGAATCATAGCCATAGAAGCCCGGCTCCGCATCTTAGAAAGTAACTCAGCTAAAGTAAAGCCCATGTTAGCATGTGCGGACCGGCAAAAGGAAGCTCCTCTTAGCCGTCCCCCGGCAACTCCCGAGCAGCAGGGAGGCTGGGTGACTGTTCAGAAGGGGCATAACGCGAAACCCGCAGGTCCCCACCAACCCGTTCACGTATCTAACAGATATTCCCCACTCAGCGAGACACCCGCTGAGAAGCCAACTCTGGTTATTGGTAGCTCTATTATGAGACACGTGAATTTAGAGACCGAAGCCTCCACAGTCACATGCATTCCGGGGGCCAGAGCGGGCGACGTTGAGGCGCATCTTAAACTGCTGGCTAAAGCAGTGCTGGAATTGGGCCGGTACTCACCGGTACGCAGTACCGGCACTTCTGGTTCTGACCCATGGAGTACCGGCACTTCTTGCTCAGTACCGGCATGCTGGCGGTACTCCGGTACTCATGCACCGTCAAAGTACTCAACACTCTCCCGCCGTTCTTATTATACATCCATATATATATATACAGCCGCCCGGTACTCAGTAGATGCGTCATGAGGTGCCGAACGGACATTCTCATCGCTCTAACCGCTGGAGTTTCACAGCGGCTGTCAGCTGTTTACTCCTGTCATTCAAACAGAACGTGCTGGAGAGGGGGCGGGGCTTATCTTCTCCATGTAAATACTGTGGTGGAAACGACTATGTCAAAATTAACCTATTTGACCGTGATTTAATAGTAATACACGTTTCAAAATAATAATAATAATAATAATGCCGAAGTAACAACATACTGAAAACTGTTAGTAAAACCATGTTTTAATGCTTTACAATTTACATACCTAGATGCACGTGTGTTGTGTTTATGCAGTGCAACTCCCACCCAGTGGGTGGCTATGTAGAGTGATAGAACAGAGCAGGCACGCCCCCGAGAGAAGGAAAGCAAGTCACGTCACAAATTAGCATTTCTAAAATGTTAGCGTGGATTAATAAAAGTGCAAAAAGACAGCGGTTGTCGCCGGAAGAAACTTCAAATACAGAGAATGCTGTGCCTGTGTTGGAAATTGTGTCTGATGGGGAGCTTTCTTTGGTTGATCCTCCTGCTCCAAGTTCTAGTGCATTAGCATTAGCACTAGCTCCGCCACCTCCTCCAGAGCCTCTAACGTTAGCTGCTGCTGGCGCAACTGCCACCACCAACACCGGGCAAAGCGATGCACCTGACTGCTGGACAACGGACCAGGTGCAATATTTTTGCAAGACCAATGCATGGCTCCTTCTTAAAGATAAGAAGCTAGGATGTCGGATATGCAGAGATGTCAAATCTTTGGGAATACACACTGGACAAGGACTGAAACTGTCAACTGAATGGGGTGAGTGTGCAGTGTCTCATTTCGGTGTTGACAAGGGCAAACAACAAGCTAGCCTGAGAAAAAAAATCAAAGAACATAAAGAATCACAAGCCCATGTAAAAGCTGCTGACATCCTTACATCTGCTTCACGTGAAACTATTCAACATCAAGTGCAGTCTATGCATAAATCTGAATTAGACACCACTATCAGAGTTTTTCGAACGGCATATAAAATTGGCAAACATAGCCGGCCATTCACAGACATGCCAATTGATTTGAATGTACAGAAACTGAATGGGCTGAACGTGGGCAGGGTTTTGCACTCCAATAAAACCTGTGGCGAAATCATCGACGACATAGCTCATGAGCTGAAGAAAAAAATGGCAAAAGACATTACAGAAAACCAAAGAAAACTGTGTTTTGGTCGATGAATCTACCACTATTAGTGGTAAAACGGTGCTTGTTGTGTGTCTACGCTCAGCATTAGCTGATGCTGAGCCCGAAACGTTTTTTTGGGAGCTGATCGAGTTGGATGGAACAACGGCTGATGACATCACAAAGGCGTTAATGGAGTGTCTTGGAAGAGATTTTAACGAGGACTTTTTAGGTCAGTGTTTCGTTTCTTTTGCATGTGATGGGGCTTCAGTCATGCTAGGGAAGAGAACAGGCGTTGCTACCCAGTTGTGTAGTAAATTCCCAAGCCTGTTTGTGTGGCACTGCTCCAATCATCGTCTAGAGCTGGCAGTTGGGGATGTGGTCAAGGAGGTCTCAGGGCTCAATCATTTCCAGATCTTTTTTGACAAACTCTATTCCTTGTTCCATGCCTCCCCCAAAAATCAGAGGCAGTTAGCGCAAGCAGTCGGACAGCGTCTCCTGGTGATAGGGCGTGTTTTGTCCATCCGCTGGGTGGCTTCAAGTGAAAGGAGCGTCAGAGCAGTCTGGGAAAACTACCGAGTGCTTCATGATCACTTCACAAATGCTGCAAACGACACGAGCAGGGATTCCAGAGACAGAGCAAAGTACAAGGGCCTGGATGATGTGCTCACATCTGCAACGTTTGTCAGCAATCTGGGACTGATGTACGATGCGCTCACAGAGCTCAGCGACCTCTCTCGGCAACTCCAAAAAAGAGAGATGACACTGCCTACAGCAGATAGGCTCTTAACTCGAGAAATACGAGTTTTTGAATCCATAATCACCATGGCTGGCCCACACATGACTACAGTTCCTACAGCTCTAGCTGAGAAGTCCTTCAAGGGTGTTGCCCTGCCCCTGCGTGAGAATGGCAGGCTTGTACAGATTCATGCAGGTCAGTTTTTCCGCAGTATGGTAGAGAATCTGAGACACAGAATGACTTCCACAACCTCCTCTCATGTCAGCACAAGAGAAATCCCATTACATGGCCGGGAGGCCCGGGACAATCAGCTAATCCAGGACCTGAAAGTTATCCATCCTGGAAGTTGGCCTGAAGAGGAGTTAGACGTACAGTATGGGGACGTAGAGGTGCTACGTTTGTGCGAAGTGCTGAAAGTGGACAGAAGAGAGACTGTTCAGGGCTTTCGCGAATACAAGGAAACCAGGGCATCCCGTACACCTGCTGCCATGGAGCCTCTACTGAAAGCAGTCCGAACCATCGCTGTCTCCACTAGTGAGTGTGAGCGGGCATTCAGCTGCATGAACGATATCCTTACTGCAAAAAGGAATGCTCTCTCTGTCAGCCGACTGTCCAGCCTGGTTTTCATTAAATGTAATGGACCATCACTAGGACAGTTCAATCCGGAACAGTATGTGAGGTCCTAGCTGGCAAAGGGAAGGAGAAGTGCTGATGAAAGAGCCTGTCCAGCTCCAGCCCCTGATACTGATAGCCTTTTCTAACAATGTGAAGTATATTGCAATGTGCCGATTTGTACAGATCCTGGAGATAGAAGGACTTCAGACCAACCAGGGAGTTATCTGATCAGCTTGGTGTTCAATGTAACTCTTTACCATGGCTCAGACTTTGTTACTTGCAGTTACAGTTTCTCATTTTAGATTGTGCAAATTTTGCATTTGTTTTTACATGTTCTTTGTTCATGCTCTTTATCATTTTTCTGAGTTGGAAAGTTAGATTGCATCATAGTTTACTTTATACATATTTGTATTCTTCAGTGGTGAAGTATATTGCAAAGCAGCTCAGCCATGTGAGAAGACTTTTGGCACTTTTTCGTTTTTCGTTTTCTGAGTTGGAAAGTTAGATTGCATTCAAAATGTACAGAAATACTTAATTTTGTTAAAGCTTTTTATAAAAAATGCTTCTGACCAGAGCTTTGTTTCCTTGTCATTAATGTTGAACACCACCAGAGGGGCTCTCACCTGAAAGGTCTCTGCTTCATGTGTCTTCAGCAGAAGATCTAGACTTTGATTGCTATATTTTCAGTTAATATTGACCTTACTGAGCTTTAGCCATATCCGCTGCCTATCATAAAAAATGTTAAGTACAGTGAACCTTTCTAAAATATACAGTAGTAAAGAGACAAACCCACCAGCATTATAGTAGCCAAATTCTTGTTTGTGGGCTGTATATATAAAATTGACTTGAAAAAGTTGCTGATTTTAGAGTACTGGCACCTTTTTCATTCCAATTCAAGCACTGGGCTAAAGCTAAATGTAAATACAGTAGGATTGTTATTCACGTCGGTGGTAATGATGTTCGTTTACGCCAATCAGAATGCACCAAACTTAATGTGGAGTCGGTGTGTAGTTATGCTAAAACAATGTCGGACACCGTAATCTTCTCTGGTCCCCTCCCCAATCTGATCAATGATGACATGTATAGCCGCATGTCATCATTTCAGCGCTGGTTGTCTTGGTGGTGCCCAGCAAACAATGTGGGCTTCGTAAATAATTGGACAGCCTTCTGGGGAGAACCTGGTCTGATTAAGAGAGACGGCATTCACCCTACTTTGAAAGGTGCAGATCTCATTTCGGCAAACATTTCAGGGCTTTGTGGACGTAATCCATGACAAACTGGAGTTGAGACCAGGAGGCAGAGTCGCAGTCTTACACGCTTCTCTGCGCTCTCTCCTAGGCAGTCACCCATAGGAATCCCGAACCCAATAAAATACCCAATATTAGCGGTGTGTGTGTCTGCCCAAGGACAATTTAAGGTAAAACCTAATAGAGGTGTCATACATAATAACCTAATAAAAGTAAATGTAACAACTACTACAGTGCAACAAAACAGGAAGATTAAATGTGGTCTCTTAAACATAAGATCTCTAGCATCTAAAGCAATATTGGTAAATGATTTAATATCAGATTATAATATTGATATATGCTGTCTCACTGAAACTTGGTTGAGACATGAAGAATATGTCAGCATAAATGAGGCCACTCCACCCAGCCATGTCAACACTCATATTGCTCGAGGCACGGGCCGAGGAGGTGGAGTTGCAGCAATCTTTGACTCAAGTTTACTTATCAATACTAAACCAAAATGTAATTATACCTCTTTTGAAAGCCTCGTTTTTAGTCTTACGCATCCGACCTGGAAAACTTTGCAGCCAATCTTATTTGTTACAGTGTATCGTGCACCAGGTCCTTATTCAGAATTCTTATCAGAATTCTCTGAGTTTTTATCAACTTTGGTTCTTAAAACAGACAAAGTAATTATCGTAGGTGACTTTAATATTCATGTTGACGATGATAAAAATAGCCTTACTGTTGCATTTAACTCTATATTAGATTCTGTTGGTTTCTGTCAGAGTGTAAATAAACCAACCCACTGTTATAATCACACTCTCGACCTTGTTCTGACTTATGGTATTGAAATTGAGCAACTATTAGTCGAACCGCATAATCCTGCTTTATCCGACCATTTCTTAGTAACTTTTGAAGTACTGTTACTAGACTACAAAGCATTAGTCAAAAGCTCTTGCAGCAGAAACCTATCTGTTAGTGCTATAGCCACATTTAAGGAAGAGATTCCACCAATACTTAACTCGATAGCATGTCTGCATGTAGGGGAGGAAACTTATACAAAATGTACACCACCCCAAATTGATCATGTTGTTGATAGTGCTATAGATGCGCTGCGAATAAAATTAGACTCTGTTGCTCCTTTGAAAAAGAAGAAAATAAAACAACATAGATTAGCTCCATGGCATAATGCCGAAACCCGCAAAATAAAGCAAAAGTTTATACAACTTGAAAGGATATGGCGTTCCACTAAACTTGAAGAATCTCGTTTAATTTGGCATATTACTCTCAATGAATATAAGAAAGCACTGCGTAAAGCGAGAGCAGCCTACTACTCTTCATTAATAGATGAGAATAAGAATAATGCAAGATTTCTTTTCAGCACTGTAGCCAGGCTGACAGAGAGCCACAGCTCCATTGAGCCTTCTATTCCCATAGCACTCAGTAGTAATGATTTTATGTGCTTTTTTAACGATAAAATTGTTACTCTTAGAAACAAAATTAATGACCTCTTGCCTTCGACCAGTATAGTGTTATCAACAGCTCCCGGAATCGTAAGTTCTAATATTACACTAGATAGTAAACTAGAATGCTTTTCAGCCATTAACCTTGAACAATTACATTCAATGATTCTCTCTTCTAAACCATCAACGTGCATGTTAGACCCAATTCCAACTAAGCTGTTGAAGGAAGTTTTTCCATTAATTAGCACTTCTTTATTAAATATTATGAATATGTCTTTATTATCAGGCTATGTTCCACAATCATTCAAAGTAGCAGTGATAAAACCGCTTCTTAAAAAGCACAACCTCGATCCAGAGGTTTTAGCCAACTATAGACCTATTTCTAATCTTCCGTTCCTCTCAAAAATTCTTGAGAAAGCGGTCGCAAAACAGTTGTGTGATTACTTAAAAAACAATGATTTATTTGAAGATTTTCAGTCTGGCTTTAGAACACATCATAGCACAGAGACAGCTCTGGTTAAAGTCACAAATGATATTCTAATAGCCTCAGACAAGGGACTTGTCTCTATTCTTGTTTTGCTCGATCTCAGTGCTGCATTTGATACTATCGACCATGATATCCTATTGCAAAGACTAGAGCACTTAGTTGGCATACAGGGAACTGCTTTAGGCTGGTTTAGGTCCTATCTATCTGAACGCTCTCAGTTTGTACGTGTTAACGATGAATCTTCCACGCAAACCAAAGTTAGCTATGGAGTGCCACAGGGCTCAGTGCTCGGACCTATTTTGTTCACATTATATATGCTTCCGTTAGGCAATATTATAAGGAATCATTCTGTAAACTTTCATTGTTATGCGGATGATACTCAACTATATTTATCAATCAAGCCTGATGAAATTAATCATCTAAATAAAATTCAAGACTGCCTTAAGGACTTAAAAACGTGGATGACCTTAAACTTTTTGATGTTAAACACGACCAAAACTGAAGTTATTGTACTTGGCCCGAAGAATCTACGAAAAAAATTATCTAAAGACATACTAACTATGGATGGCATTAATTTGGCCTCCAGTGAGACTGTAAGGAATCTTGGTGTTATATTTGATCAGGATTTATCCTTTAACGCCCACATAAAATCAATTTCAAGGACCGCCTACTTCCATCTACGTAACATTGCAAAGATCAGGCATATCTTGCCTCAAAACGATGCAGAGAAACTAGTCCATGCATTTGTTACTTCTAGGCTGGATTATTGTAACTCTTTATTATCAGGGAGTACCAAGAAGTCAATCAAGTCGCTTCAGCTGATTCAAAATGCTGCGGCTCGTGTACTAACCAGAGTTAGGAAAAGGGACCACATTACTCCGGTTCTGGCTGCCTTACACTGGCTCCCTATAGAACACAGGATAGAATTTAAAATTCTTCTTCTCGCCTACAAAGCCCTTAATGGGCAGGCGCCATCTTTCCTTAAAGAACTCATTATACCCTACTGTCCTACTAGGGCATTGCGTTCCAAGAATGCAGGGTTGTTGGTTGTTCCTAGAATCTCTAAAAGTACAATGGGAGCCAGAGCCTTTTCTTATCAAGCTCCACATTTGTGGAATCAGCTTCCAGTTTGTGTTCGGGCGGCAGACACCCTATCCGTTTTTAAGAGTGCGCTTAAGACCTTCCTTTTTGATAAAGCTTATAGTTAGGGCTGATTATATTCAGCCCCTAGTTTTGCTGATATAGGCTTAGTTTGTCGGGGACATCTTACTTCTTCCTTCTCTCTGTCTATACCCGTGTACACTCATGTTCCGATTAACCCAGCTTCCCCAAATGTCTTTCTTTTTGGTGTCTATATACGCTGGGATCCGGAGTCATGGTTGATCCTGCGGTCCTGTGTCCTGGATCGCGAGCGCTGGATCTTGAGTCGTGGCTGTGGTCCTGGATCATAGGTCCTGGATGGATATCCTCGTGGATTCATCTTCCTATTATATACACACATGCATTTCCAAACATTTGGACTACCTATGTTGCAAATGTATTATCTTTTCAATTTACACACGGCATCTATTGCACGTCTGTCCGTCCTGGGAGAGGGATCCCTCCTCTGTTGCTCTCCCTGAGGTTTCTCCCATTTTTCCCTTTAAACTGGGTTTTCTTTGGAAGTTTTTCCTTGTACGATGTGAGGGTCTAAGGACAGAGGGTGTCGTATTGTCATACTGATATTCTGTACACACTGTGAAGACCACTGAGACAAATGTAACATTTGTGATATTGGGCTATATAAATAAACATTGATTGATTGATTGATTGAATGTTTTGTCACCAGGTTGCCAAGGTCACCAAAACACAGAGGATTACAAGGACAGGAAGCGGAATAGGTATTTTTTACTTTCCTCTGATAGACACACTTGCACACAATGCACCTTCAGTCCATGCACACACACACACACACACACACACACACACACACACACACACACACACACACACACACACACACACACACACACACACACACACACTTGCTTCTAACTTGTAATTTCCTTCCACTCCATCATCATCATCATCATCATCATCCAGTTTCATTAAAACTGTCTAGACCTTTTAGTGTGTGTGTGTGTGTGTGTGTGTGTGTGTGTGTGTGTGTGTGTGTGTGTGTGTGTGTGTGTGTGTGTGTGTGTGTGTGTGTGTGTGTGTGTGTGTGTGTGTGTGTGTGTGTGTGTGTGTGTGTGTGTGTGTGTGTGTGTGTGTGTGTGTGTGTGTGTGTGTGTGTGTGTGTGTGTGTGTGTGTGTGTGTGTGTGTGTGTGTGTGTGTGTGTGTGTGTGCGTGCGTGCGTGCGTGCGTGCGTGCGTGCGTGCGTGCGGCTCACCTAGAGAGCTGTGACTCATGGGAACATTTGTACACACACATTTTTGACAGAGCTTGAAGGTTTTCCATCGCTAATGTGTCATGGCTACCGTCACACGTAAACACAATATACGAAAAAAGCAACATATAATTGCACATTTATATGCCTGCGCACACATACACATGAACATTTCTCTAACTGTGTTTATAGTCATTATCTTTGAGAAGAGCAGAGTGCTGTGGGATACGAGCTAAAAGCAGCTTAGGTAAAACAACAAGACACAAACGGGGGAAAACATAAGTAGGCAGCGTCCCCACTTTGATGTCAAGAAGCTGACATGTTCTCTTTTAGATTTCTAATTAGTTCTCTGACAGTATGAAAACTGAGAGACATTTTTATAGCAATATTTCATTATTTGCGGGAAATGTACTCCTGCTATTTATTTATCCAGTATTATATGAAGCAATTTTCATGTCAGTCTGTTTCTCATATGCTGCGCTGCCTTTCTCGTTCTTGTTACTTTATGTTTTTCCACCACTCTGCTTTACACCCTCCTACCCCTCCCTCCTGATTTCCACATCTCCCCCAAGATCCATTCTCACCCTCATCTGTCATTCAGAGAGCTGGGGGGGTTCAGTGCTCCGGAGCGACAGCTATAAAATATTGATTGGCACAAGAAACATGATAGTCAGAGAAAAGGGTGGGTGAAATAGAAAAAAGGGGAGGGACGGAAATACATTTTTCCTAGTTAAAAAACCTTTGGCTCAGAAATTGTTTCCCCCTTTGCGCCATCCTTGCCGCTCTAGCCCATCCTCTCTCAATGTATATTTACCCCTTCATCCTGAAGCGTATCCCTTCCTCTTGCTTCTTCTCCTCTTCACCCCCCCCCTGCTCTCTTCTGATCTCATGACAGAGTGAATTACTGGCACTAACAGCCCACCTCATAAACGTCTTGCCTGAATGCTGTCATTCTTAATGGATGGCCGTAGACGAACAATGTCCAGGTTCGATTTACGCCATGTACTAAATATGCACCGGGGGCAAAACATCTTATTTATTCCCTTGCTCGTGTCTATAGGTCTGCCCACTCTGGAAAACCTTAAAACCTAACCAATAAATGTCCGTAAATCTGCAAAGAATTATGTAATCAGAAGTAGCAAATCATGTTCAAGTGTATGTGACAAAGTGAGCCGATCTATCTTATGGACGGAGAGATTGTTGGATTAACAACAAAGGGGAAGAGGTAGATTTAGGACGGAAAATAAAAGGGATATTATTAACATTACTAGCATGGTGAAGAAACTTCTAATAAAACCAATACAAATTGTAGGATTCTCAATAATACTCTACTCATAAGAGTACAGTTAGAGTAAGTAATATATGGGGATGCTGAATACTAACATAGTTCCTCGCAACTATGATTGTTGGTCGTCCTACAAAATATGACCCTTCCAAGAAAACCGCTTGTCCTTTGGCCACTTAACAACAAAACTGTACCCGTACACTAAAACATATTTTCAAGACTATGTGGATGAGAACAGTGTCCGTGTCGTAAAGAAAGCCAAACACAGCCATATAGGGTCAACATGCCTCATGGGTAAGAGTGTGGGTTTTTATGTCCATGTGAATGTGTGTTAGGGTTTTATGTTCTTAGTAAGTGGTCTACGATCCGTATCAGTGCAGTAGCCATGGAAATCATGAGATCATACTTCTGACCCTCTTATCATCTAGTTAGAACCAGCAGCAGCTGTGAAAACATGAAGCAGAGACACAGGCACAAACACACACACAAAACACACACAGACAGACACACTAGGAAAACAAAGCAGAAACGATACCTATCTATATCAGACACTTCAATACTTGTGCTGCCAAATTACAAAAGTCACACAGATGCATACAAATATATATATCTCTCACACACACACACACACACACACACACACACACACTCACATTCAAATACTAGGTGTAATACAGTGCGTGCCCCCACACACACACACACACACACAGGCACATACATAAACATACACACAATACACACACACACTTAAATAGACCTATTAGAACATTGAAAGTTTAAGGAATTAAGAGCAATGGAGGGAGAGGTGAGAAAAGAGAGCAGGTGAGGGATGACGGGACAGCAGGGAGCGAGCTAGTACATCATTGCTATGGAGCTAGATATACTGCCGCCCATTTCCACACACATGACGCAGACACACATGTGCAGGCACAGTACAATATGCAAACAGAAAGCATGCAAGCGGGCTACAAGAGCATGTCATTAATAAACAGGCACTTAAGTATGTCACACAAGCATGCAGCACACACACATGGATCACATGCTAATGCACACACGCAATATACAATATAACAATATATCCCTTTGTAGGACTGGTATTTAGAATATTAGTGCTGGTAGCTCAAGGAATGTCATTATTGGAAGAAACAGTTGACTTACTATCAGATAATATAATAATATGATGTGGTTTTACAGGCCTTTACTTGTCTTTGGCCATGTATTGGTAAAGTATGTTTTACTGAGGAGGTTTTTTTCCGTGTTGCAAGCACAACATAATATATAAAATAACTTCCATTTACAAGTTGTCAGGAACTATTACAGCATAAATGAGAAAGGAATACTGGGAATAAAAAGTTTGTTCTCACAATCACAAACACTTAAACTTTCCTTTTCTTTTTGTCCTTTCCTTCCCTTATTTTTGTATGCAAGAATTGTTTTCAGCTGATAATTGGTTCGGATAAGGATTCAAAGCAAGGACTAGCAAAGTTATTGTTGTTCACAAAGTGTGTGTGTGTGTGTGTGTGTGTGTGTGTGTGTGTGTGTGTGTGTGTGTGTGTGTGTGTGTGTGTGTGTGTGTGTGTGTGTGTGTGTGTGTGTGTGTGTGTGTGTGTGTGTGTGTGTGTGTGTGTGTGTGTGTGTGTGTGTGTGTGTGTGTGTGTGTGTGTGTGTGTGTGTGTGTGTGTGTGTGTGTGTGTGTGCGCGTGTGTTGATAAACATTTTATATATATATATTGAAAGCTATTTGGAAGAGGAAACATGCACAACAAGACATGGCTGGGAGGTCTGTGTGCATATGGGGAACATTTCTCGGAGTCATCTGTTGACATCAAGGGCAGTCTAAGACAGTTAAACTACTTGACATTGCATGACAGGGAATTATACACAACATCCTGCACAGTTATATTCCTTTTGAAAGAAGACACCAGGCGATGAGCCACATCCACATCCACTGGAAACTTAATCAGGCGCTTATCCTCAATCAGCACTTTGATAAAAGCAATAATATTCAAGACACTAGTAGACATGCAAATGTAGAGAATTAATCACACCATTATCTTTGTTCAAAGGGATAATTTAATGTACATATATTTGAGTACTACATACTTTTGAAAGCAGTCCTTAACTAAATTGTAGCTTTATGGAGTGTATCCCAGTCATTTTTGTTGGGAGATATTTATTAAACTACAAGGTCATTTGTGTTATATTAATATGTGATTAATGGTATTTAAATGCATTACACTGCTTTACTTTCCATATGTTGCACTAGATTTGTTGGGGTTTTAGATTGAATCCAATACAAATGAGAATCTGCATTTTTTTCTATGGAAGAGGAATTCCTCTAACCATGAAATAACCCTGGTAAGATATACTGTAGCACAGTATGCACTGCACACCGCCTTGTCATAGCCCATTATATATCCACCAGGCTTTCAGGGCTAGGCAATACATATTAACACAAAGTGCTTGACAGCTAGAATATCTCAATAAGAGAGCAGACTGTGACAGCTGGTTGGCGTCCGCAGCCTTTCATTGTGTATGACATGTAAGGGTCCGGGTAAGGCCTGAAAGGAGATTTATGACACTGCCTGCAGAGGGGTGACTCCATAGGCCACAGCTGGTCTTAGTTAAGAGAGAGGCGCTATTTGTAGAATGAAAAGAATATATGTGGGGTATCCTGGTGGTTAAGATGCATACCACATACTGCGAGCAAGTCTATGCAGTATGCTGAATTCCTCATAGTACATAGACTCTAAAGAAAAAGATAGGCCTGCATATAAGAATAAGGGGAAATTGTTAGAAACTCAAATCTATAAAACAGGAGAAGTAGCAAAATGTTTTTGGAATTAAAATAGTGTCCTGAAGTCCGGTTTTTATTTAAACAACAATTACCATTAAGAATAACTTTTTGAAATTTGACATTTTGTATGTGTTAGAGGGGCATCACTTCCTATTACATTTACTATAATACGATAATACTTTATTTGTCAGATCAAGTCTGAAATTTGACTTGCGTCACAGCAGCTCCATGTCCAACATCAACAGACAAGTATCCAGACACAATACATGAAACACAAACGACAAACATTTAACATAACAACACAATCATTTGCATTGTGTTGTAAAGCTCAGTACATTTTCCACACATATTCTGCTCCAGCAACTTACAATATGAATACAAAAGGTGTGGCTGTGACAGGATATCTTATTTATCCCCACATTATAATTCTGTAAGCTGTATTGCCTACAGTTATCAGGTTAGAGCGAAGCAAGTGCGAATATCAGTGTACATCTACGTGTCTTTTATGTGGAAGGAAGGTTGTCGATGTGAATGTATTTTTAAATACGACTACTGTAAGTATATGCAACATATTTGCATGTATGCATGTGTATGTGCATTTATGCAAATTACACATTTGAATATTTGTGAATACTGTATACAGTATAGGTCAGGATGTTATGTTCAATGTTGTTCCATGTTATAGGTGATACATTGGCTTTAGTTTCTGCTTCAATGTATGTATAACTAACTCATATTAATCAGTATTCTTTCAATTTTATCTTGGTTTTTGGCTGTGTATGCGGCTTTGATCTGTACTTAAGTATATGAACAAATACTTGATGGATTACTATAAAATCTTTGCAAACATTTAAAGTCCCGGGGATGAAGCCTACTGACTTTGATGATGATCCCCTGACTTTTCCGTCCAATTTTTCAGCAGTCTCTGCTACGAACTCCAATTGAGCTAACTAATTATTTAGCAGAAATTTCAGCAAAAACATAAATGATGTTGAAGTTTTTGAAACCCTCCAATGAACTGTAGAAACAACAGAGCTTTAAAGCATGCTGATTTGTTCTTTAATCAGTAGGATCTCTTTGTATCATAAGGTCACTAAGCGTTGACTAAGAGTTATTAAACGATAACAGCGGCAAATAAATAAAATATTCATCATTAGGAAAACAAAATAGCAACATTTCTTTACAGCACTTGGCTGAAGGCATTACACTATCTCAGACACTGCTTGGTCTAGATTCAGATTAAAACTCGCAAAGTCACAGTTGGACATGCATCATACGTATATTAAACTGGGTACAGTCACATTTTAAGGACACGCACAGGACAGGAGCAGCTGAAGAGTGGGTGTTTGCAGGTAGGCAGCCTGAGAGAACTCATTTGCTTTTTTTATGGCTCTCTCAACGCCAAATGTTACATGAACACACTTGACTTAACAGTAGAAGCAGACTGTATGTGTACGTATGTCTGTCCAAAAAGACAACTGCTGCATCTATTGTTAGTCCCTGCATTATTGAAAATGTCACTCCCTTAACAATCAGTCATTCCTCTTCCGCTCTCTCTCTTTTTGTCTTCTTAGTATTTTTCCTTGCTTCAAGCATCTTTTGCATTTGATCTTTTCAGAAGTTTCTTCCTCACGCCACACCATTTTTGAAAAGCATTTTCCTGTACTCAAGAGGAGAGTTAGGGAGATACAAATGGAAGGTACAGGATACTGCTCTACCGGAAGAGCCAGGGAGTAAGTGCACTGCGTTTGTACCAAAATGGCTCTAAAGCCAGCACTTATCTCCAGTTTATTTGGCCCGAGTCAGCTTAAGTGTACTGATACACCTCAATGGTCAGCACAGGATGGTCTAAAGCAGGGGTTAATATCTGACTCCTCTTGTTTAAGGTTGAGCACCGATTGGTGAGGCTTTGGCCACAGCGTTTTCTATTTGTCTGACATATGACTCAGTATGTGGGTGGGACCCTTGACGTCAAACCAGCCACTGCAATTACTGTGAGGCCAGATGATAACCAATCTGTTTCAGTCCTCGGTTATGTTTTGAGTTTTAAATCCACCTGCTCCTTCAGAACTATGTCACTGGTGTGAGACCCCGTCAGGCCATTTAAGTAAGTAAGTAAGTAAGACAAATGTATTTATAGAGCGCTTTTCCCAGACATAGTCACAAAGTGCTTGACAAAGCATTAAAACATCATACAAATCATAAAATATTAAATGACCACAAAGCCACGTGTTAAGAAGTGCAACAAATGTTGTGCAAGTCTCTACCCTCGAACTGTCTTCAGTCAAGATAGGTGAAAACCAGACTATGATGAACTAAAGAAAGAAAGACAATTGTAACAAATTAATATTCCCAACCAGCCAACTCATTCACATCATATATGTGTTGTTATTTTAACAAACTTAAGGGAATGGTGTTTACAAATCATCACAAGTGTAAAACATGTGTATCCCACTGTCTGAAAATCAATAATGCAGTGACAGTACAATAACACCATAATAAGAAACACATTTGAGTACTAGGCAACCAGATAAGAAAATAAGGATGACAACCATATCAAAAACAATTAGCCATTTTACAATCATGAAGAACAGCTATCAGCTCTGTATTGCACAAGTCTTCCTTTGTGTTACACACACACACACACACACACACACACACACACACACACACACACACACACACACACACACACACACACACACACACACACACACACACACACACACGTATGCACACCACACATATCCACATGCAGATGGAATATCTCATTCATATGCATAGTCTTATGTAAGCTTGTGGGGGTACAAACTTGTGCGAGTTGATGTGTAATGTTATCTTCCAGATGGATTTTGTCTCCCTTATCCCAGGCCTCAGGGAAATGCAAGGCTTCAATTTCATTCATGTTCACCTATCACAGCTCAGTATCGCTATTAATACGGGCAGCCAGCACGGGGCAGTGAATTAGAATATCAAAACATTGGCCGGGGAAGGACTTTTATTTTCAAGCAGATAGGATAATGTTTTTCTGGGTGGCTGACAACTGATAGTATGGTTGGCTGGTCGTGTGTAGGTCTGTGCTGTGATCCACATATCTGGCTCTTCCTGTGTTCGTCATGTGTCTCTGCAAATATTTTGTACCTGTCAGAATCTCTGTGCAGCTCTTTATGATTACTTTTTTTCTATCTGCCAAAAAACGCCTCTTCACTCCTTTTCATCTTGGCTTGTGATCTCTGTCTTGATTCCTTTAGAAAACCTATATATATTCACCTTTTTTTATGCACCCTTCTCTTTTTGATTCCTTCCTATTTCACTCTTTGCTTCGGAGGGATGACATAGATTAAGGGATGACATAGATTCAGTCATTCTTCAGTTACTTCCAGGGCATCATTTTACTTCGACCCCAGACCTCCCAGCCATGTCTTGTTGTGCATGTTTCCTCTTCCAAATAGCTTTCAATATATATATATATATAAAATATAAAATGTGTATCAACACACAAACACCAACACACACACGCACGTGCGCACACACACACGCACACACATACACACACACACACACACACACACACACACACACACACACAATAATACAATTATGAAGATGGCAACTCAACTCAAATGATAAAAGACAGCTTACAGGCTTATATTATTTGAAGATATTCCCATATTTTCGCTATTTAATTCAGAGCTGAAAATAAAATTGGATCAGACATTGCAATGCTCATGCCTTTTTCCATCTGGAGGCTCACTGTCTCACTCTCTCTCGCCTTCTTATTCCTCCTCTCTTCAGTCTCTACTTAAAGCCCTCGTGCTTTCCGACCGCACTTCTCTGTTTCTTTCCTCGCCTAGCCAAACTCTCCTTCTCCCCTGTTGTCTTCTTCTCCTCTCTTTCTCAGTCCTCCCCTGCATAATTTCCCACTTCTCTCTTCCTCTCTCTGGCACCTTTCCACACTTCTTGCTCTCATCTGCTATCCCCATTTCGCGCCTTCCCATCTTTACTCCTTCCCCAACACTTTGCCTCCCTGCTCTTCCTCTCTTCACTCACTGCCCCCCCCCCCCCCCACCACCTTCTCTCAGCCCTCCTGTTTCATGCCTCTTTCACATCTTCATCTCAAACTCTTCTCTTTTTTTCACCGTCTCACTTGCTCACTTTATCCCTCCCCTTCACTATAAATAGAGCCTCAAGGGGGTTTCATAATGGACTTCTGCCTCTGACCTTATTACAGACACATTACTGACCATACTTCTCTCTCTAATGCATATACGCAGTACACAATTGTTTCTCCCATCTCTCCTTTATCTTAACAATGCATATTCCCTCTTTACTCAAAACTATGCCTGACGATGGTAAATGTATCGTTCTTTAATGTTCTCATTTCTTATTCTTCCATGTGTTACCCTCCTCTTAACCACTGTTTCTCCCAATGGCGTTTTCTTCACAATCTTACAACTCTGTCGGTCCCACATTTCATCACAATTAACTTCCTCCTAATCTTAACAAGATTTAACAACATTTGGGATTTGTTGGTGTATTATTTGTTTCTCTCAAGGGATTTTTTTCTAAAACACAGAAAGATCTTAATTAGTTATTGAGCTTACATGAAAACACATCATTAGTGTTTCATTCTTCCTTGAAACTAGTGGTTTCCGTTGGAAGCTAATTAGCTAGCTCACAGCTAGTGTTACCTATTGGGTTTAATGAGTATTAGGAAATCTTAAGTACCAGCTTGGGGAATTTTGGTCTGTCATGGTGTTAGCAAGATGAGGAAGAAAATACTGGAGTCCAAAATGTCAAGTTAGTCCTTTGACACCATCTCCGCTGTTTTGGCTCTCTTTCCGCCTGATCCTCTGCTGCCAGAGTCCTAATTAACTTTTATCTTGGGTCTGCTACCCTCACAAGTACTACTCTCTGAAATGAGAAGCTCGGGCTTGTGAGAACTAGACCAGTGGTTACTGTGCAGGGGCGCAAACAATCTCTGTGTGTGACAGAAAGAAAGCCTGAGAGAGAGAGAGGGAGGGACAGCACGAATGAAACAGCCTTATTTATTTTTCAGCCTTATTTTGGTCAAATCCGAAGCCTTATAAATTACACAATGGGCTTTGAATGGGTTTCATTTATCTCTGGGGCGAAACACATTCCAAGCCCATAAGAGACTGAATCACTGATAAATTCAGTGGCCAAAACAAAATCAATGAATAAATGAAATCTGTCATGGGGGTTTCACAATAGATGTCTCAGCTCGAGGTCAGTGGGACCTGAGGATATTGAAATATTTGGGTCGAGTTTAGAACTAAAACATAAATGTTAATATGACACATTGAATGCAGGTTGTGCAGCAATTACAATTACAAATGTATAATTACAGTCATTTAAACATTGACTTACACTGATTACAGTATCAGCTTTTTCCATGCCTCTTTTAATCTACACAGATCACTAGGATGTAGAAGAAGCCAACCGGTTATAACTTTCCAGCTATTTACCTGAATGTGTTCTGGATAGATAGTGATGAATGTAAAGAGCTGTTAGGGAAATGCTCATTTAAAGATTTAGGCCAGTGATAAGGACTTGTGAAAACACAAAGACAGAACAGACAAAAAACGTTTGATGTGGAAATAAGTGTTATATTTATGGCAAAAGCAATATTGTTGTTGGGGCTAGTGCTTGTATAAAATAAAAGGATTGCATATTAAAACAAAATTGAATCTTTAAATCTTGTTCAATGAATACTACATGAGTAAGATCAGCTTTCTACTAGTACTGAAAAAACTGAAACTTCATACATGATTCAACACATGAGCTGTGTTGACAGTGTATTTGCTTTTCATACCCTAGCACTTTTGCATGAACATTACAAATGCATTTCTAGCATGTAGTTACATCTAAGATGGTTTAAACATTAACCGCAACATGTCCTCTTTGTGTTCTTGGTGCTATGAACAGCACTCGTGAGCAAAAACATGTTGTTCCTGGCAGAGCAGTGAGGAAAGTGTACACTACGTAAATTAAACAAGTCCTTCACTTCATGGGCTCCCCCATAGAAATAGATATACTCATGTTGGTGTGGGTAAACATGCATGCAATGCCACACGAGAACGGTAACCCAAACAAACCGAATTTGATATCAAAAAAGTATTCCGTCCACACGCAATAGGCACCAGAAACGTGTGCGTTCACACGAGACACGTTCGAAAGCGATGGAGACGCTGTAGTACATATGCCGGGCCTGTAAGTGGCGCTGTACTTCTGCCACAAAATACACCAAAAGCAGTGAAGACTTCCCGCGCATGGTTGCCCTTCTGTTTATTCTCCGCTGTGGACGCTCTGGCTCTTTTTCTCCCTCCCCGCGGCAAGCATTTGCTGAAAAACACCCACCTCTCCGCCTCTTCCAAGGGACGAGGGAACCATGCGGCAGAGTTTCCATTAGATTTTTTTTTCGCCGGTCAACATGTCCATTAAAGTTTCAATCTTCCGGACAAAATTAGAAAAGTGCTGGTCAGAGGTCTTCTTTGTTAATTATTGAGCTTTAACACTAGAACCGCCAACGGGTAAATTTTACCCGCAGCTGTTTTTTTATTGTATGCAACTTTTTTTCAATAAAATATTAACGTCTCCCAGTCCGTGACTTTTCCTGAAAGTGTGTTATGTAACACCCTGTCTTGTTAAAAATTGTCAATATGAAGTCAGATTGAAAAAATCGCCAAAAAAATTGATATTTATACCTATTTCCGCCAGCGGGTAATATTTACCTCATAGAAATGCAGCGCTCCTCGCGCTATTGATTTCGCGATCAAAATGATCAAAATACTACGGAGGGAAGATATTTTCGTTTGGAGGGGAAGCTCGCGAGTGTGTGTGTGTATACGTGTGTGTTTGTGTATTTTTGCGTTTGTGTGTATTGTGTTTGTTTCCCAGAGAAAACCCTCACGAGAAACAACGGCTGTTGTTATGCCTGCTGTGATGTTAAATTACTCCGTTCTCCGCTTGTAATTATGCCGTTACAAGCTTCAAAGTTATATTTATCATCTGAATTTGCCGAAACAAGTTTAATATTCTGAAAGCCAAGACTTTGTTTAATTTAAATCAGATGAAAACAAACTGTAACGGACCCTGCCGTGTTATCTATGATTACTATACTCTTACATTCATAATGTCAGCCGGAGGGAGGCGCTGCTGGAAGAGCAGATTGCGAGTGAGAGGTGCTTATCTTCGTCCCTTTACAAGCTTCAAAAATGTATTTATCGTGTGATTTTGGAAATAAAAGTTTCATATTCTGAAAGCCAAGACTTTGTTTGTTTAAAATCAAACAAAACACCCGAACCCTGAAAAAATAGTTTTTTACGTAAATCCACGTTTATTCTGAAATGAGCCGTTGCGACTTCCGACTGATTTCGATAGAGCGGGTCACATATAATATGAAAAACTGAGAGTCCACAGATTATATTGGTATACATGTCATCCCTGTGCGATCAAAACTCACCGTTCTGTATGGTACATTGTACCTTGGAAATTGATAACGACTCTATATAATAATATAAGAATAATAAATGGAGCCTCTCTTTTCCTCCCCCTCTTCGGACAGCCCAGCAACTGATCTCTGAGCAGGAGAGGTGGGGAGAGGCGGGGCTATTGCTTCATCGTTATCAGAAAATGATCGTATAAGGCGTAGACACTAGTGCTGTAGCACAACGTCGACGCATCGACTTCAAAATATCGTCGACGACATATTTCCACGTCGACGCGTCGCTACACATACGTGGGTCACCCACAGCAACAAGCAGTTCTAGCTGTGGTGGCTACCATTAGCAGCTAGCATTTGCTCTCCGATTTCTACATTAAAATGGAATTATGGATTATAAATTCAATCATTTTTTTATACATAGACGTTAAAAACCTATGGATTAACCGATTCAGCCGCGTTTTTTCTCATTTTAATGCCATTGAACACGTCTTTTGATCAGATTGACAGCTACGGTAGTGAGACGATCTCCCTAGAAGCTCTGTAAAGGTACGTGTTGTGATGACTGTATTTGCTTCCCCTGTCGCGAGTCCGGATCACTCAGTGATGATACTATATACCTACATAATCTGTGGAACCTCAGATTTAATCGGATATCTTGTATGTGCAGCTACGATAAGTAATAAGGGTACTTTTATCTTGAGTTCTGTGCCAATGTCCGTTAGCATTTTTAGCTCAGGGGTCATTTAGATGCTTCTTATGAGACTTGTGTTTTGTTTTGGTAAACATGGTTTGTATCGTCAGTTAGCTGAGATAACTTCCGTTAATCTGGTATAACACATTAATAGGTTCTTAAATATTAAGATCCCACACAGTAGAGACACAGTATTGCGAAACAATTTTTTTTTACGTTTTTTATGAATTGAACAACAGAAATAGATTAGATTAGTCGACTAATCGATCAAATAATCGCCCGATTAATCGTTTTCAAAATAATCGTTTGGCCCCCCCAGAGCGTTGCGTCCCCAGATCTACCCACCTTGGGACCCGTTATCGTTATCTGCGTTCCCCTGTCGGCCTTGTGTGGCCAAACCGTCTAGAGACTCTATATGATAGAGAACTGTAGCGGATACAACCGTTACCGTTCTCGTGTGGCTGCAGCCTTAGTTGCCTTGGTTGATTGCTAACCATTTTGACAGGTGGCCCAGATGCAACCCATTGATGCCGGTGAGCGCACAAACAATAGGAAAGCTGGAAGGCACAGGTATACAGTTCAAAGCTCGGAGATACTTCACTAGGTGGTGAAGTGGCAGCCTGCAGTGACACAACAAAATGTTTTTGGAGCTAAGGGAATAATGAGTAACTTCTGCCAGGAAAGTCTTTCAACCTTGACAAGATATCTTGACTTTATTCTGAAATATGGCCCTTTTTATCTTTTTCAAGCACTTGGGGCATCGGAGCGGTGTCATGAGTGGTGTGAAGACCGTCCTTAAGAAGGAGATGAAGCCCTGTGGATCCTTGGTTTCTCACATCTCAGTAACGGTCATCTGGGGGCTGATGCTTTCAATCATTTCTTATTTTGAACCTGGATTGATCAAAAGATAACATTTCTGAAGTAAAATATCAAACCCAATTATTTTGGAGAAACCAAAAAATCCTATCCTGCTGTGGGAGTGAAATATTAATAAAAAGGAATGTCCAATGTCTGACGTGTTATTAAAACAGCAAAGGGATGAGCGTCAAAGTCATTCAATTCAAGTTATTTTCAACTTCTTCAACTGGTCCCATGTCATGCTTTTCCGGTTATTACCTGTCCCCTTGTGTGTTATGAAGGTTTTTATGCATGTAAACGGTGTGCAGAGTCAAAACCCTCAAAGTACACCCTGTAGCGAGTAAAACTCTAACACAGAAAATACCTCCCCAAAACGCCTCGTTGGAGATACGTCTCGTTTCGTTACGTCCGCGGAGCCGTTACGTTAAGCCCCCGCTGATTGGTCCAAATTGACCAATCTACGGACTTCCTCACACACTCAGTGCAGGCAGCTCTGCTGATTTCTCCTCCCTGATAACAGACAGTTGGGATCGCGGCGAAATTCTCTCTGCAGACCCATTCTCACAGCGTTTATCAACCTTTTTCTTACTCAATATCAAGCCACACTTATTGTTTTTATTTCGGCTGTGACTTTGTGTGTGCTCAGGAGGATGAGTTTGGCTGTGTTTCGCTGTGTATCGCTAAACAAAGGACATCACACCTCCACGGAGCTCAGCGCGATTCACAACGTCCCGACTAGTCCCGACCAATCGGAGAACACTGGGCTCACAGGGAGGGGGGGGG